>NC_077232.1:171608660-171943234 GCF_027887165.1 Monodelphis domestica
GTGATTAGACCTTTGTCAGAGGTTTTTGTTATAAAGATTGTTTCCCAATTTGTTGCTTTCCTTCTAATTTTGATTGCATTGGTTTTGTTTGTACAAAACCTTTTTAATTTAATGAAATGAAAATTGTTTATTTTGCATTTTGTAATTTTTTCTAACTCTTGCTTGGTCTTAAAATCTTTCCTTTCCCAAAGATCTGACAAGTATACTATTCTGTGTTCACCTAATTTACTTATTGTTTCCTTCTTTATGTTCAAGCCATTCACCCATACTGAGTTTATCTTGGTATAGGGCGTGAGATGTTGATCTAAACCTAATCTCTCCCATACTGTTTTCCAATTTTCCCAGAAGTTTTTGTCAAATAGTAGATTTTTGTCACAAAAGCTAGGATCTTTAGGTTTATCATAGACTGTCTTTCTGAGGTCACCTACCTCAAGTCCATTCCACTGATCCTCCCTTCTGTCTCTTAGCCAGTACCATATGGTGCTGATCCACTGCTTTATAGCACACTTTAAGATCTGGTACTGCTAGGCCACCTTCCTTTGCATTTTTTTCATTATTCCCCTTGATATTCTTGATCTTTTGTTCTTCCAAATAAACTATGTTATTGTTTTTTCTAATTCTGTAAAAAGGTTTTTTGGTAGTTGGATGGGTATGGCACCAAATAAGTAAATTAGTTTGGGTAGGATTGTCATTTTTATTATGTTAGCTCATCCTACCCATGAGCAATTAATGTTTTAAATAATTCCAATTATTTAGATCTAGTTTTAATTGTGTGGAGAGTGTTTTGTAGTTGTGTTAATATATTTCCTGCATTTGTCTTGGCAAATGGATTCCTAAGTATTTTATACTGTATATGGTGATTTTAAAGGGAATTTCTCTTTCTAACTCTTGCTGCTGGGATGAGTTGGAAGTATATAGAGATGCTGATGTGCATTTATTTTGTATCCTGCAACTTTGCTAAAGTTGTTGATTATTTCCACAAGGTTTTTAGTTGATTCTCTAGGATTCTTTAAGTAGACCATCATATCATCTGCAAAGAGTGATAGCTTGGTCTCCTCATTGCCTATTTTAATACCTTCAATTTCTTCTTTTTCTCTAATTGCTACTGCTAGTATTTCTAGTACAATGTTAAATAATAGAGGTGATAATGGACATCCTTGTTTCACTCCTGATCTTATTGAGAATGCTTCTAATTTATCCCCATTGCAGATGATGCTTGCTGATGGTTTTAAATATATATTGTTTATTATTTTTAGAAAAGCCCCATGTATTCCTATTCTTTCTAGTGTTTTCAATAGGAATGAGTGTTGTATTTTGTCAAAGGCTTTTTCTGCATCTATTGAGATAATCATGTGATTTTTGTTGGTTTGCTTGTTGATATGGTCAATTATGTGGATGGTTTTCCTAATATTGAACCATACTTGCATTCCTGGTATAAATCCTACCTGGTCATAATGAATAACCCTCATGATCACTTGCTGGAGTCTTTTGGCTAGTATTCTATTTAAGATTTTTGCATCTGTGTTCATTAAGGAGATTGGTCTATAGTTTTCTTTCTGTTTTTTTGTTTTTTTATCTGTTGTTTTCTGTTTTTTATCTACCTGGCTTTGGAATCAGTGCCATATTTGTGTCATAAAAGGAATTTGGTAGAACTCCTTCTTTGTTTATTATGTCAAATAGTTTGTATTGTATTGGGATTAGTTGTTCTTTGAATGTTTGCTAGAATTCACTTGTGAATCCATCAGGCCCTGGGGATTTTTTCTTAGGGAGTTTTGATGGCTTCTTTAATTTCTTTTTCTGATATGGTGTTAAGTATTCTATTTCTTCTTCTGCTAATCTAGGCAATTTATATTTTTGTTAACATTCATCCATATCACCTAGATTGCCATATTTATTGCCATATAATTGGGCAAAATAGATTTTAATGATTGACTTAATTTTCTCTTCATTTGAGATGAGGTCTCCCTTTTCATCTTGGATACTGTCAATTTGGTTTTCTTCTTTCCTTTTATTAGATTGGCCAGTACTTTGTCTATTTTATTTGTTTTTTCAAAGTACCAGCTTCCAGCCTTGTTTATTAATTCAATAGTTCTTTTACTTTCAATTTTATTAATTCCTTCTTTAATTTTTAGGATCTCTAATTTAGATTTCATCTGGGGATTTTTTATTTGTTCACTTTCTAGTTTTTTTCATTTGCATGCCCAATTCATTGACCTCTGCCCTCTGTGATTTATTCATATATGAACTAAATGATACCACTTTAGTTGTATCCCATAGATTTTGAAAGGATGTCTCTTCCTTGTCATTTTCTTCAGTGAAATTATTAATTGTTTCTATAATTTGTTCTTTAACCAATTTTGGAGAATCATTATTTGATTTCCAATTAATTTTCCATTCACCTCTCCCTATACCCTTACTAATTATTTTTATTGCATTGTGATCTGACAAGTTGCATTTATTATTTCTGCTCTTTTGCACTAGTACATGGTCAATCTTTGTGAATATACCAATTTTTTTGGAATGTATTCCTTTTTTGTCCCTGTCTATTTTTCTCCACATATCTACTAACTCTAATTTTTCTAAGATTTCATTCACTTCTCTTACCTCTTTCTTATTTATTTTTTGTTCGATTTATCTAGTTCTGATAGAGGAAGGTTCAGATCTCCCACTAGTATAGTTTTTCTATCTATTTCATCCTTGAGCTCCCCTAATTTCTCCTTTAAAAGTTTGGATGCTATGCCATTTGGTACATACATGTTGAGTAATGATATTTCCTCATTGTCCATACTGCCTTTTATCAGGATATAATTACCTTCCCTATCTCTTTTAACTAGATCTATTTTTACTTTGGCTTTGTCAGATATCATGATTGTGACTCCTGTCTTCTTTTTCTCAATGGATATCCAGTAGATTTTGCACCATCCACTTACTTTTACCCTATGTGTATCTACCTTCCTCATGTGTGTTTCTTGTAGACAACATATGGTAGGATTTTGGTTTCTAATCCACTTCATTATTTGCTTCCAGTTTATGGGTGAATTCATCCCATTCACATTTAAAGTTATGATTACTACCTGTGTATTTCCCATCATTTTGATTTTCTATCCTTGTCCTGCTCTTTCCTCTTTCATTATTTCCTTCTCCACAAGTTTTCTGTTTTTAATCAGTCTCCCTAATCCCCACCCTTATTTTACTTTCCTTTCTCCCCCCTCCCTTCTTATTCCTTTCTTAATTTTCTTTTGGGGTCTTTTTAAACTACACAACACTCTCCCCCCTTGTATTGCTTCCCTCCTCACCCTTTCTTTCCATCCCCTTTTTTTATTCCCCTTTTGTTTTTTGTTAGTCTTTATATTCCCTTCCCCTCTCTTTCCCTCCACTCCCCTTTTTAAACTACCTTCCCCCTCCCTTTTTTAACTCCCCTCCCCACTTCCCCCCTTTAGTTTTCCCCTCTCAGCTTCTCTATAGGGTAAGATAGAGTTCAATACCCCAATGGACTAGATGCTCTTTCCACTCGGAATTGATTTGACTGAGAATTAGGTCTGAGTATTACCTTTTAGCACTCTCTTCCTCTCATTCTTATAGTTGTATTCTTCCCCTCTGACTCCCATGTGCCTTTTTGTGTAGTATAGACTATCCTAATTTTCTTATTCCTTCAAGTTTTTCTTAGTGCCATCCCCCCCTTTCTTTTTTTATATATGATTTTTAAACCACTTAGTACCCCAATCTCTACCTTTAGATAATTCTTCTAACTACTATAATAGTAAATACAATTTTTGGCAGTTACAAATAAAATTTTTCCACATAGGAATATAAACAATTTGGCCTTATTTGAGGCCCTTAGAGAACAAAAAAAAAAGACCCTTCCCTTTCTTATTTACCTTGTCATGTTTCTCTTGGTTCCTGTATTTTGATGTCAAATTTACTGTTTAGTTCTAGTCTTTTCTTTACAAATATTTGGAAGTCTTTTATTTTGTTAAATGCTCATACTTTCTCCTGGAAGTATGTAGTCAATTTTAATGGGTACGTGATCTTTGGTTGTAGATCCAATTCTCTTGCCTTTCTGAATATCATATTCCAAGCTTTGCTGTCTTTTAGAGTGGAGGCTGCCAGATCCTGTGTAATCCTGATTGGTGCTCCTTAATATTTAAATTGTTTCTTTCTGGCTTTTTGTATATTTTCTCCTTAGTTTGGAAGCTCTTGAATTTGGTAATTACATTCCTGGGAGTTGAATTTTGAGGATTTAGTGTAGAAGGTGATCTTTGGACTCTTTCAATGTCTATTTTACCCTCTTGTTGCAGAACCTCAGGGCAGTTTTCTTGGATATTTTCTTGTAGTATGGTGTCAAGATTTCTGTTTGTTTCCAGGTTTTCAGGTAGGTCTATGATTCTCAAATTGTCTCTCTGAGATCTATTTCAAGGTCAACCACCCTCTCAATGAGATATTTTGTGTTGCCTTCTAATCTGTCATTCTTTTGGCTTTGCTTTATTAATTCCTGCTGTCTTGTGAGATCATTGGCTTCTACTTGCCCAATTCTAGTTTTTAATGACTGGTTTTCAGCTAAGATCTTTTGATTTTCCTTTTTGGTTTGATCTGTCCTGCTTTTCATGGCTTCCAGCAGGTCATTTCTGGTCTTCAATTTGCTTATTATTTCATTTTATTTCTGGGCTTCAGTTTCCAAGTGGGAGATCCTATCTTTTAAACTATTTTATTTTTTGACTATTTCCCACTTTTCTTGCCATATCTCTTCCATTTTTCTGACAATCTCAGATGTAAAGTCTTCAAGAACTTGTGACCAATTTCCACTTTTTTTTAAGGTTTGGGTGTGTTTAATTGTTGGTCATCTTCTGCTGTCTCTTCTTTAGTCTGGATTTTTCTGCATAAAAATTATTGAGGGTCAAAGTTTTCTTCTTGGTTTCTTTGGTGTTTGTGGATTTTAGTTCCTGGAAGTTGGTGACCATTGCCTTGTTCCTTCCTGGTCAGATATCCAAGTGAGGAATGTGGGTGATTTTTGTATTGGGCTCTGAAGATGTTTTTGCCATGAGGATATTTTTCCAATCCTCAGCAGTGTCCAGCTGCTCTTAGTGGCAGATCCAGCCCCTAAAAACTTAAAGACAGCCTTGCAGAGGTCTGGGTGTGGAATCACTTCAGAGGTTTTAGCCCGAGGGCTTTTTATGGTTCTCTGTGGCATTTTGCTGTGAGCTGCCCCCTCTCCCCAAGCTCTGTACCCTATCTCCACGTTTCCTCAGACTCCCAGTATTCTGAGTATAGTTTCTCTTAGAGGAAAGTCTGTGTTGATCTCAGCCAGCCTCCCTCCTAGAACTTAGAAGTTTGTCCCATGCTCACAGTAGGTGAAGTGGGGGAGGGGTGATGAGCTCATCCCTTAGTGGGGGAAATTTCACCCCCTTTTAGCATGGAAATGCCCTAAATTTGCCTACCTTCACTACTGTGTCCTACATGGAATTTCTTCGCTCATTTGATTTTGGTTTTATTGTTTTGAGGCACTCTGTCTTGACTGGTAGAGAGGAGAGGTAGAGCCCTGCTTTTATTCTGGAGCCATCTTGACCCAGAAGTCTCAAGTTCCTTCAGTGTCTTTTCTTGATCCTCATCCTCCTTGACAACATTTGACATTAATGACTTCTAGGTAATTTTCCCTCTCTTGGCTTCTGTTATACTACTACCACATGCTTTTTTTTACCTCCCTGACTACTACAGCTCAGTTTTCTGCCTTTGTTCCTTTCTCTTTTCAGCACCCAATTAGGATTATTCCCAGAGGTTCTGTACTTGGTCATCTTTTCCCCTCTTTGTTTTTCTCAGTCTCTGGATAATTTCATCCATGCGCAAGGATCATTATTACCCTGATGCAAATGATTCCTGTCTATATCTCTAACTCACATATCTGAAATCTTACATTTTCAAAAGCCAGATGAATATCAACATCTAGATATATTGACCACTGGATATTTCCAAGTGCACATATTCAAAAATGAACTCATCAGCTCTTAAAAACCTTTCCTTCCTTCTCATTTACTCTATGGGTGGCACCATCACCATCCAGGCACCAAAGCTGGAAACCCTAGAGTCATCTTTAACTCACTCTTCCTACTCTCTCATTCTTCATATTTAACTAGTTGCTAAATTCTTTTATGTCCTTCTCCATAAGAGCTTTCAAATATGTCTTCTTTCCCTTCTCCCTGCTGCTACTCCAGTTTATGTTCCCATATCTTGCTGAGGTTATCATAAAAGTTTCTTAATCAGTTCCTCAGCTTCATCAGTCCTTTGTCTAATTTATTCTTCTAAAAGCTATCAGAATAACTTTCCTAAAGCATGGATATGATCATTACTTCTCCTCTGCTAAAAAAAAAAGTCAGTGATTCCCCATAAAACTCCTTACTTTGTATCCCAAAGTCCTCTCCAATATGAATTCACCCTTTCCTCTTAAGCTTTAGTTACGAGACTCCTTTTCATACACAGGTATCTCTTCCATATTGCAACTTTCTCCATCACCTTTTTGATATATCTGGGGTCAGCATAAGAAATTAAATCAAAATTGGGGGGAGGGATGCAGAAGCCATAGATGGCATGTGAAGTCCAGAAGATGACAGGAAAAGTTTAGAAATTCAGTAATACATAAAATATATGTATGGAATTATATACTATCAACATATTTTCTCTTTTAACACCCCATAAAAGAAAAAGAAAAATTCACACTTCTTCTCTAGTATGAATGGAAAGCCAAACTTTTTGCACAGATTTCCCAGATCCCTGGGGCACTGCACCCCTAACCTAAGGGATATCTGTACTTTGTTCCAACTAAACTATACTGTTCCTTGATCTCATCTTGCCCTTTCCTTTCCCTTTGCAGAAAACATACACCCCTGCCTAGAACAGAGGACCCTGACCCTCCCTACCCCCATTTTTAAAAACCCAGCCTATGGAAATATTTCTCCTTCAAACCCCAGTTTAGTTTCCTTCTCTTCTAAGATGTCTTCTCTGATCCCTCCCTGTCATTTGCCTGGCTAATGGAGACCTCTATTTCCTGGAATCCTTCAAGTCACTCCAATTAACTTCCCTATAAATTAAATTAAAATTATGGTTACTTCCATATATTCCAATAACCCTATTAGATTCTAAGATCCCTGAGGACAATAAATGTATCATCCTACTTTTTTTTATCCCTAGCACTTAATGCAATGCTCATACATAGTGGACAATTAATGTTTGTTAAATTAAACTGAGAGACAAAGAAAGACAATCTCTGCCCTCAAAAAACTTACCACCTAATCCAGTAGAAATATAGATGAGTCTCATACATTACAGTACTGACTTCTAGACCACTTTAGGGCAAGGGAGAAAAAGTTTCCTCACTAGGATGATAGAGACAACAGACTATCTCATGCCATTCATCACTCTGTGCATTTTCTTATTTAGTTGAAGTATCTATATTAAAAAAAACATATCTTCTGTCTTAATATCAATTCTAAGACAAAATGCATCAAGGGCTAGGTAATTGGGGTTTGTGCTCAGGGTCACACAGCTAGGAAGTGTCTAATGTAAGATTTGAATCCAGGTCCTTCCAATTCCTATCCTGGCTCTCTATCCACTGAACTATCTAGCTAACTCAAAGCATCTAAATTTTTTACAGTTGTAAGGATAGAACCATACCACTGGCATGCTCATGGATGCCACAGCCAAGTGGATTCCTCATGTCCAGGGTTGATTTAATTTGATTTTTTTTTTAATTTTGGGAATTTGGTTGCCAGATAAAGAGACTGATACTCCTGTGACCTTCCATGAATACAGTGGTGGTGTTTTTAAAAAAAAAAGATAAAAGAGGGAAGTTTGAATCCTGAGGGAAGCTTGGACTTTTGGTATGGAGAGGGGGAAAGAGAGGGAAACCCCCTTCTCAAAGCAAGGTTCAGGGGAGACAGCAGAGATAATGAGTTGGCTCAGAGAGAAGAGAGGGGGTTTGAAGATTTTCCCCCTTCTGTCTTCCCTCCTTAGCTAAAGCTGCTCTCACAGATTCGCTCTTGTCCCTCTTGTCCCCCCTCCACTACTAGAGACCAAAAGGTCTCCCCTTGATCCGTTAACTAACACTCAGCTTGGGGAACATCATAACTGTTAATGTTAACTCATCAGGTAATACAAAAAGGAATAATGGGCAGGGAAGAACAGGAAAAGGAAAGTGAGGAGAAGGGATCCCTGTCTCTATCTAAACCCTTTCCCCTCCCTCCTTGAGTTTGGAGGGAACTCAGGCCTTGGCAGCCTGAGCCCCCTGAGAGAAAATCAGGTTGACTCACCCCTGGGCAACAGGAGCTGAGGTAAATTCTGCTCAGGTTTCTCTTCAGAAGTCCCTTCAATTGGGAAGTGTTGGGGGGAAAGATTTCCAGTCACCAGCAGGAAAAGTAGATAACCCTCAGGAGAAAGTCTTTTTCCCAACTTCTCTCTTCGGCATCTCAAGACCAAGAGACCCTCACTGTTCTCCAAGCCTGAGTCTCCTCCTCTTCTGGATTCCACTCCTGGGGCCCCTCCCCCATTGAGGTGATCAATTTCACATACTCTTCAGTCTGGCACTTTTTCTCTAGTGCCAGCCTCTGTCACAGTGGAGAGACATGGGATAGCAGAAAACTAATTCCTGCAATTCTCAGGCTATAGAAAATTCCTTTGGCTCCTTTGTGTTCAGACCCATTGGCAATTTCTTTTCTTTTTTGATATCTGCCATGACTAAAAAATCTCTTGGATTTTAAAAACTTAGTAAACAATCTTAGTAGTAAAGAACAAGCACAATTTATTTAAAAGAGTAAGCCTTATGAGATCCAGAAAGTATATTAACACCAAGAAAAACCTGTGACCCAAGTAGACCACTTCATCTTTCTTCTCTAAGATCCCCAAGGAGACAGGGTCATGGATCCAGCCTATACCCATCATATTCTTGAGTAGATGTTGGGTTGGCAAAGACCAAAAAGCAACATAAAATCAATACAAAAAACCATCCATAAGTAGTTAAGTAACATTAAATGGCCCAATTAGCCTACATATCTGACAAAAGAGGGAGCAAAATCTATTCCTGACATCTCTGTACCTGTATTTCAAACTAGCTGGCAGCTCTGTAAGATTATAAATAGGCTGGACTGAGAGCAATAATCTCGTTCCAGGAAACCTGTTTGTATAGGATTCCAAGTGACAGAGGAACAGACTTATAGAGAAAGTTGTGACAAACCTGGAGTTAGGGGAAATCCCTGGAGTTAGGGATGGCATGGTATAAAAGAGGAAAGCAGCCAAAGAGAGACAATGGTCAGTTCACTATTTCTGGGAACCCGCTGCCTACAGAAAATCACAGCTATAACAAAGGATTCAGTTAAAAAGCAGAGGGACCATCTTTCTAAAGAAATTAGCTTTGAATTTTCATGTTATCTTTCTACAGATGTGGGGTTTTTTTAAACCCTTACCTCCTAACTCAGAATCAATACTATATATCTGTTCCAAGTCAGAAGAGTCCTAAGAGTTTGGCAATTGAGGTTAAGTGATTTACCCAGGATGACACTGTTGAGAATATCTGAGGTCAGATTGGGACCTAGGGCTTCTTATCTCTAGGCTTGGCTTTCTCTCTCTGTATTCTTTTCAAAGGGAAGTGCTGAGACATTCATTCTCCAGTTCCATCCTTCTGGCCATCCTCTTTGTCCTTCTCCCACCTGAACCCAGATCCTATCCCTCGGATCCTGACCTCTGATATGTAAACTTCCATCTCTTGTCCAACAGCAGCCCTCTACATTTACTTTCTTGACATTTCCAAAGCATATCATTTGGGGTAAATATCTGACAACTGGCTCACTAGGAAAAGAAAATGCCTGTAGGACACATTTTTAAGTGAATAATCTACATTATTACCATTTCTCCATTGCTTTCAGAAGGCTAGTCAATCAACAGAATGGATCAATTTGGAGTGGATGCTGCTTTCCAAGGCATAAATGCTCACGCTAAGATCTAACAATTAGCATCAGGAATCAGCATGACTTGGCTCCATCACACCCTTGAGTCCAGGGCATACATCTCCTCCTTTCTAGCTCTCCTTCTCCCCTTAGAGTGTAAAATCTCTGAGACAACTGACTTACCTTGATTGCATGTATTTGTATCCCTAGGCAAGGTGCCTGGCATCAAATCAATTAATAATTAATTAATAATAAAATTAATTAATTAATATTTCTTTTTTTCATTCATTCATTCTGCAATCTTCTTCATACATCTGAACAAGCAATAGCAATCACAGAATCCTCCAGAGGCTCTTTTTCAGTAGGGTCTTGTGGAAACTAGTCACGGCTGGAAGACTCAGGGTGGCAGGGTTTAGAATTTCCCCCTTTAGTAGCATTTTCTATTTCTCTGAATGTTGTAGAAGTAGAGGCATGCTGAAGATTGGTGAGACTGACCTCTGGCAGGGCTGGCATGTAACTCTCCAATCTGCCATGTCCTCATTTACATTTGATTGCTAGAAATCTCTCCTTGGTTTCTGCAAAGCTTCACACTTCAGGTGACAGCTCTTACCTCCTCCATCTAAGTCTGAGATTCGTTTGAAGCTAGCATCCAATGGACTTAGAAAAGTTCAGAAGCCTGAAGCTCATTTTAGGAGAAGGGGAAGGGAATGAGCATTTATTAAGTGCCTACTATTTCCTGGGCAGCTAGGTAGCACAGTGGATAGAGTCCTGGACTTGGAGTCAGAAAGACTTACCTTCAAGAGTTCAAATCTGGCCCCCAACACTTACTAGCTGGTGGACTCTGGGAAAGTCACTTCACCCTATTAGCCTTAGTTTCCTCATCTGTAAAATGAGCTGGAAAAGGGAATGCAAACCACTCTAGTATCTCTGCCAAGAAAACCTCAAATGGAGTCAGTCATGACTGAGCATGTGCTGGACACTGTGCTAAGCACTTTGTAGGTATTTTCTCATTTGATCCTCATTATAACCTCCACAATAGTTGTTATTATTATCTCCATTTTATAGATGAGGAAACTGAGGCAGATAGAGGCTAAAACCTTTCACCCCTCTCCATTAGTAAGAGAGGAAAGTGTCCCTCCATTTTCCTCCTCTTTTACAGGTCACACATCTAGTAAGCGCATAAGGCAGGATTTGAACTTAGATCTTCTTAACTCTAGTTCCAGTTCTTTCTATCCACTGTACAGTATAGTACAGTGGATAGAAAGCATAGCTTGCTAGCTTTACTATCAAGCACTTACAGACCTACTTCTAAAGGTATATCCATTCTGATGTGGCTCTTTTTACCTCTGAACATCTGAATACCTCAAGGAGTCCACTATATCAGAATGGCCCTGCCATGATTTATTGTATTCCCCTCACTAGCCACTTGGGCGCATAAGTATATCCCTTCAATTCACCCTTTTCTAGTTTTGGAACCATCCACAAATCAATACTGCCATTGGCTATTATAAAGGGTTTGACAATCTACTCACCAATGTTCCACTCACCATCCCTGTAATTTTCCAACCCAAAATGCACTTCTATGGCCACTTTGCTCTTATAAATTTTGTCTCCACCATTAAAAAATAAGCTCCCTTGCTCAGTAAAAAAAAAAGGCCAATCAGGTTAATTTTTTAGAAACATTGGAAGATCTACATGAAATTACAAAGAGTGAAACAAGTAAAACTAAGAGAACATTGTATACAGCAACAGAAATCTTGTTTGAAGAATAATTGTGAGTGCCCACTTCCAGAAAAAGAACTGCTAAATAGAAACAAGCAAAATACTGAGTTAGAGAGGGAGATACATATATAAATAGGAAATTTCTGTCAAGTGATACTTTCTTTAGTGTGAAGAAGGGAGAGAGGCAGAGTGATACCTGGGAACTTTAATATGAAATAAATGGTAGGGATTTGGGGATGGGATTGGATGTTATTTAGGTCAGTATCAGAAGAGTAACCTGGTTTTGGGAAGGCCATCCAAGCAGAGCCAGACCCTGAGATAAGACACACACAGAACCCTATGTTATAAAATAACAGTTGTTTAATAAAATAGGGACAGGTTAGAAGAGATTTGGATATAACTTACTCTAATAATAACTACCTAAACTTCCCCAGATCTACAAATCTCTTCATGGAGATTGCTTCTGAGTGTTTTCCCTACTCTACTCCTTTACTCTATATAATCCCAAATTACTGTACTCAGATAATCTAACACTAATAACCCCCCCCCCCTTTTTGATGATCTAAGGAAAGGGTCTGTGTGTAAGTCTGACAGGGCCCAACGATGAACCAAGATCCAAGAATCTAGTCCAGGTCTCATGATCAGCTGTCAGTTGTCACATGAGCAGCACAGGAACTCAGCAGATGTCAAATAACCAACAGGGTAACAGGATAATCCACAGAGAAGGTAGGATGTGAAGATCAGGCAGTCAAATGCTACAGGGAAAAAGCTAATCTCCTCAGGTCCACCCAGAGAGAGATAAGCCACAGCCCCCAGGTTCAACTGTCTCTCTCCAACAGCAGCTGCTGAATTCTAGAACTCTGCACTCTGCTACCCATCTGCAAACTCACACACCTAACTTAACTTTTCCTATAACAAATGTAACAATAAATAAAAAGAAAAAAATTATTTGTTGCTTAAAAAAGAATGTTAGAACATGAAGTCTTTAATAAATGCTTTTTCATTCATGCATACATTGATTCATCCCTAGCTGCCCAAAGTACAGGTTACAGTGAGATGGTTCTATAATGAAAAGGGATAGCAAATTTTTTCCAAAATATCAGACAATTCAGGGAGTTGGAACTCCATGAAATCAAGGGATTTGTCCATGCTCCGCTGCCCAGAGAAAATAATCTCACTGTCTAGGACTATAACCCTGCTATATTTGGGGGCAAAACACCACTGAGGCACAACCACACACCCACTGGATTCCCTCTCCATCTCACCACCCTCAGTATTATTTATGGCACTGAATTCCCCATAACTTTTGGGAACAACCCATTATTGTAGAATTTATGGGATGAACAAAAGACTTTCAAGCACTCAAAAGAACTATATAATCTCTATGTAGAAAAACTCTACATGCTTTTAATAGAGTGCTGGTCTTGATGTTAGGAAGTGGATGAGGAGTAGAAATGTGAATCCCATCTCTGACACTTTCTACCTATATGACCAGAATTGATTCCAAGAAGAAAAGTAGGGGTTTTAAAAAATAACATAGAGGGAGGAGTCAAGATGGCGACATAGTAGCAGGAGCTTTCTGAATCTCCTTCCAACTGATCATTACAAAGCATCTCAAAAGGGCAGAAATCAAAATCAGATGAGTAAAGGGGCTCTCTCACTGGATACAGCCTTAAAGGTAGGCAGTATTTGGGGGTTTCCATGCCATAAGGGGATAAAACTACACTTACCAAAATGCAACTTGATCATCCCTCCCCCACACCACCTACCACACCAGAGTCAGAGCAAGGGCTGGGGAAATCACTAAATTCTTGGAGGCTGACTGAGGGCACCACAAACTTATCACCAAGGGCAGTGCAAGGCCTTGGCAGCAAGTCTTGGGGCCCAAGGCTGAAGAGCATGGAGCCTGGGCAGCAGAGTATGGAGCTTGGGCAGAAACTAGGCTGGCCACAGCAGAGGCAGCAGGGACTGGAAAAATAACCACATGGAAAAATGCTTTAAAGCTCACTATACAAATAACTGCCTTCCCTTCTCACTCAGGCTTCTGCCTGGGAAGTGAAGATAATACCAAAGCAAAGCCCTGTGAGACAGAAGCTAAGAAATCAATGTCCACCAACATGCAGGAACTGCAATCCACAAGTAGCAAAAGATATAACTCTCAAAAAAAGCTTTGACTCTGGAAAATGTCTATGGAGAAAAAGAGCAAAATACAGAAGCAACAGCAGAGAGTGGCAAACAAGCAAACACATCCAAACTTCCCCCCCAAAAAATGGAAATTGGTCACAAGCTATCAAGGAACTCAAAAGGGAGTTCAAGAACCAAGTAAGAAAGATAGAAGAAAATGGGAAGAAACATGGGGAAAAGAAATGAAAATAATACAAAAAGAAAATAACAGCTTAAAAGACAAACTCGCCTGCATGGAAAAAGAGGCACAGAAATCAAATGAAGTAATAAGCAAATTGGAGACCAGAATTGACCTACTGAAAGCCATGAAAAACAGTATATACCAAACCAAAAAAGGAAAAGCAAAAGATCATAGCTGAAAATCAGTCTTTAAGGATTAGAATTTGACAAGTAGAAGCTAATGATCTCAAGAGACTGCAAGGATTAAAGCAAAATCAAAAATAATGAAAAAATAAAAGGAAACATGAAATATCTCATTGAAAAGACAACTGACCTGGAAAACAGGAGAAACAATTTGAGAATCATTGGTCTACCTGAAAGCCTAGAAAAAAATAAAATCCTTAACACCATAATACAAGAAATGATCCAATAAAACTTCCCTGATATTCTTGAACAGGAGGGCAAAATAGACATTGAAAGAATCCATAAATCATCTCCTACATTAAATCCTCAAAAGACAACCCTCAGGAATATAATAACCAAATTCAAGAGCTTCCAGGCCAAGGAGAAAATATTTCAAACAGCCAGAAAGAGACAATTCAGATATCAAGGAGACACAGTCAGGATTACACAGCATCTGGCAGCCTCCATACTAAAGGACCACAAGACTTGGAATGTGATATTCAGGAAGGCAAGAGAATTTGGTCTACAACCAAGAATCACCTATACATCCAAAGTGACTATATACTTTCAGGAAAAAAATATGGACATTTAACAAAACAGGATATTTCCAAACATACCTAAAGAAAAGGCCAAAATTAAATGGAAATTTTGATGTCCAAATACAAAATTCAAGAGAACCACAAAAAGGTAAACAAGAAAGAGGGAAAAATTTTAAGGGCTTCAGTAGGTTAAATTCATTATATTCCTATGTGGGAAAATGATGTCTGAAACTCTTAAAAATTGTTTCAGTATCATAGTAGATAGAAGAATTATTCATATGCAGAGGTTGTGGTACTAAGTTGTTTAAGATAATATGTAAAAATAATAATAAAATGTACTCTGATTTTTGGGACACCCTATACATAAAATACTATATATATATGTAAGTTATTATTATTATTATTATTCTCCCCTCTCTACCCATAGCTCTGCTTAGTTTCAACTCCCTTCAATAAGATAGCCCCTGTTTTGTCCCCCTCCCATTTCCAGTTTCTCTTTGATTGTTGTCTGCTCCCATAGATTCCTTGAGAGCAGGAATTGTCTTTTTTTCTTATTTGTATCCCCAGGGCTTAACACAGTGCCTGGTACATAGGAGGCACTTAATAAATAAATAAATAAAATAATAAGAAAATAAACTGGATTGAATTGAAGTCCATGCAGCATTAGTCCTTATTCTCTAGAATAGCTAAACCAAGGTGAAGTAACTTTCTAATCCCAAACCTGCTATGCCCTCTCTCCCTGCAACGCCAGGCTTCTTATGGTTCAGGAAAAGAAAGAAACACAAGAAGAACCAAAAACAAAGTGAGTTTAGGTGGATTCAGGAAGAGCCCAATGAACTATGCTGAATGGATAGAAAGGAGTGTTACAGGATATTAAAGTCCTTGAAGAATTCAAAGAGATTTGGAAAGCCTTGTGTGCATTTAAGCAGAAGGAAGTAAAGAGTACCAAGAATGAAGCTTGATCAATGCAACAGTCATGCAAATAAAGACAAAACTAGCAAGAATCCAAGCTTTTATCAAAAGTAATAAGGGGTAAAGGGGGTGCTCAGTGGACAGAGAACCCGGTTTAGACCTAGGGGGTCCCCAGTTCAATTCTGACCTCAGCCACTTTCTAACTATGTGACCCTGGGCAAGTCACTTACCCCAATGCCTAACTTTTATTGCCCTTCTGCTTTGGAACCAATATTTAGTGTCAATTCTAAGAGAAGGGAAGTTTATGATAAAAACTAAAGCAATGAGATTGTGAGCTTCTTGACAATAGGAGCTGTCTTTTATATCTCTGGAGCTTAGCCCAGCACCTAGAACATAGTAAGTGCTTAAAAAATATTTGTCAACTGATTGACCAACATCGGTTCCAGATAAGTCTCTTCCTTATAGAAGAGTGGTAGACTAAATATTATATAAATGGTACAAGATGTTATTTACAAATGTCAATAGAGGTCACTGTCTCCATAAGTTTTTCTTAGCTTTGGGGGGAAATTTTCTGTTACAAGGAAGCGAACAAATGGATTATGAGAAAGTGAGTGTGTGGTTAAAACCATAATCTAGGAGCTGGGTTGCACAGTGAATAGAGCATCAGAACATGGAGTCAGGAAGGTCTGAGTTCAAATTCAGCCTTAGATACTTTCTAGCTATGTGACCCTAAGCAAGATACTTCACTCTCTCAGAAACTCAGTCAACTCTCTAAGGCTATAAACTGGGAAATTGTGGCAGATTAGCCTAAGTAGAGGGAAATTCCTCCCCAGGGATGCCTTTGAGCCAGAAGGAGCCAATAAGTCAGTCAACAAGCATTCATTATGTGCCAGACCCATGCTAAATTCTAAAGAGTCAAAGAAAAGCAAAAACATGGTCCTTTGCCATCAAAAAGCTTCCATGATAATGGCCAGGACCATAGATTGAGATATATGCAGCACAAAAGGCAGGTAGTGTCAGAGGGAAGGCAGGGAGACCTAGAAAACCTTTCTGAGGAAGGTGGATTGACCACAGAGACCATCAAGTTCGACCCCTTGTATCATAGATGAGCAAACTGAAACCCACTTGGCCAAGCCATCCAACTGTGTTTCAGAGGTGGGAGGCGAACAAAAGTCACCTGAAGCTCCACTCTACAAAGTTGCTTTGTATCATTGAAATGCAACTAGGTGGCACTGGGCTTGGAATCAGAAAGACATCTTCATGAGTTCAAACCCAGCCTCAGACACTTACTGTGTGACCCTGGGCAAGTCACTTAACTCTGTTTATCTCAATTTCATCTGTAAAATGAACCAGAGAACAAAATGGCCAACCACTCCAGTGTCTTTGCCAAAAGGGGTCACAAAGAATTGGACACAATTGAAAAATGACTGAACAACCACAACTCCTTTTTAAAACATACTTTTCACCACCTAACAGAAAGTTTGGTGTCACCACTTGCCTCTCCTAAAGTATACTGGTCTATCTTTTTATCCTCTTCATCAATGATCTCAGTGAGAATACATTTTTACAATACTTAATTCACTGAACGCATACTGTAAACCTTTTAAGAGCGATGGTAACAGCATAACTACGATTTTCATGGGGCTTATGGTATTCCATCTGTCCAGTCTTGCAGAGCTTTTATAAACAATTAGGTGCTAATAAATAGGTTTCATGAGAATGAGGATGATGACGGAGTTGCTGACAGAGAAAGAAAACTGGCAGTCACAGAGAATACTAATGAGAGGTTACGTTATCCTTTAAGGGCATAAAGTCTAGTTGTTTGTTTTTTTAACAGTCCCTGTGTTTCCCAGTAATGGTTTGGATAATGTTAAAAAAAATCCATTAAGGAAGATCACTCTATTACAAAAAAATGAATAATATGGAAATAGGTTCTGAACAATGAAACATGTATAACCCAGTGGGATTGCTTATCAGTCCTGGGAGGGAAGAGGGGAGGGAAAGAACATGAGTCATGTAACCATGGAAAAGTATTTTTTAAATAAAATTAAAATTGTATTTTAAAAAATTCATTAAGGGCAATAAGGTGACACAGTAGATAGAGTACAGAGCCTAATGTCTGAAAGACCTGAGTTCAAATCCAGCTTCAGAAACTTAATTTCTGTGTGACCCTGAGAAAGTCACTTAACCCAGTTCGCTTTAGTTTTCTTATCTGTAAAACGAGCTAGAAAAGGAAATGGCAAACTATTACAATATCTTTGCAAAGAAAACCCCAAAAGAGGCCTTGAAGAGTCAGACACAATTGAAGCAACTAAACCACAATAAAACAACCTAAGAAATTTGTATTAATGTCCTCCTAGTTTGCACAAAGTCCTTGTTTATGTTCATTAAAACGGTTCGTGGATTTTTTGGAAGTTCAGTCAAAACTAGCCTACATGGATATTTTTCTGCTTCTCAGTAACTAATGCTTCCTATGATCCACATCAAAAAAGTATCCTTACTAAAGCATTTGGATTGAAAATAAAAGAAGACAGTCCTAAGCTTTCACTTAGATCCCCATGCCCTGGGTCCTGAAAGAAATGAGAGTGGGACTAATGACCAGTTTTTGTATGATCTGTCCCTCCCTTCCATTCCTTTTTTTTTCAAAACTCATCAGCATCATATGTCAATGGGGGAGCACAGCAGAAAAACACAGAGTATAGAGTCATAGGACTTGGGTTCAATTCCCAACCCTGACACTTGCTACATCTATCTGACTTTGGACAAGATAATTCACTTCCCTGGACCTCAGTTTACCCAATTTTAAAATGGAGAGACTGGACTAGATGACCTGCAAGGACCCTTCTAGCTTTAAATAAATATATGATCATTCTAAGATTGCAGAATGAAGCCCAAGATGGAAGCAGTGAAAGGTAGAGATGAACAAGGCTAGAAGAGGAAGAAGACCCTCTTGTCCATGTAGGCTTCAAGGGAGAGGATTAGCCCAGTGTCTTGCATACAGTTGGCACTTAATAAATACATATTATCTAAGATACAGATAACCCAGTGGAATTGCTTGTCAGCTCAAGGAGGGGAGAGGAAAGAGGGGAGGGAGAGAAAATGAATCATGTAACCATGGAAAAATATTCTAAAAATAAATAAATACTTATTACCTTGTTGACTACATAAGAAGATTTTGTATTTTCTGGCCTATATATTAATGTTTTATTAGTTTAATGTTTTCATGATTTAATTAAAACTTTGCCCAAGCTTGCTTTGTCAGCTACAGCCAGTGAATTAATTCATTTTGCTTAAAGCCAAGGGAAGTATGGGAGAGAGTTCAAGAGTTAATAATGGAGCTAGAAATAAAAAGCATCCATACAAATGATTGAAATGCTTCCTTAAATCACTGAATAGAAATCATTAGATAATGCAGATAAACTGTGTAGAAAATTATAGAGCACTATAGAAATGCAAATTATCATTAAATGTATGGTCAGCAACTCGGAGGAAAACCCTCTAGTGAAAGACTTGTTTTCAAATCCTCCATGTCCTTGGATAAATCAATTAACCTTTCTGAACCCCTCAGTTTCCTCATTTGTAAAATGAAGAGATTGGACCAGCTTTATAAGCCTATAAATCAGAAGAGAGAGATAAATGGTGTTGCTATCTCAGGTTTTCTTCATAGGCTTAATGGAAATTAAGGCAGATAGGGACAGATGGGTAGCCCACTGAATAGAATGCCAGGCATAGAGATGGGAGGTCCTGGGTCCAAATCTGGCCCCAAACACTTTCTGGTGGTGTGGTCTTAGGCAAGTCACTTAACCCCCATTGCCTAATCCTTACTGCCATTCTGCCTTGGAACCAATACTTAGTGATAACTCGAAGACAGCAGGCAAGAGTTTAAAAAAATGTAGCATAGAAATCTTAATGTAGAAACATTATTTCCAAAGTTGGTCCAATAAGTATTGAATAAACTTGTGCTACAGAGGCAGCGGAGAGTCAAAGCATCTCTTGTCGGTAGAGACTTGATATTCTACCGGTGGATAGAACACTTACTCCCTATTAGTAGAAGGAGGCCGGAACATCAAGGAAAACTTCCCAGAATAGAGAAGCACCGAGCTGAGTCCCAAGGGAAACAGAAGATTCTATAAGGCAGAAGAGAGGAGGGAGAGGACTCCAGAGAACCAAATACAGCCTGGACAAATGCATGGAATGTGCCAAATTCAGGGAACAGCCTACAAGTCAGTGTGCCTGTTAAAAAAGAGGGCATAAAGTAAATCATGCAAAATAAAATGGTTCTCCTACACGGTATTTCTCCAGCTGTGTAATTGTCTTGTTTGGGATTTTTTTTTTTTACTTCTTTAGGTGTTTCTATTAGAATAGCAAAAAAGATTACTGTCTGGCTGAGTTTGAGTGAGGTGACAAAGACTCTCAAACAATCCATCAGTAAACATTGATTAAATACCTACTGCATATCAGGCATCGTATTAATCACTAGAGATGCAAAAAAAAAAAAGACAAAACACAGTCCCTGTCCTCAAGGAGCTTGCAATCTAAGAGGGAACCAACATGCAGACAAATATATACCAAACAAACTAACTACAGGTAAATGGGAAATGATTGGCAAAGGGAAGGCACTGGAATGAAAGGAGATTGTGAAAGACTTTCTGTAGGAGGTGGGGTTTTAGTTGGAACTTAAAGGAAGTCATTGGGACAGTTAGGCAGCACAATGGATAGAGTGCCAGTCCTGGAGTGATGAGGTCCTGGGTTCAAATACAACTTCATACACTTTCTAGTTGTATGACCCTGGGCAAGTCACTTAACCTTGTTTGCCTAGACTTTGCCCTTCTGTCAGAGTTGTTATCAAAATAGAAAGTAAGAGGTTTTTTTTTTAAATCAGTAGACAGAGTTTTAGGAGGTAATTCCAAGTGTGAGGAACAGGTGGATAAAATACCCAGAGGAGAAGGCACTTGGTGGGAAGAGAAGCCTCAGGACAACCCCCCCCCAATTAGTGCATGGCTCTCTTGTTGCTTCTCTGCCTGGGGGGGGGGGGTTCTGCTTTTAGACAAAATGTTGTGAGCATCAACAAGTTAGGAGAGTGAGCTATCAGAGTTCCTGGAATAGAATTTGTTCCAGAATTTGCCAGAAACCAGATAATCAAGAGAAAAATCCCCAATTTTCTTGACCTGGGGGGGGGGGTGTTAATGTGAGATAGAGACTGTATAAAATTTAAGCTTCTTCTTCCCAAGGTCCAAGATGGTACAGAAGAGTTCCCCCAAGCAATAGGGGAGAAGGGGGATGTTTGCACTTCTGTTTTTGCCATATCTTCTGAGTAAATATCCCTTTGTAAAAGCTTAAAAGAAAAAAATAAGAGGAGTTGTGAGGAAGGAGGAAAAGAGGAAATCTACATCTTTTAGAAATTTTAAATACTGAGTTTTTAACTTTTAAAAACGTAGGCATCAAAGTTGTAACATGTGACTGAGCAATGCATAACTTCAGACAAGTTCCTCTGAGAAAACAGAGATTTCCAGGGAGTTTGGTACCCATTTGAAGTCAAATTGGAAAGAAGTCATCAAGGATTCCTTACATAAGGAAGGAATTATTTCCTTGAGAAATTACATTCACTTTGGAATTTTTACTGAATACAAATTTACCAGAACTTTTTGTTTTTGACATAGAAGATTTCTTTGATACTGAAAAATAAGCCACATATCCACTTGGAGTGAAAAGTCAGGTTATCTTTGGAAAATAAGGTCTATGGGCCAAGTATTCCCAAAGCCAAAGTAAAGCAAATATAGAGGATTAATCAGATAGCCTGGTCAACTTGATGAGCTTAAAAGAACAAAGGCTTGAGGGCTTTGATTATGTGAAGAGGAAGATAGAAATATCCTCATGGTCCAAAGCCGTAACAAGAGTGCGGCAATCATGACTTTGCCCCAAGACTTGGAAATTTAGAGATCTCCAACAGCCCCATCCTGGTATGTTTTTCCTCTCCATGCCACCTTACTCCCCAATATGGGCACTCCCAACATCTGGCCCTGCTAACCCTTGCCTTCTTCCTACCTATTCAGAAATAATTAATCTCTCAGCTCCATAGAAACTTTACATTCCATCCTTTGGTAATGCTGTCTAGCCTTCTACCCAAAATGCTTGCTACAGATGACCTCCCTCTCTATCCTAGCACCTGCCTCCTCCCTTTTGCCCTCATTCTTTTTTTTTTAATCCTTCCCTTCCATCTTGGAATCAATACTGTGTATTGGTTCCAAGGCAGAAAGGTGGTAAGGGCTAGGCAATGGGGGTTATGTGACTTGCCCAGGGTCACACAGCTGGGAAGTGTCTGAGGCCAGATTTGAACCCAGGATGTCTCATCTCTAGACATGACTCTCAATCCACTGAACCCAACTGCCTGCCCTCATTCTTAAAATTCCTAGTTATATCTAATGATATGGACTGAGTTTCAGCACTGATGACTTGATTGGATCAGATTATCAGGGATTGGAATTATCTTGTGCTGGACCTATGGAAAGAGACAGACAAATCTGCCAGGGTTAGTCAGAAGAAAGCTAGGGGGCAGCTAGGTAACTCAGAGGATAAAGGGCCAGTCTTGGAGTTCAAATCTGGCTTCAGACACTTTCTAGTCCTGTGACCCTGGGCAAGTCACTTAGTCCTGCTTTACCTAGCCTTTGCCCTGATATCTTAGAGTTGTTATTAAGATATAAAGTAAAGGAAGGTGAAGGAGGAGGATTTGCTGGTGGCTAATATCTGCCCCAGAGAGGCAATGTGGAAGCCTCACAGCCAAGTGTGCACAAGAGGTGGCAGTGTTAGCCAGAGGCAGTGATAGAACAGCCCAAATCCAATTCTCTAGGAGAAAGTTGAGCATTTGAGGACTCAGTCTGCAAAACAGAGAAAGGAAGAACCTAGAATTTAGGCCAAGGCTGGAGTCTAGGTCTAGATTACAATTCTAGCTTTTCTACCTACTGCTTGGAAAGTGTTGAGCAGATTGATTCCCTTCTCTTGCCCTCAGTTTTTTGTTTTTTGTTTTTTATATCTGTAAAATGAAAGGATTGAGCTAGATGGCCACTAAAGTCCCCTCAAGATCTAAGTTTTGATCCTAAAACCCATTTGTGGAAAAGCAATATGGTATGACTTGTCATCCAAGAACTGAGAGCAGTTAGAGACAGCAGTGGATCAGGGGAGACACGGGACCCAGCCAGCTAGAGAAGGGAGCAAGCATGTGGTCCTGAAGCTGGAGGAGCAGTAAAGAGTTGACCCATAAAAAGGGGGAGTAAATAACTAGACAGGTCTACCAGGAAGGGGGTTGTGTTTCCAGGGACCTTTCTTAGCATTTCCTTTCTTGGCAAACTCAAAACCCTTACGATGGTGCAATAAGGTTGGAGAGCTTCCCTGTGGGAAGATGGGAATTACCAACAGAAAGAAAGAATTGTTTTTATTGTTCATTGGCTACTGGGAGTCCTTCATGTTTTGTACTTTCTGTAGGAATAAAATGAAGGCTGTCCTGTGTCCTAAACATCTTTTCATCTGAGTGCCTGCACAGGAGTTGAGAACTCTTTAACCCTTTTCTGCAGAGATCTAGAAATAAAGTGTGTACACTGTGAGATAAGCAGGGGAGGCTTGGGTGAGGACAAAATGACCCCAAGATTTGGAGCAGCATCTGCTGCAGATCTCTATAAAACCAGATCTCAGGGCTCAGGGTGCCAAGCCAAAAGGTACACAAATGTTCCAATTTTATCCCTAGCAGAAACAATAACGTGATTTTGTTTATCAGACTCGTGTGTGTGTGTGTGTGTGTGTGTGTGTGTGTGTGTGTGTGTGTGTGTGACTTCCTTCCCCAGGAAGGATGAGCAAACTAGTACAGTTCTCTATGAGAGATGTTACTAAATCACCACAAAGTGTATAATTGGTTGTTGTTGTTTTTTTAACCCTTACCTTCTATCTTGGAATCAATGCTAAGTATTAGTTCCAAGGCAGAAGAAGAGTGGTAAGAGTTAGGCAGTGTGATTAAATGACTTGCCCAAGGTCACACACCTAGGAAGTGTCAGAGGTCAATTTTGAACTCAGACTTGCCTTCTTCAGACCTAGCTCCCAACTCACTGAGCCACCTAGCTGCCCCCATGTATAATTATTATAATAGAGCAGACAAATAGTCCTCTGTATGGTGCTTGAAGAAGTAGAAATGGCATTTAAGAAAACAAAAACATGAGGAACATCTAAGCAAGACTAAGAATATACAGAGAGGGTCCCTGCTAGAGGTAGAACAACTTTACAAGAGTTAGGGGATCCAAGACTTTCTTTTTCCAAATAAATATTCCTCTCTGTCACTTCCCAATTACCCTCACCCACCCAGCACAGATCCCTTCCTTATAAGACAAAAAAAAAGTCTAATAAAGCAAATGAAAACCAACCCTTTGGCCAAATATGACCTCACTCCTATACCTTTCTCCACAGCAATGGCCCACCACCTCTCTGCAAACAACTGGGAAGCATCCTTCACTGCCAGTGTGAAGTGTCAGTTCTGAAGAGTTCTGAAAAAAGAAAAGGACATCAAATGGTTAGGGGGAAATCAGGGACCCTATTATTACAAAAAATAAAAGCCAAGCAAAAAAACATCAAAAACTGCTGATCAATAGCCGTTCCCAGTTTGGTAAGACCTTTTCAAAATAATATCAAAATGAGCATAGAGGGCATCCTCATTGGAGGAAAGAGTCAGGCTTTCTTAAGTTACGTCCCCCAGCAGAGCACATCATTATACATAATTGAGTAGAAAGTCAATCTCCTTCAAGTTCCAACCAAAATTCACCTTATTCAAGAAGCTTTTCCCAAACCTCCTTAATGCTAGTGCTTTCCCTCCATTGATAATCTCCAATTTATCCTCTATTTATATTGTGGTACTGAGTTGTTTGCATATTGTCTCTCCATTAAACCATAAATTCCTGAAAAACAGGGATTATCTTTTGTCTTTCTTTGTAATGCTGGCTCTTAGCACAATGCCTGGCACATAACAGGGTTCAATAAATGCATGTTGCATGGCTGCCTGAATATTTCAAGGCGTGAACATTAATACTGATCTTGTTGATTGTTAAATTTTTTTAAGTTTTTAATTCAAAGAAGCAAAATCTCACCTCCAGGTAAACATCTCCCATATATATGTAAAAACTCTACAAGAAGTGGCTCTGTAGATAGGGAGCTAGACCTAGGGAAAGGAGATCCCGGGGTTCAAATCTGGCCTCTGATGCTTCCAAACTGTGTGATCCTGGGCAAGTCCCTTAACCCTCATTGGCTAGCCCTTACCACTCTGCTGCCTTGGTACCCATACTTAGTATTGATTCAAAGATAGAAGGAAAGGTTGTGTTTTTTTAATCCTACAAGAGTCCTTAAAAGATATAATAAGACATACAATTTTCTTCAATGATCTGATAATGAATATCAAGTGAGATATAAAGTAGTGAGATGGATACACACCAAAAGTATCTGTCACTGTCATGGAGAATGTCCAAAAGAGTCTAAACTTCAGAAGGGCTCCCTATAGATGGCAAAGAAGTCCAAATGGTTCTGCTTATGGATAACATGGTGCTAATTATATCAGTCACTGGAACACTGCAGAGACTTCTAAATGAAAGCTACAATCACTCACAAGAGCTCATCTTAACTATCCACACTAGTAAAAACCAAGTGGATGAAGAATGCCTCTTTTCTAGATTGTGACATGCATTTAGATCCCATTGGGTTGGTCTATCAGTGTGTGCATGTGGTCCTTCATCTTAGACACATCCTACAGAAGAATCTGAAGAGGAGATGGGGAACAAGCTAAATTTGACTTCTAGGAAATGCTTTACTGCTTCTATTGACCCCAAACATTTTCCTGAAAATAAGGTATATTTTTAACATCAATAACCTTCTGGTGATGCTATCTGATTGTGAGTTATAGACTACCCCCATCAAAAAAGAATTAGTTCTGGTTCATCCAAAAGAGCATAGGAAAGGTGTATAGTTGAAATGTGACTAGGCTGTCAATGAAGGTTACCAAGAAAGAATTGCATAGTTTTGTATAAAGAATGTCCTCAATAAAGCAGCGGTCATCAAAACAATATGGTCCCGGCTAAGAGACAGAAAGGAGAATCAGTAGAATAGATTTGGGATAAATTACTTCAGCAAGATAGTGTATGATAAACCCAAAGATCCCAGCTTTGGGGACAAAAATCTACTATTTGACAAGAATTTCTAGGAAAACTGGAAAAAAGTATGGTAGAGATTAGGTTTAGATCAACATCTCACACCCTACACCAAGATAAATTTATTATGGGTGAATGACTTAAATAGAAAGGAGGAAACTATAAGTAAATTAGGTGAACATAGAATAGTTTACCTGTCAGATCTTTGGGAAAGTAAAGATTTTAAGACCAAGTGAGAGATAGAGAATATTACAAAATGTAAAATGAATAATTCTGATTACATTAAATTAAAAAGGTTTTGTGCAAACAAAACCAATACAACCAAAATTAGAAGGGAAGCCACAAATTGGGGGAAAAATCTTTATAACAAAAACCTCTAACAAAGGTCTAATTACTCAAATGTATTAAGAGCTAAATCAATTGTACAAAAAATCAAGCCATTCCCCAATTGATAGATGGGCAAGGGACATGAATAGGCAATTTTCAGATAAAGAAATCAAAATTATCAATAAGCACATGAAAAAGTGTTCTAAATCTCTTATAATCAGAGAAATGCAAATCAAAACAACTCTGAGATACCACCTCACACCTAGAAGATTGGCTAATATGACAGCGAAAGAAAGTAATAAATGTTGGAGGTGATGTGGCAAAATTGGGACATGAATGCATTGCTGGTAGAGTTGTGAATTGATCCAACCATTCTGGGTGGCAATTTGGAACTATACACAAAGGGCATTAAAAGACTGTCTGCCCTTTGATCCAGCCTTACCACTGCTGGGTTTGTACCCCAAAGAGATAATAAGGAACAAGGCATGTACAAAAATATTCATAGCTGCACTCCTTGTGGTGGCAAAAAATTGGAAAAGGAAGGGATGCCCTTCAATTGAGGAATGGCTGAACAAATTGTGGTGTCTGTTGGTGATGGAATACTATTGTGCTTAAAAGGAATAATGAACTGGAAGAATTCCATGTGAACTAGAATGACCTCCAGGAATTGATGCAAAGTGAAAGGAGCAGAACCAGGAGAACATTGTACACAGAGACATACACTGTGGTACAATCAAATGTAATGGACTTTTCTACTAGCAGAATGCAATGATCCAAGATAATTCTGAGGGATTTACGAGAAAGAGCACTAGCTACATCAAGAGAAAGAACTGTGGGAGTAGAAACACAGAAGAAAAACAACTGCTTGATCACATGGTTCAATGGGGATCTGATTAGGGATATAGACTCTTCTGATTAGGGATGTAGACTCAAAGAGATGGGAAGAGGGGAGGGAGGGAAAGAATTCATGTATTCATGTAACCATGGAAAAATATTCTAAATTAAATAAATAAATAAAATTAAATTTGAAAAAAAAATGTCCTTGGAGAAAAATTTGACCAGAAAAGATGGTGAATGGGACATGGTGAGAGGTAAAGGATAACATCTTTATTTTGAGATTTTTTTGTATGTTTCAAAATGAATTTGTAATTCCGCTCCCATGTCCTGCTACTGCCATATATTTACCAGGTACCTATTTGTGAACCTTATGAAATGTATATCTAAGAAAGAATACTAAATTGTTGCCTCTTTTTTTCCTAGGTAAAAAATGGCCCCAAAACTCCCCTGGTATCCACACAATGTCAAGAGATCTAGAGTAAAGTCTCCCAATATGGTGGAAATTGTTATCAAAAGACATGGAAAGAACTAACATGGGACCAAAAAAGTATAGGTGGGTTTCAATTCCCTTAAAGGCAGTATCATATCAATGATATTAGAGATACATCAAGGATTAGAAACCCATTTATTTATCACCTAACAACTTGCTAACAACTTGCTTTCCTCACAGCAAAGTAAAATAATACAAATATTATTATTCCTACTTTACTTATAAGAACATTAAGGTTCAAAGGGGGTAAATGATTTGTCCTGGGTCATACAACTTGTGTCAAGCTAGGAAGCAAATTTATTTCCTTTGTTCCTAAAATCAATGTTCTTTACAATAGGCCATGGTACCTCCCTAATGGACAGACAAGAGAAGAAAACCAGAATTTGCCTTACCCTTTGCTCATTCATTATTGTTTTAATTCCAACTTTCTTTTCTCAGGTAATTTTCCATTTATTAAAGGATTAAGAGGAATTAAAAGAGATAATCCTAATGGGCAGCTTCTCTTACAGTCATATGCTATCTCCTGATTATAAATTAGAAACTTCTTGGAAGCATTAAGTATTTCTGATAACCAGAGTCTGGTCAGTTACTGAGATAGATATTCACAGCATCCAGTCACCCACAAGAAATAAGAAAAATCTATTTATGTACTCTGTCCAAAATCCAACAAATTTTCTAGTTCCCTCACTACAACAGAATTATTTGTTCCTCTGCTCTTAACAGCCAATTAGTGTTTAGAGAGCCAAGTCTAGAGACAGGGGGTTCTGGGCTCAAAGCTGGATTCAGACCCTTCTTAGCAATGGGACACTGGGCAAGCTGTTTAACCCCCATTGCCCAGCCCTCACCACTCTTCTGCCTTGGAACCAATGTTTAGTATCAATACCTTAAGACAAAAGGTGAGTTGTTGTTTGTTTTTAATTTTTAAAATATTTCTTGAGTTCCTACTTTGTAAAAGGCTCTATCAATGTCTGTCCTCAAGGAATTTATACCCTCATTGAGAATTTAGGGGAAAAGTGAAACCAAATCTTAAATAACAATTTTTTCTTTCTTCCAAAATTACCCAGGAAAGCAATCTTAGCTCTAGAGAAGAGATGAGGAAATGAACTTCCCTCCTTTCCTTAGAGAAGGGTGAGGGACTATGGGTGCACAATATCGCATATGCTGCCAGGCTCAGTAACTCTACTGGTTTTGCTGAGAGGGTGTGAAGGAATTGTGATCTGTACATTGATAGTAATGACAATAACGATAGTAATAATAATAATAACTAGCCTCTATGTAGTAACTATCTCATGCCATGCTAAGCACTTTCCAAATATTATCTCATTTGATCCTCAAAACCACCCTGGAAAGTAAATGCTATTATTATTCTTATTTTGCAGTTAAAGAAACTGAGGTAAACAGTGGTTAAATAAGTTATTAAGTATCTGAGGTTCCATTTGAACTCAGGTCTTCCAGACTCCAAGTCTGACACTCTATCTACTACACCACCCAGCTGCCCTACAAATTTAAAACTAGAAAGGAATTGAGTCCAACTTCCTCACTTTAATTGAAAGAAGTTGAGAGTGAAGCATCTTAAGTGACTTGTCCAAAGTCACAAATTTAGCAAGAGTTAAAGACAGGATTTGAACCTAAGTCTACCTCACTCCAGTCTAGAACCCAATCTTCATTGCCTACCTTTCAACTGCTCTCTGGAGGATATCAGTAAAAGTAAAAGACAATATAATTGAAGAAACATGACAAGATCAGCAGCTAAATGCATTGAAAATACAAATACAGGGGAAGTTTCTGAGAAGGAAGAGAACAAACTATGAAGGCTCCATGAAATGAGAGAGATTTGGGGGTGGCTCTTGAAGGGTGAGTAAGATTGGATAGGAACAAAGGAGGAAGAGAACTTTCCAGGCAGGTTTGGGGAAAGGATATGAGCAAGCATTACCCACACTGTGTTCCTTGAAACCCTGAGGTTCTATAAAATGAAAAGCATGAGAAAATTTCAGTGCTACAAGTATCCATCCTTCTAAATTTTTTATTTAGTATTATATATGTATCTCCAAAGCCTTGATACTGATACAGTTTTTTTAAGTGAAATGGGCTTCATTTCCTCTACTTTGCTACAAAATTTTCTCAACTTCATGCCCGTCCTCCTCCATCCCTAATCCATTAGCACAGTGACTCTGGACTACCATTTATGGGTTCTATCATATTCTTCAAACCTCAGAGTGTTCTAAGACCAAATAAGTTTAAAACACTGGAATTTGTTGAGACAGAACAAAACATCATTGGCAATGGGCTGACCAACTTGACTGAAGCAGAGAAGGTTTGGGCAGAGGAAAAGTTGGAGAGAAGGTGGCAAATAGAAGTTGGAATGAATCCCAAACCCAGGAGCTTAGACTTTATCTTCCAAGTACTGCCATGACATCAGGACCACCCCAGTTTTTTATTGAGACTTTGCAAAAGGAGTATGTTTGGTCTCGGTTTGATTTGGATAAAATAGTCTCAGTACTTTTAGATAATGGAGAGCCATTAAAAGTTTCTAAACCATGGAATGCCATGACCCAAGGTCTATTTTAGAAAGATTAATTATTTACTACAAGACAACACCATACAGGTGAAAAAAAGGTTGATTGGGGAGCTAGAGGATCCAGGTTGAATCCCGCCTCTTCATACCAGAATAGCATTCTGTAAATTAGATAACCTCCCTGACCATTACTTTGTTTCCACTTATAAATTATTGTTAATGTTTGGTCATTTTAGTCATGTTCAACTCTTTGTGACCCCATTTGGTGTTTTCTTAGCAAAAATACTAGAGTGGTTTGCCTTTCCTTCTCCAGTTCATTTTACAGATGAGAAAACTGAGATAAACAGGGTTAAGTGACTTGCTCAGGGTCACACAGCTGTCTGAGACCAGATTTGAATTCAAGAAGATGAATCTTCTTGACTTAAGCCCTGGCACTCTGTCTACTGCACCACCTACCTGCCCAATGAAAGCCCCTTGAGAGCAGGGCCCATTTCATTTTATTCATTGAAATCCCCCATATTGTACAACATGGGACACAAAGTAGACACTTAATAAATACTCGTTTATTTGTTCAGTAATTTATGACCCTACTGATCTATGATTTTGTCAGTCTTGGTCTTCTCCCAACTAATATACCTCCCAAACCCTATATACCTTAACAGACAATCTTCCTAACTGCCTATAGCTCCCAAACCTATCACCTTGTAGCCAACCTGGTGATGAGCCATTCTGCACTCAGCCAAGATGGACTTTGAAAAACCCAAATACAGTCCACATCTGGGCCAATACTCAAAGCTTTCCAGTTGGATAGGACCCGCCCTGACATCTTGCCAACACTCAAAAATGGAAGATCTTTGCCATACCATAATATGGCATCAGAGGAATCTTTAGTGGAGGAATGTGAGAGTATTTTGTTTTGTTAATCTTACTACATATCACATTTTATTGTATATTGTATGATAACATGCTTCTCTTCTGAAATTTTTCATGTGCTGAGCCCAACACAGATGGTAAATTAGAAGGGACCTCAGAGGCCCTCTAGTTCAATACTTTCCTTTTAGAGGTAAAGAAACTGAGGCTCCCAAAAAAGTGAAAAGACTTGCCAAGGTCACAAGGGTAATAAGTGGCAGAGACTTGAACCCAAACCCAGTGCTCTTATTTCTGTTCCATTTTGATCTATTTCTTGACATAGTGATGCATGAAGTACCCATAGAGAAAACAAACCCCAAATCATGTTGACATTTAGAGAATGTGACTAGAGGAAGTAAGGGAAGCAGGCGAAGTTTGAAAAAATATATTTATAATCCAAAAGTCCATTTAGTTAATTATCTAGAACCTTGCCTAAAGTTTGTAAGACTGAATAGTCCTACAGTCTACAGAATTCCCAAGAGAGTCCTACACTTCTGGTTGAACCTCAAGATTTTAAACTGGAGGGTGCACAGATAAACAAGTGGGATCAAGTATTTGTGACTTTTTTGCTTTTCTACAAGAAAGAAAAGCTTTCTTTGACCTATGTACTCCCTCAGTAGTACCAACAAAAATAAAAGTAAAGGTTGATATGTATATCTTCTCTTCCCACAAACAGAGAAAAAGATAAATGGAGAAAGGGAGAAAGGAAGAGAGAAAGGGAGGAAGAGAGAAAGAGATAAAGGGAGAAAGAAATAAGTGGAGGAAGGGAGAAAGAGAGAAAGGGATAAAGAGAGGTAGGTAGAAAGAGATAAAGGGAGGAAGGGAGAAAGGAAGAAAGAGAGAAAAGGAGGAAGACAGAAAGAGATAAAGGGAGGAAGGGAGAAAGGAAGAAAAGAAAGAAAGAAGAAAAGGAAAAAAGCATTTCAATTGGCAAAAACAAAAAGGCAACTGGAAGGTACATTGGATAGATCACTGGGCCTGAAGTCAAGAAGACCCAAGTTCAAAGCTGGACTCAGACACCTACTAGTTGGCCCTTAATGACCCTAGGAAAATAATTTTATTTAAATTTGCTTCAATTACTTCATCTATAAAATGGGGATAGTAATAAAACCTACTTCTCAGAATTGTTGTAAGGACCAAATGAGCTAACAAGTGTACAGTGCTTGGCAACTAGTAAGTGCTATATCAATGTTAGCTATTACTATTAAGGAGGATAGTCTAGGACCAACTTAAGCCTAGGCAATTCATTAGCTTAAAAAAACCTTAAGGCATCATATCTCATAATTGTTTTTACATTTTGATTGTGGACTTTAAACTTTAATACAGATGTAATATGATATAGTGGTAGAATAACCCAGTGTGAATCATAGTCTGCCATTAATTTGCTGGGAGACCATGAACATGTGAGGAAGAGGGAAGCATTGACCACATAGGTGACTTTGGTAGGTGACAATGATTTCCTCATTTGTAGAATGAAATTAGACTACTTTGTATTTCCAGGGCTTATCCCAATGTCTGACATGTACGAAATATTTTAATAAATGTAGATTGATTGATTGAAGTGCTTGTTATTGCCCCTTTCCATTTTAAATCCTATGATTAAAAGGAATAGACCTCCAATGATGGGACTGCAGGCAGTAAGAAAGATATTTTAGGGTGGGAGGCACCTTGGTGCTTCTTTTTTTTTTAAATCACCCCATTGGGATATCTGCCTATCCATAGAACTCCTCAATGCCCAAATTCATCATTTTTTTCTCTGTACAAAAAAAATAGAAGAAGAAATGAGTTGGAAGTAGAAGAGAATTTAGAAGCTATGTAGTCCAAGTCCCTTCTTTTACAAATGAAGAAACTTAAGACCCAGAGAAGTTGTGACTTGCCTAAGATGACCCACGTAGTAAATAAGAGTTGAGGTTTGAATCCAGGTCCTATCTCCAAACCCAGCACTCTTTCTGTGGCACCTCACCCTGGTTTCAAAATTCTAGTTTAAAAATTGTGACCTAGTCCTCAATTTCTTCCTCTATAAAATGAGGAGGGGAAGGGAGAAGGGTCGGACTTAATGATTTATCTCTAAGGTCCCATTCAGGTTCAAAATCTACAAATAATGAATTCATTTGGGTGGTGCAGGCTCAAGACATTATGCAATAAGCCTTCTTTCTCTTAAATCCTTCTTCTTAGGGAGAAATCAGAAAAGGGCAGACAACAACATCCTAGGGCAGGGATTTCAAAAAAAGAGTTGCTTCCACCAGATTGGGCCAAGTCAGCCTGGCAGTCATCAGGAAGGTGGATGACAAAGCTGGCTTCAGGCAGGGATGTGTGTCTCCTCCAGGAATCCTTGTCCCGGGCACGGAGTGAGAAAATTGCTCTCTGGGGCTCCATTAATTACCAGGGGCCTACCAATGGGTGGAGAAACCATATTAATGCTTCCTGCCCATAAAGGTCACATTCAAGTATGGGAAGTCAGATCTCTGCTAGGCCTTACTATGACTGTTCATGATTATTTCCTTGATAAAAGCTCCCAGGAGATGGGCCTGACTCTATCCTAGAATCACCTGCATAGGATAATTTGCAAGATTTATGGAGCTCAGTTTTTCAGATAATTTGCTCTCAATTTTCACTGGGCAAATTCCTCTTTCTCTGGTTAAGTGCTGGGGCATATGGAATGGGTAAATGATTTAATGCACAGGATATAAAATACTGTTTTTATTCCATATCTGATAGCCCCCATTTAAGGCCTCCAATTCCCAATTTTCATTACAGTAAGCATTCCTAGCCAAGTGATGAGAATAGTTAAAAGAAAAAGACTGCCCAGATTGTCAACCTCAATACTTCCCTTCCTTAATAATAATAGTTGCAGCAGAAGCAGCAACATCACCTGCAGCAATCATGGTCTAGAGTTGGCAATGTGGGAAAGGGAAAGGGCCACATTTCTACCCAAAAAATCATCTAGTTCTACTTCTTTATGGAAGGGAGGAAGGAAGGAAGGAAGGAAGGAAGGAAGGAAGAAGGATGGAAGGAAGGAAGGAAGGAAGGAAGGAAGGAAGGAAGGAAGGAAGGAAGGAAGGAAGGAAGGAAGGAAGGAAGAAAGGAAGGAAGGAAGGAAGGAAGGAAGGAAGGAAGGCAGGAAGGAAGGAGGGAAGGAAGGAAGGAGGGAAGGAAGGAGGGAGGGAAGGAGGGAAGGAAGGAAGGAAGGAAGGAAGGAAGGAAGGAAGGAAGGAAGGAAGGAAGGAAGGAAGGAAGGAAGGAAGGAAGGAAGGAAGGAAGGAAGGAAGGAAGGAAGGAAGGAAGGAGGGAGGGAGGGAGGGAGGGAGGGAAGGGAGGAAGGGAGGGAGGAAGGAAGGAAGGGAGGAAGGGAGGAAGGAAGGGAGGGAGGAAGGAAGGAAGGAAGGAAGGAAGGAAGGAAGGAAGGAAGGAAGGAAGGAAGGAAGGAAGGAAGGAAGGAAGGAAGGAAGGAAGGAAGGAAGGAAGGAAGGAAGGAGAGAGAGAGAGAGAGAGAGAGAGAGAGAGAGAGAGAGAGAGAGAGAGAGAGAGAGAGAGGGAGGCAGGGAGGGAGGGAGGGAAGGAGGGAGGGAGGGAGGGAGAGAAACTACTCAGTGGATCTCAGATACTTCCTTCCCTGGGCAAGTCACTTAATCTCAATTGCCTAGCCCTTATCACTCTTCTTCCTTGGAACTAACACTTAGTATCAATTCTAAGACAAAAGGTAAGAGTTCTAAAAAAAAGAAGAAAGAAATAACAATAAGAGAATCAAAAGAAATTGAAAGTATTAGAATAAATAATGAGGAAACAAAAATATTGCTCTTTGCAGGTGAGATGATAGTTCACTTAGAGAATCAACAAAAAAAACTAGCTGAAATAATTCACAACTTCGGCAAAGTTTCAACATATAAAATAAACACACACAAATCATTAACATTTCTATACAGTACCAACAAAGTCCAGCAGAGAGATAGAAAGAAAAATTGCATTTAAAATAACTGTAGACAATATAAAATTCTTAGAGGTTTACCTGCTAAGACAAACTTCAAAACTATATGAACACAATTACAAAACAGTTTTCATACAAATAAAGTCAAATTGAAACAATTGAAAAAATAATATTTGCTCATGGGTAGGCCAAGCCAATATAATAAAAAATGGCAATTCCATCTAAATTAATTTTTTTATTCAGTGCCATACCAAACTATGAAAAAATTATTTTATGAAGCCAGAAAAAATAATAATAAAATTGATCTAGAAAGAATAAAAGGTAAAGAATATCAAAGGAATAAAATTGGAAAAAATATAAAAGGTGACCTACAAGTACCAGATATCACAGTGTATTTAAAGCAATTATTATTCAAACAACCTGAGGGTTTGATGGTCATACATGTAGTTGAAGATGCCTAAGGTAAAAAGAAGCAAGAAATCTCTTCCATATGGGAGCTAATTGAGCCAATATTGGAGAATTGCCAGCTGAACTATAATCCCAACTTTAGAAGCAAGTATTGATAAGAGAAATTTTGTGTCTTCTTAGAGAGAGGCACTTTGTTTATGATCTTCCTGAGCAACAGTCAGGAAGGGATTTTTGGAAAACAGTTAAACCTCCAGCAACAGCATTTTGGGAACCCTTATCTCAAATTGCTGAGATGGGAAATTAGAGCAAATGATTTCAATAATGGAAGCCAAAAATCATGTACCAGCAAGGATACCCTTGGAAAAACTCCTCCCTGCAGAGAAGGAAGAATTTCCCATTGAACAAAGATTGATTTTTTTAAAAAGCAAGCAATTAAGATCTGTGACATTTGGATCAAGACAAAAACCCATTCAGCTGGGGAATTGCCATGACCCTAATATAGCTCTTTCAATGACCAAAAATTGAAAGATCCGAAGCTAGATATAGGAGACAAGAACCCCAAGCAATTAGGATACTGGTATATTTGGGGTAGACTAAGATTTAGTCAGAGAGTTCAATCACACTCTCCCCAAATTCCTCCTCTCACTTCCTCCTTTACTTCGATAACCATGGACTCTAATGATAGCATTATCCCAAGTCACATCATCAGAAGAGGGCACAGAAGAGGAGAATATTTTAGGCACTGATGCTAAGAGTATAATGACAATAAATCAAGATAACACATTCTCAAATACAAAGCAAATTTAGATTACTTTTGAGCCCTTTTATAGGTCATGGTGCAGAACCAGAGTTACTACATATCAATAAATGGTACTAGTTTTCCATAGTCTGGCCTCATCCCCAGGTAACTTCCTCGATCTCACCTCCAGCTTGAATTAACTCCTTTCTCTCCTTCCCTTGTTTCCCTTGGCAGCTCCTCCTCCCTTACCTAATTACCCCATCTTGCCAGTTTCCTCTGTGAAATCCCTTCCTGATACCCCCTCTTCTGATCCTAAGTCAAAACCCAAAGAATTCCCACCTGAAAGCTCTGAAATTCCAGAACCACGTGTGACTGCTTCAGCTCCTCCTTCTCCTCCTTCGCCAGTCTCCTTGCCTCCTCACCACTCCTCTGACTCAGCTATGAGTCTGAATTCTCTAGAGGCAAAAGAAGCACCCCAAAGCATTTTTCCTCTGCAGAAAGTTGCCATCCATGATGGCTGAGGAAATGGAGTTTTACTCACACCGCATATTTCTTTTTAATTCTACTTATCTCTATTCATTAGAGATATCCCTAAATTTGATAAGGATCCTGCAGCTGTAGGCATTCAATTTTAGACAATTTTTAGAAGTTTTCATCCATCTTTGGATGATGTAATGGATCTGCTGCCTGCTTTACTCTCTCATGGAGAAAGGCAAGCCATCATAGATGCAGCAAACAGATTAGTTCTGCAAGATAAATCAAGCAAACTGGTCTCTGGAGGAACCTCTTTGGGATCCAAATAATCCTAAGGAGTACCTTACCAAATTACCAAAAGTTAGAGAAACATTTGTTAAAGTAAAAGAAACATGTTCCATTAGACCTGATAATTGGGACAGATTTCAGAATATTTTACAGGAGAAGGAATGCCCAAATCAGGGAAGATTTTTTTTTTTGGTCCTTTGTGTGTAGGTGCTAAAGCATGTGCTGGATAAGATTCAATTAACCTAACAGATGCTTATATTTTTGCATCCATTTTGTGACTCAATCATTGCCAAAAATAAAGGAGTATTTTTACAAGCATCACCATGGTTGGTCTACCATGACTGGAGGTATAGCTTTATATGTTTATGAAGGAAATAATTGAGAAAAGGGCTGGGTGGGGAGGGATAGTGCATAGAAAATAAAACAGTAGAAAGAAAAACAAACAAAAAGAACAGGGCATACCTACTATAGCTCCTGTAGTGACAAACTTAGCCCAAAATCTTTTAGGTCCCTTGCTGTAGGTATCTAAGATTCTGACCCAGGTAGCTGAAAGTATCCCTAAATCTCAGGAATTGCAAGAATGCTTCTATTGTGGGGGAAAAGGCAAACCATAGGAAGAAAAAGTAGGATTTCAAAAATAAAGGATGGGGTGACTTTAAAGGTCCCTGTAGGAATAAATGTGACTGCAATGCCTCCCAAAGAAACTGTAATAACTTTAGAGACTTCCATAGAAATACTGATGCTTGAAGGTATGGGAGAGGCAGAGGGGCTCTAGAGCCTGAAGACAATGATTTTACTTCCCTGGCACCTGATGTCCTAGCCTCAATTATCCCAATCCATTCCCTTTCCTTAAGTAATGAGTTCCATATCACCCTTAAGGTTAGGGACATTTACTACAACTGCCTTTTTGAACACTAGGACTTCTAATCAGTGTTGGTGAGAAAGCCTAATTCTGAATGTATTTCCATTGGATCATTAAGTGTGGTTGGGATTTCAGGGAAACCTCAGCATGTTCCTAAATGATCCTTCCTATATGATTTCAATGAATCCTCTTACAGTAGAACACTAATTTCTCCTAATGCCTGAATCCCCTGCAAATGTATTAGGACATAATCTCTTATGTAAACTTAGGGCTACCATTTCTCATTCTCCTGATGGTACTATATCCCTATAATTGCCTAAAGATTCCCTCTCTTTATTCCCAGTCCTCATTCCCAGCACTCAAGAAGTAGTAATACATAAGTCTGAAATTCCTTCTGGGACTCCTCATCTTCTATTGTGGTCCTCCTTAAATCTGCTATTCCTGTTACTATCAAGACTAAAGATGACCCCATCATCATCTATTCCTCAGTATTCCCAGCCCAAGAAAGCTACTAAAGGAATTTCACCTATAACTGACACATTAATAGACCAAGATATAAATATTCCTTGCCAGTTTCCATTAAATACACCAATTCTCCCTATTTAAGAAAAAAAAAACCTAGGGCAGGGTCAGATGGAAAAGCTGGTTATTGTTTTGTTCAGGATTTGAGTGTCATTAGTTTATGTCATACCTAAGTATATAGGAGTGCCTAACCCTGCCATTATCATCTTCTCAATCACTTGTGAAGCCATTTGTTTCACAGTGGTAAACTGCTGTTTGGCATTTTCTTTTCAATTCCTAACCATACAAATTCCAGACATCTAAGTCAAAGGTACAATGGTGCCTCCCACAGATGAATTTATTCTAATTGCTGGGACTTGCTCTTTTTCCCCCAAGAACATTCAAGCTCTCCAACAGCAATCTACTCCCTCCTCCAAATAGCAGCCAAGGAAGGGTCATGCTAGAGGTGGCTGGGGCACTATAGGCAGTGGCTTCCTTCTTTGGGAAGATTATTAACCTCTTATGTCTAAAAATCTATTCCTAAACATTTGCTTGATCACATGGTTCAATGGGGATATGATTGGTGATGTAGACTCTGATCATTCTATTGCAAATATTAATAATATGAGAATAGGTTTTGAGCAATGATACATGTAAAACCCAGTGGAATTGCTCATTAGTTATGGGAGGGGGAGGGAGGAGGTGAGAGAAAGAGCATGAATCATGTAACCATGGGAAAATATTCTGAATTAGTTAATTAAATAAATATTTAAAAAAAAAATAAAAAATCTGTTCCTGAACTGTGCAGTTAGATTCCCAATAGCAATCCATTGTAGTAAGGGTGAAATAGTCCTGTACCTGCAATAAGAATTCCAGGCTATAAGAAGCCATTTACTCTTTTTGGACATGAAAATAAGGGGTAGTTTTGGGGGTCCTAACTCAAGCATTAGGACCCACTCTATACTTGGTAACTTACTCTTCTGATCAGCTTGATGCCAGGTCTACTGGAGCACCATCCTGCCTCCAGGCTGTGGCTGCCACTACCCTCCTAGTAAAGAAGAGTAATAGTGCAATACCCTAATGAGGTCAAGGTACTCTTGCTCCATCATCAGACACAGGTCTTTTTAGATTAAATGCTAGCTAAATATAAGGTGACTTTGGTGGGAAATGATAATATGACCCTTAAACCTTGGATAGCTCTTAACTCCACAATATTGGTCCCCGATTTGTCATTCTCAAGGAAGCCACTTCATGACTGTGTCTCTGTAGTAGAGATGACTAAAAAGTTCCATGATGATCTCTCTGATACTCTTTTAGAAAACTCTGACTTGATGTTCTATCCTAACAGGTCCTCTTTTATGAGAGAAGACACCTGACACACTGGCATTGCTGTAGCCTCGAACCATAAGACCATCTAGGTAGCTTCCTTACCCTCCAATCTTAGTGCCCAGGCTACAGAACCCCTTGCCTTCATTCAAGCATATCACCCTACCAAAAGCAAAAGTCCCACAATTTATATGGATTCAAGGTTTAGTGTCTGTCATGCTGTAGGAATGCTCAGGTTATGGAGGGATTTTTTTATTTCTGCCAGGAAAATTGTTGAGAATGCAGAGTTTATTAAAGAGCTTTTATCTTCCCTAAAACTTCCTGCAACCTTGGCCATGGTCACTGTTCTTCGATTCAGATGGAACTGACCCTGTCTCTAGAGGGAACTAACTGATGCTGATGCTAAGCTTATTTGTTGCCCTGGGAGGCCCTGCTTACATCTTTAATCTCTCCCTTTCTGGTGATAATTGGCATCTCTCTTTCTTATAATGACTCTGATGTGGATAATTGGAAACAAAAGTTTAAAGCAAAATAGGTTAATGGGATCTGAGTGTCTTCAAAAGGTAAATCTTTTCTCCTTCTGCCACTAGCTTCTACCACTAGCTATGACTATCTGTTCCCAAGAGTGGCCATATTAGCACTCCAGATTCAATTAAAAGAATGTGAGTAGCTCCTAGGTGTTACCAACAAAGCTGCCAGGCACATAATCAGTGTGCTATCTACATCAAGGCTTATGGTGAGTGCCCTCTGGTTTACACATCTTTTGAACATTTACAGCTATATGCCTAAAGCTGGATATTATAAGACTTGCCTTGCTACTGTTGATCAACTGATTTGGTGGGTTAAAGGCTTTCCCTGGCTATGATGCCACTGTAGCATTTGTGGCAAAGATCCTCCTGAGGAAGATTGTCCCCTGATTTGGTGGATTGGCACACATTGACTCTGACAAGAGCATTCATTTCACGGATTCTTTCTTATCTCAAGGTTGTTCTTCTTGGGGGTGACTTCCATTTCCATATGCCTTACACCCCTACCCCCACCTCCCAGAGCTCAGGCCAAGTTGGAACATATGAATAATGAACTTAAAACCACGAATGGCAAATTGTGCATTGAGACTCATCTAAAATGGCATTATGTTCTTCCCCTATCACTGTTCTACCTGCACAGCAGACCAAAGCAGGCTTGAAGTGTTTCACCTTTTAAAATGATTTTTGGTTGTGAATTGATCCAACCATTCTGGAGGGCAATTTGGGACTATGGCCAAAGGGCCCCAAAGGACTGTCTGCCCTTTGATCCAGCCATAGCACTGCTGGGTTTGTACCCCCAAGAGATAATAAGGAAAAAGACATGTACAAGAATATTCATAGCTGTGCTCTTTGTGGTAGCCAAAAATTGGAAAATGAGAGGATGCCCTTCAATTGGGGAATGGCTGAACAAATTGTGGTATATGTGTGTGATGGAATACTATTGTGCTAAAAGGAATAATGAACTGGAGGAATTCCATGGAGACTGGAACAACCTCCAGGAAGTGATGCAGAGCGAAAGGAGCAGAACCAGGAGAACATTGTACACAGAGACTGATACAGTGTGGTACAATCGAACATAATGGAATTCTCCATTAGTGTCAATGCAATGTCCCTGAACAATCTGCAGGGATCTAGGAGAAAAAGCACAATCCACAAGCAGAGGACAAACTGTGGGAGTAAAACAACAAGAAAAGGCAACTGCTTGACTACAGGGGTGGAGGGGATATGACTGAGGATAGACTCTAAATGAACACTCTAATGCAAATACCCACAACATGGAAATGGGTTCGGACCAAGGACACATGTGATACCCAGTGGAATCACGCGTCGGCTATGGGAGGGGTGGGGGGTGGGGGGAGAAAATGATCTTTGTTTCCAATGAATAATGTTTGAAAATGACCAAATAAAATAATGTTTAAAAGTAAAAAAAAAATCAACAAAACTGATAAACAATTGGTTAACTTAATTTTTAAAAGAGAGGGAAGAAAACAAAATAATAATAATAATAATAAAATAAAATTATTTTTGAACACCCCTCCCTATCCATGCCAAACCTTTCCCCATATATATGGGGAAAGATATAGATATAGATATAGATATACATCAATACTAGGAGAGGATACCTCTGTTGCTTCCTATACACAGGAATCACAAGGCAGGCTTCATGACTCCTATGATTCAGGAGCAGCAGAATAGGCTGGACAGTTGAACTTTTCACTCCATGATCTATACATGAACATTTTTTTAATGAACTAGTAGGATAATAGGATTCGGCATGCTTGGGAAGACCCATTACAGTGTTGTTGACTACTGACTACCATTAATTGGGAAAAAAGGACTCTTCAATTCGTTGCTCCCATGTAAAACCAGTACCATTTATTGATGTGTAGTATCCTTGTCTTGTAACTCTGTATTCAATTTTACCTATAAATAGAGACTCAAAATTAACCTAAATTTGCTTTGCCATTTGAGAATATGTTACCTTCATTTGGTATCCTTTTACTTAGCATTATTGCCTATAATATTTCTCTTTTCCACCCTCTTCTGATGACTAGACCTGGTTTAATGCTATTAGCCTATGTGACTCCACAAGTATTAGTGTATGACCATTTTATAGGCCGATTTGGAAAAGCCATGTTTGGGATTTGGGCACTTTGTGGCATGCACAAAACAGGAGATCTAGACCCAATTTGGTAGCCACTTGCACTGCAGTACATAGATTCTTTTGGGCTACTGCATCCACTTTGGGGATAAGGCAGAGACTCAATTAAGAACATTTCTGTGGGGGTGCAGCTAGATGGCTAAGCGAATTGAGAGCCAGGCTGAGAGAAGGGAGGTCCTGGGTTCAATTCTGGCCTTAGATACTTCCTGTCTATGTGACTCTAAGCAAGTCACTTAGCTGCCATTGCTAACCCTTACTGCTCTTCTGTCCTGGAACCAATACGCACAGTAGTGGTTGTAAGACAAAGGTAAGAGTTTAAAAAGGAAAAGAAGAAGAACATTTCTGATGAGTTTGAGAAATTGGGTCAGGACACAACCCAAGCCATTTCTCAAATGTCTAGGCTCTCTCCTTCCTCCAGGAAGAGATTGATTCCTTAACAAAGACAGTCCTACAGAACCATTTGGTTTGGGACAAGCTCACTGCTGCTTCAGGAGGAGCCTGGGCCCTTTTAATCAATCTTGTTATTCTTAGATAAATAAATCAGAAGAAATTGTTACAAATGTCCATGAGCACCAGCAAATTATAAATGACTCTCGGCGGATTGTAAGGAAGACCCTCATAACATCTAATAGCTCATGGTAAAAACTCTCTGGTTCACATGGTGACAGGGACCTGGTCTGTTAGCAGCTCTGAGCCCTTTTCATCTGGGGGCTTATTATCCTTTTCAGTCTTTGTCTTAGTTGTTATGCTAAGCCTGTTCCAAGCTTTTGCTAAAGGAGAAATTTATGGCACTGCATACTGAGGATAATGATAATATTAAAGGTCTTAATCGACAACTTATAAGTAATCAATTTATTTCTTTACATTGCACAACTGTAATGGTTGCATTATTAAATGTTTGGGGATTATTTAAGAGCATAATCTACTTTGGTTATTCTTTTGTGAGGTTACTTTATGAATGATGGAATTATACTTGATAACCAAGTCTTAATGGACCTTCGTTGTAGGGACTAAATTAAGGGGTCATTTTACCATACTTGTGAGCTCTAATAACAGAATCCATCCAAAAAGTTTTTACAGGAATTTGCCATTTATAGTTAATCTTATGAGACTATAATTGATGTGATTCCGAGTCTTATTCCAAGTATAATCAATAGGAATGCTATTAAGTCAATATCCTAGGGCTGGCAGCCTTATGGGGATGATGTTTGTGAACTTTAGTGGAAGAAGGTAAGAGAACAACTCTTTGGAAGGGCAAAAATGGGTCTCCCCCAACTTGGTTTCCCTCCTATGATATTTTCTCTTGAATGGTAAATATTCTCACCTAACTCTCAGTCTGGCTATGGAATTTTTTTTAACCTATTCGACTATCCCTATGACTCTCATATGGAGTTGACATCAGATTAAGACCTTACTATAGCTATGCCCCTCTTTTTCCTTTTATGACAACTTTCTGTAATAGAGGCAGGAGATAAGTAGACACAATGTCGATTCGATTCGTTGTCTCATACATACACCTAACTACAGGTTTGCAAGATCAAAGTTTCTTCACCTGAAAAAGTAACTCCTTGCTGTGGTGAGTGATAAAGACTGACTCACTCTCCCTTAAGCCCTTTTCTACTGCTTGGCTATTCTCTCTGTCTCTCTGTCTCTCTGTCTCTCTGTCTCTCTGTCTCTGTCTCTCTCTCTCTCTCTCTCTCTCTCTCTCTCCCTTAATTCCTTCATTTTTATTAATAAAAATCTCCATAAATCCCCAGCTGACTTGGGTATTTTTCATATTTGGGAATTTCCCATGGTGACCACTTATTTAGATTTTAAGTCAAAACACTAAAAATTATCCTTACAGTTTGGCCAAAACCTTTGCTGAGTTTGGCATTTACAGTTTTTAACATTCACATAATCACTCAGGCTGGAAACTTAGGAATCTTCTTTGATTTTGTTATTTGGCTCCTTCCTAACATTTCTCTACTTTACTCAAGTTTCAAGCCAGTAGTATGTTCACAAAATGTTGCTCATCGGTAGAAAGGTAGCATTCTCTCCAGTAATAAAAAGATTCATGCAAATGGTCTAAACATGAAACCTGGGTTCCCTCTCCAATGCTAAAGTCTGCTGAAGTCCTCTTCTGACTTATTGTCCTGTGGGGTAATCCCCAGCATCTCAAAAAAACATGCCAGAGGACTGAAAGTGCTGGCAAGTCCTATCAAGCTGGAAAGGCTTTGAAAATGAGCCTGGAAACAGATTACATATCTGTTCCCTGACAACCTGCTCCGCCACATTCAGAACAGTTCATTCCAAGGTTAGCTGTGAGTGTGGAGTTTTTTGATCATAGCAACTCTTGAATCCAACCTCATAAAGCATGGAGGGGTTACCATCTGTATTGGTGCAAAGAGGGCCCAGATGGATAAAACTACCGAGCCTTTTAAGGATATGGTATTTAATAGTGAATATTTTTTTCTTAAAAGACTATGTTATATGGGATGACTTTCTGGGAAGAGAGAGGAAAAGAGAGGAGGAAATTTAGGTGATGTTAAAACAGAAGGTATCAATAGCATTTAATTTTTTTAATCTATGGCTGCTGTTTTAAAGGAGCAGAACAAAAGAAAAAAATGGATTGTTAATGAATTTTTCTACCCATTTAGGTAAAAAAGAAACACAGGGGTCACCTATAACTAATAATGATTTACCTGGGTCAGAACCAGTTAAAGGTGGAGATGTAAGAGAACATAAAGAATATTCCAATTTTTTTTAACTCTTATCTTCTATCTTTGAATCAATACTGTGTATTGGTTCCAAGGCAAAAGAATGATAAGGGCTAAACAATGGGGGTTAAGTGACTTGCCCAGGGTCACACAGATGGAGAATATTCCAAATTGAGCAACAATCCTGCTAGTAAAGGGGACGACCCATGTAGCTCCCCCTGCCAATTCTCTGAAATTTAGACATGTGAAATCTTCATGTCCTTCATTCCAGCTACACTAGAATGGGAAAAAAAATCTTCTCCTGACATCTCTTGTCCCTATGCCTTTGCACAAAGTCCTCCTTCATGCCTGGAATGTATTATCTCCATATCTCTTCCCATTTCAGTCTTTCTCTGCCTTCAGGTAAGGCTTCATAAAAGAGGTGACACTTTATGAAGCCTTCCCTGATTCCCTAGCCCACCCTGCAGGTCAAAGTGATCTCTCCCTCCTCAAATTTTCCTAAAGCATTTTGCCTGTCTCTTTTGTCCTACTCACACTATACCTTCAATTATACTTATCTCTGTACATGTGCTATATAGCCAGTAGATTCATAAGCTACTTAAAAGGCAGGCATATATGGTTTTCCATTGTTGTAATCATGTCACTGAACAGAAAAAATGCCTGATGAAAGTTTATTGATTTGCTATGAATTACTATTTCGGAAATGTACCCTATATTTCTTCAGTGTTTCCCTTGAAGGAATTCTGGGAAAACAGTGGCATTTCTGTGTAAATTGTCTTCTTGAATTTCACTAAGAATAAGAAGATAAAGAAGCAATATTATAGATTCCAGGAAGATTTATGTTTGTGTCCTACCTTTGACAAAGACAGGCTTTAAGGACCCTGGGCAAGTATATAAACCCCCAGGGCTCTTGGCAACACTCTAAAATGGGCTTAGTCATCAGACCAAACTTGCCTGAAAACATAAAAGCCATTCTTATTTCTCAATGCTGTACAAAAAGTAGGTTGAGGGCCAGATTTGGCCCTTGGGCCACTGTTTACCAACCTTTGTTCTAAGACAAGAAGATGCTGAAAAGGGAACAATCTGTTTGGTAAAGGGAGTTATTCCCCTCATCTGGAAGTTCCCCACACGTGTGAAAATGCAAGTCTTGTTCCTACCCCATCCCGAAGAAGATGAAATAAATTCAACTGAGAAACAAGATGGAAATATACATACTCATAAGATATAGAAAAATATAAAGTGTTGCAAAGTGAAGTAGTCAGAATATATATACACACACATACAATGACTAGGGAAAGGACTGGATCTATTATTTCATTGGAACAGAGAACTTCCAGTTGAGGAGACTCTCTATACAAATACAGGTAGGGACTTTTTCTGTCACTCGTAGTCTTTAGGGGTTGCCGAGAGCACTGGCTTGTCCAAGGTTACAAAGTTAGTAGAAGTAGAACTTGAATCTTTAAAGGTCTTCCTGCCTTGAAGGCTGACACTTTGTCCATTATGCCAAACTAATAATGACTAAAACAATAATAATTATTATTAAATAATAATAAATATATTATATTTAGGATAATAAATATGTGTAAATGATGATAAATGATAATAAAATTAATAATAATAATGACTAAAACTGAATCAAAAGACACCCTCAAAATTTTTTGAACCATAACATTTTCTTATCAATTAATAACTGCTAATGGTACTTAATAGTAAAAAAATTTTCTAAAAAGATAAAATAAAATTCTTGGTTGTATAGGATGGCTCTCTGGAAAAGTTAGTGGAAGAGAGAAAAAGCAAAAAATTTAGATAATGCAAAATTAGAAGCTATCACTAGCATTTTACTTTTCAAGCTGTGTGTTTTAAGAGAACAGATCTGTCTTAAATATTAACTAATTAATAATTAACTTATTATTCATAATTAATTAATTATGAATGGCCAAGCTAGACCTTGAAGAAAAAGATATGAGAATGCACTTTCTTCTTTGTAGAAAATATATAAACATATGTGTGTATATATGTATACATATATGTGTGGGTTTGAGTATGTGTATCTAGTGTGTCGGTTTGTTTTGCTGAACCATTTTTTAACCTTTTTTTCCTTTTTTTTTATAAAGAATGATTCTCTGATGGGAGAGGGAGAAGGATATATTTGGAAAAGATATGCTAAAAACAAAAGATATTTATAATTTTTCTTATCTGGGTAGGAGAAACTGGATTCTCTTTTTCCTTTTGCAATGTAGTGGAGTCCTCTCCTTTGAAACTTTTTCTACACAGTATTACAGTATTTTCTATACAGTATTGATTCTAAGAAGGAAGGTAAGGGGCGAGGGGGGGGAGAAGGAGGAGGAGAAGGACAAAGAAGAGAAGGAAGAGGAAGAGGATAAGGAGAAAGAAGTGGGGAGGAGGAGGAGGGGAGGAGGGAGAGAAGAAGGGCAAAGAAAAGAAGGAAGAGGAAGAAGTGGGAAGAAGGAGGAGGGGGAGGAGGGAAAGGAGAAGGACAAAGAAGAGAAGGAAAAGGAAGAGGAGAAGGAGGAAGAAATGGGAAGAAGGAGGAGGGGGAGGAGGAGAGAAAGGAGGAGGAAAAGGAAGAGGAGGAGGGGGAGGAGAAACAAAGAAACAAAGAGAAAGAAAGTCTAATATAACATAATATAGTGAACAAAACACCAGACAGAGTAAAAAGCCTTAAATTCAAGTATAAGATTTCCTTCTCCTCTCTGTGCTTTAGTTTCCTCATCTCTAAAATAAGGACATTGAATCAGATATGGTCTATCTGGCTCTATCATTGTGTTAGTGTTTATGCAACTGTGAAATTTCTCTATTCAGCTGCCACTCTTTGCTCCTGCCTTTGGACTCCAATGACAAGAGTAAGTCTTGTACATTTTCTGTATGACAGCCCTTCAAATATTTTTCTTTTTAATACTTTTATACTTTCTTCTTAAAAAATAAATATTTTTTCCATATTGGGGGTATTGTTCTTAGTTATTTTTATTTTTACATATATATATTCTGTCCCTCAAATTGCCTCTTTCTACATCTCTACCCCCTCACTGACTAACAACACCACCACTACCTCTACCCCCAAGCTTCTCTTCTCCAGATAAGTATCTCCAGTCCCTCCATTCGTTCTTCTTAGGAACTATTCTACAATTAGAGCATCTAAAATCACAGAGATGGTTTAAGAATTCATTCAAGACTACATGCTTCACCTAGAGAAAAGAAGGAAAAAATCATTCAAGGTTGTAATGAAATATCATTGTACTATAAGTAATGATGAACAGGATGATTTCAGAAAAACCTGAGAAGACCTACATGAACTGATGCAAAGCAAAGTGAGCAGAACCAGGAGAACATTGAACACAGTAAGAGCAATATTATCCAAGATCAACTGTGAAAAACTTAAAGTATTATCAACAATGCAAAAATTCAAGACAATTCCAAAGGACTCGTGCTGAAAAAATCTCTCCTCTTCCAGAGAAAGAATTGATGGAGTCTAAATACAGATCAGATCATATTATTTTTCTTTTTTAATGTTTTTGTTGTTTATTTTGTGTATCTTCTTCACTGCATGGCCAATATAGAGACATGTCTTGTATGATCACACATGCATAACCTAGATCAAGTTATTTGCTGGCTCATGGAGGAGTGAGGGGAGGAAGGGAGAGAGAGAGAGAGAGAGAGAGAGAGAGAGAGAGAGAGAGAGAGAGAGAGAGAGAGAGAGAGAGAGAGAGAGAGAGAGAGAATCTGGAACTCAAAATTTTTGAAAATGAATCTTTTTTTAAAAAAAACCTTTCCTTCTGTTGATACTATGTAACACTTCCAAGGGAGAAGAGTGGTAAAAGTTAGGCAATTGGAGTTATGTTAGTTATGCCTAGGGTCATACAGCTAGGAAGTACCTGAGGCCACATTTGAACCAAAGTCCTCCTGACTCCAAGCCTAGTAGTATTTTGTCCTCTGTACTATTTAGTTGTCCCAAAATGTATGTTAAAAATTATTACCTGTAAGTGGGGGAAAGATTAACTTATATTTTTTAAAAATAAAGATGATGAAATTGGAAGGAAAAAAAGCATTCATTCAAGGCTCTGGGCTAAACAATTTCTCTGACCTAGGAATACCTCCTTTTACCCCCACAATGTATATATCTAATATAACTTAGAATTCATAATTCAAGGGAAAAACAGGGGAAGGCTTATATGAATTGATACAGAGGGAAACAAACTGAAAAGTATACATAATGCAAAGAATAATGTAAAAACAAACAGGCTGCCAAATTCTGATTAATCATCATAATCAATCTCAGTTACACATAATAAAAATGCTTCCCTCCTCTTGGCAGAGAGATGGGTAATAATGGGCGTGAAATATTGCATATATTGTCAAAGAATCTCTATGCAAGTTGGTCTTACTCAACTGTTTTTCTTTGTTATAAGGGAAGATTGAATGGGGGGAGGGGAATGACTAGGTACAAAGCCAAAAGATGTCAGTAAAATCTAAACTTAGAATATATAAGCAGCCTCTAGCAAAGGAAACTTAAGCTATCAAATAGAATAAATAAGTTCTCACATTTTGTGGGCTTTCTTCAAGTTTCTGAGGTCAAGCAGGCAGGCAGGCAATAAACACTTATTAAGTGCCTACAGTGCCAAGCATCATGCTAAATACTAGGAATACAAAGAAAAACAAGACAGTCCTCACTCTTCTCCCAAAGAATCCACAAATTAAGAGAATCTAGGAGACGGATTAAATATTAAGCCCAAAATAAAAAGAGCAGTACTGAGAAATGTTCTTTTGTAAATAAATAAAAACAACAAGAGAGGCAGAAATTGAACAAGATCTATGAATGACTTGAAAGAGACCTCTGTCCAAATTCAGATCTACCTCCTTTGAGGAGGAAGATGACTAGACAAAGCAGCGAACTCATCTAAATTGCCTACTAATCTCTCCCCAACATAAAATTCTGAAGATTCAAACATGAAAGGGCTAAAGGATAGCTTCCCATCATGTGCTTCCTCCCTTGGAAATACTATCAGCCCCCCAAGTTTCCTGTGGCAATTTTTAACTACCTGGTAATCACGGATATCAGCTAAGGAAATGTTTGAGCTATCCCCATGGGGAGCTACAAATGGCAAAATGCTTTGACATCATTAGAGGAGTAAACAAAGATTTCTGGCAATTCTGCATATTGGAACTCTGGAACTGAACAAGTTGAAGATCCTGGGCTTGAGAGGACAGAGGTCAAGGTTAAAAAAAAACAATAGGGACAAAGAGGAGAAGAGACTGGCTTTAAATTAATAGCTGGTGAAGCAAACAGGAAGGCAGAATAAGATGTATGAAAAACTAAATTTGATTTTAAAATATACTATTTCCCAGGGAGAAAGGATAGTTCCATCCTTCCCATTTTCCCTCAAGAGAATATACTCCAAGAGATTCATAGCAGAATTATAATTTAGTTAACAGAAAAGTTGAAACAACAAGAGTACAATTGATTAGGGGAATGACAGAACTGTAGTAGTTTGACTTATTGAAATATCATTGAACTGTTAAATAGGATTGTATGATTGAAAATCTCTTACCCTAAAAAAGAACTGCATATCCCAAAAGCCCACTGACTTCCTGTCATTATGTACTTCCTGTAGACAGAGGATAAAGGGTGTGGGCTTTGGAGGCCCTTCCTCTCTGATGTAGAATCAGCAGTGATGGTGGTGAGTGGGGATGACTAAAAATGGCTAACTAGCCATGGGCACATGGTCTTTATTTTGTATCTTCTTTATTCCTTGATTTCTAATAATCATCAATAAATCTCTTAAAATATAATATTATTATTGAGATTTAATTTTAACTTTTACAGGATGAATATAAAAAGATGAGAAAAACATGAGAAGACTTAAATGAACCAATGCAGAAAAAAGTGAGCAAAACTAGGAGAACACGGGCAATGAAAACAGTGGAAATGAAAAGAATTCTAAAAGCCATTTTCCAAGTGATTACTATGACAAGTCTTGACACTACAAAACAAATGATGAAATGTTCTTTCCTCTTTTAATAGAGGAGTAGGGAAATGCAAGTACAGAATTCTGCATATATTGTCAGACATGGTGAAAGTTGGTTTTGTCTAGCAGTCTTTCTATAACAAGAGGAATGTCTATGGCATAAAGAATGGCTGAATTCTCACCTTAAATGGAGGTTTGGAGTTCATGGCCACATTCTCCAATTGGAGAGGCAGAGGGTAGTGATGAGGTAGAGGATCATAAGGTCTTACAAGATGATGAGGTTATCCCAATAATGAACTTCACATGTCAGTTATAACGTAAAGATCCTTGTTCAGGTATGGGTTGGATTCGCTGGCTTCAGAAGTCCCTTCCACTAGGATGCTTTAATTGTTAGATATGCTTTTCTAAAAAACTTGGCCCATATTGCTGACAAATCCACTCTAGAGAAGATAGTTATTTTATAATTGACCTCAAATTATATTTGGTATAAGAGTGGGAAGAGCTGTCAAATGCTGGAAAAGAAGATATAAAGAGCAGAAAAGCTAATGCTTCAATTCTTTCTTTTCAAAACCTTGAAATTTTACTCCCAAAGGCTGATTAGGTGATGGACTCACTTTGAGAGGCAACTGGCTGATTTGAGGTTCAAGTGACAAGTCTGAAACTTCTGTGTGACCTTGGCCAAGTCATTCTTTGAGTATCAATTCTCTCATATACAAAAATCACAAAATAGAGATGATCTGGAGTGTGGTAGAAGAGATTTGACACCTGGGACAGCTAGGTGGTTCAATAGATTGAGAGCCAAACCTAGAGATGGGAAACTCTGGGTTCAAATCTTGCCTCAGATATTTCCTTGCTGTGTGACCCTGGGCTAGTCACTTACCCCCCCAATGCCTAACCCTTACCACTCTTCTGCCTTGGGACAAATACACCGTACTGATTCTAAAATAGAACCTAAAGGTTTTAAGGGGGAGGGAGAGATGTGACACCAAAGGTCCTGACCCTTGATCTACAATTTACTACCTGTTTGACTTTGGGCAAATATCTGGGCCTCAGTTCCCCACCCCACCCCACCCCCATAAAATAAGTGAACTGGGCTAAATGTTTGCTAAAGTATTTTTCCGTTCTAAGCCCTTTCTTCATAGATGTGAAGATAGAAAGGACTTTAAGTATTATATATGTAGTCCAACTCCCTTAAAGAATCACAGAATTTTAAAGATAGAAGGGACATAGATGATCATCCAATCCCACTCATACACAAAGAAATTCCTACCATTATATACAAGGTAAGTGGTCCATCTAGCCTGAAGACTTCCAAGTAGGCAGACCCCACTACTTCTTGAGACAACCCATTTATGGACAGCTTTAATTTTCCTAGCATCAAGTCAATTAGCTTTTTTGCAATTTCTTCCAATTTCACTGTGTAATCCCACATCCATGTGAAAGCCCCTCAAATACTTGAAAAGAGCTACAATGCTCCCCTCGATCTTCTTGTCTTCAGGTTAAACATACCCAGTTCATTCAACCAAACTTTATAAGACATAGACAGACATGAACTTGAGGCCATTCACTATCCTGTTAGCTGTCTTCTAGACATATTTCAGCCTATCAAGGTCCTTCTTAAACCATGGTGCCCAGAACCGAACATAATACTACAGATGGAATCTGAATATAGTGAGACTATCATTTTACTCTTGGAAATTATAATCTTCCTATTGCTGAATAAGAAACTGATGCCAATGGAAGTTAAGTGACTTACCCAAAGTCACATAAGCAAAGATAAGAAGTGGTATATTCAAGATCTGAATCCAGATCCAAGATCCCCAAATCCAGGACTCTTTCACTATGCTATACTGGCTCTTAAACAGTCTGTAAAATAGCCTGATGACCAAGTTATTCACCAAGTAGATCACAAATTAGGCCAACAAATAGCCCAGATAAACAAAGCCGAGCAAGTCAGAATTTGTCAGATACCCTAAAACCAAAGGGAACTCTTAAATGATCTTGTACTTTCCTGTTCCTTAAACTTGGAAAAACTTGAGTACTCAGGGACTCTGTGGTGGTATTAGGAAAGTCCCTGATAAACTATATAACTGCCTCTGGACCCCAAAACCTGGATCCCAGTAGTAATTCTATGATTCACTATGGTATTATTGGTATGGGAGGAAATAATGGATCATAGATTTAGATCAGAGAGGTGGAGATAAAAGGGAAGAGTGCCTTCCAAGCATGAGGAGCAGCCTAGGGAGAGGAGTTTGACTCTAGAGTTCAGGGAACAAGAGGTCTACTTTGATTGGGAAGTAGAGTGAGGGTAGTTATTTGAGAAAAGACTGGAAAAGAAAGTTGGAGTCAGATAATGGAAAGCCTTAAATACCATGCTAAACCTACATTTTATCCCAGGGATGATAGAGATTAACAGTTTTTTGAGCAGTTGCTTAATCATGATGGCAGCAATACAGAGAAAAGGCTGAAAACAGAGCAATTCATTAAGAAGATATATAATAGTCCAAAAAAGTGCCTGAACCAAGGCAGTGGCTCTAAGTGTGGGGAAGGGAAAGGGAGACAGGGAGGAATGAAAGAGATGTTGAGAAACAAAAATAGATAGGACTTACCTTATTATATGGGATGTGATACTGAGGGCAGAGTATACATTACTCTGAGTCTAAAATTTCAGGTGATTGGAAGAATGTTCATTCTCCCAACAGAAATAAGGAAATAAGGAGGAATAAGTTTAGGCAAGAATGAGTATGATTTTGAATATATTGAATTTGAGATGCCAATGGGACCTCCAGTGGGTCACTGGTGATGCAGAACAGTAGTTCTGCTAAGATTATAGTTGTATCTCTGGATTTGAAAGTCATCTATATAGGGAGGGAATTCTTGTTCAGGTATGGATTGGACAAGTTATCTCTGAGAAATAGCATAGGCCAGTGGAAGTGTTTTCACTTTAGAATTAGAGGATCCTCATTTGAAGCCTAGCTCAATATCTTATAAGTTTTGTGACCTTAGGCAAATTATCTAACTTCTCTGGACTTGAATGTCTTTATTTGCAAATGGGGGGTTTGGACTAGATCATCTTGGAGGTCACTGCCAGATCTAAATCTATGATCCTATACTGATAATTAAACCATTGAGAGCAAATGAGATAATAAAAAGAGAGTCTGTGTATAAAAGAGAAATAGGCACATTTCTTAGTGGGGATGATGAATTAAAAGTCCACAAAAGAGACTGTGAAGCTTTTTTTTTTCCCAAAAGAACCTTTTCATAGGATATGTAATATCATCAACAATAGGGGAGGAAACTAAAATCCAGAGGGCACAAAAGTATCAGGATAGGAATTTGAGCCAAGATCTCTAATTCCAAATTCATCAACCTTTCTGCTGTACCAGCTCATGTAAGAAGACTTGGCTGTAACTAAAGATCTCTTATCGAAAAAGGGAATTTCCCTTTCTCAAGTTCCATGGGTTCTCATCTGTCACCTGAAATAATTTCTCTCTCTCAATTCTCCTCCTACAAGTTAATGGCATTACCATCCCTCCAGTCATTTCAGTTTACAAGCTGAGTCACCCTCAATTTTCACCTCCCTCATCACCCATACCCTATTAGGTTGCCAAGTTTTATGGATTCTAACGCAGCTATTTCCTTCTCTCTATACATATGGCCACTGTCCTAGTGCAGGACCTCATTACTTCATCACCATTGCAATAGCCATCTAATTGGTCTCTACCTTATCTCTCCTATTTCCAGTTTATCCTACATGCAGCTGCCAAACTGATACTCCTAAAATATAGATTTCATCATGCCACTCCTCTAATATGTTCCATGGCTCTCCATTGTCTCTAGCATAAATACAATCTCTTCTATGTGACATTTGAAACCCCTCACAAACTGACTCTATCCAGAATTGTTACACTTTATTCCCCAAATTGCCTACCTTCCAATGTCTGACTCCATTTGCACAGGCCAACACCCCTATGCTTAAAATACACTCTTTTCTCACCCCTGCTTCTTAGATTCCATGGCTTCATTCAAGGGAGAGTTCAAGTGCTCCTTGCTACATCCCCCAGCCCCTGCCAAAACTTGCGCTCCCTCTCCAAAACAGTTTCCATTTATTTTGTGCATATTTTATACTTATCTGTGTACAAGTTGTTTTCCCTCTCAAAAAAGAATTTAGACTTTGGAGTACAGGGACAGTTTGGGTTTTTCCTTTGTGTCTACAATACCTAGCAAAGTTCTTAGCATTTGGTAGGTACTTACTCATGCTTGATAAATGAATGAAAAGCGATTTCTCTTATCTGATCTAGTACCCTTCATACATGTATTCCATGATTCTTTAACTTTTAGTATACTGAAGCTTCCTCAAACCCCCGAGAAACCTCAAGGTAGGAAGATAGAGGAAGGATAGAAGTTCTGGATGCCGTGAGGGGGATGGCAGAGCCAAGTTAGAGATATGAGGTGGCAGGAATGAGTCAGAAATCCAGGCCTTATTAATTATCAAGGAGCCACAGCAAAAACTCCAATCAGTGGACTACTCAGTAGGCTTATACCGTCCAAAGATCCAAATTTAATACCACACAGGTCGAAGATATGATAGAGAAAAGAAAGTGCCTGACCAAAGGCCAGGTCCCAGGTGGGAGAGGTAGAGAAGGAAAGGAATTAAAGGCAAGGACAGGCATCAGAGAGAGCTGAGATCCAAGTGAGAGAGAGGGCGGAGCTTGCTGTGGTCCTGTATTTAATCTCTTTGATATGCAAATATACACAATACATAGGGATGATTATCATTGGTTAACGACAAGGTATAGGTGTGGTTTCTCTTAGCCAGGTGAACACAAAGAAACCTGTTTTCCCGCCTAACCTGGGGGAAGCTGGGGTCAAGGGTCAGAGCCTTTCCCAGCCATGTACAAGACTGAGCATGCTCAAGACTGAACACGCTCTCTTCTAAGACAATCTGTACATACTGTTTCCCTTGCCCATAGCTAGGGGTGGACTGCTACATATACATTATCTGTGTAATAGGGAGACATTCCTGAAAGTATACATGTACTACATGTCTGTTGTCCAACAACCAACCCAACTGAATTTGGAAAGACTCATCATCAGGTTGACCAAATAGTGGTGAATTTGGGGGTATAGAAACTCATGAAAACTCCCTTTTAGGACACTTGTGATTCTGATCTTTATTGACAGATGGAAGACCCAAGTAATGAAATCCTGAACTTTCTAGAATAGTCACAATGAAGTATTGTTTTGTTCTGTTTTCAATTTAGCAAGAAGAACAGTGTGAATATGTGAGATTTTGTTTTTTATATACTTTATTAACTTCTACATCAGGCTTCTAGATTAGAGGGGCTCCATCCAGTCTACTGATTTTTACATTTTCTTTATTCTCGAGAATTCCCAAGAAATGTTTTCCTTTTAAGAAAACCTAGTTAGCAAGTAAAGGAGACAATGATTTGCTTACGACCTACTGGGATCCCCATCATCTCTGGGGTGGGGAGGGAATGAGAGTTTGATAGACTAGTTCCTAACTAGCTATTTACCAATTAGAGACATCTTAGGATGAAGAGAGTTACTAAAACTCTATTTATAGATCTACCTAGAGAGTCATCAAAACCTTTGGTTGTGCAGAGTGCCATTGACCTATCAATCTATTCATTATATATTAGCCTAACCAATAAATTGATATTCTTACCCAAAAAACATTAGTCAGCACCAAGGAGAGAGGCATGATAGAATTTGTAGCAATTGACTAAGTCAACACTATATTCTGTCCAATGACAGAGCTGGCCATGTGGCTGCATTTTGCTTCTGCTCTGGGTGTCAATAGACAGAAATTTAAGGAACACAAGAAAATTGTTTACTACTGGTAGTAATTAGACTAGTTGCAACTGTGAAGCTCTTAGGCCAATGAAGTTATTTGTGGGAAGATTGGGATCCAGGTAAGCATGTGTATGGGCCTCTCAATTCTCTATTGGGCTCAGGACTACCTTGTTTAGAACACTTAGTGACCCTCCTGACATCAGTGTGTCTCTCCTGAAGTAGGCACTTGGGAGAGTTGTGTATTGTGGCTTGTTTTACCTTCCTTTAAAGAACAATGGGACTACACCTAAAACCTTCCTGGGGTTAAAGGGTCACTTTTCCAGGACATATGAGTATATGGTGATAAAAAAAAAACTTTCTGAGATGGTCTAGGCTGCACCTCTGAGACTAGAGTTATCTGATATTCTATCTCATCAATCTAGGGGTGCATAGAAAGCTCAAATTCATTGATATTCAGAGTGCTTGAAAATATTCCCCTTATCAACATAGTAGATAAGGAGCCATTAAGTCTCTGACCAAAGACTTCCAGTTAAGGGAAGTTTAAGGTTTACAATCCCCCCTGATGATCATTGGGAGACTAGTCTCCCCATTGATCATTTAACATAATCAATTTGTAATCCTAAATGTACTTCTAACTATAGATATACACGATGTTCAATTTTCTAAGAGAAATTAGAATAGTGAGAGAGGAAATAGAAAAGAAAAGAAAGCAAAACCAATGTTTTGCTAGGCACATTGACAGAAAGCCAAATTAGGGGCAGTCCCTTTTGGCATAAATATGTACATTTACAATAAATGTTCAATCAAAGTTCAGTTCAATCAATCATATACAAAGTTCATTCTTGATCTTCTTGATGAAGTGTAGGTTTTCGGCATCTTTCTGCAACAGTTCATTCTCTGGATATAAAAGTTTTAAGCTTCTTTCTTGAAGATCTTTTCTCGAACAAAATCAAATCTTGAATTTTTATAAAAGTACAATCTTAAACAAAAAATCAAAATTCTTGGATTTTTATAAAAATACAATCTCAAACAAAAATTCAAAAATTCTTAGATTTTAAATTAAAATACAATCCCCCCTAAAGTAAGTATTAAAAAACATCAAGTTTAGCTCAGAATGCAATGTTCAGTTATGGGGGTGTATGAGTCAATTATCAAAAGAATAGAAAAATAATAAAAAACATAAGAAAAAATTCAAAATAGGTCCTTGTATAGGTCCAATTTAAAGTAATTTCTATCCCCCAAGTATGTAGGAGCTAAGGGCCAGGAGTACAATAAGAAACAAAGGTAAAGGAAAGCCAAAGAGCAAGTTTGGGAATTCAACCCAGAAACCACAGTCTTGTGTTGGGCTTATACTAAATGAATTTATTTGCTCCGAGTTCCAATAACTTTCCACATTCCCCTGCACAACCCCTGTCCCAATCCAACTTATCTGCACAATGACACACCATCAGCTATGGCCATAGGTCTAAATCTGGAATTTGAACCACATTTTCTATATGAATACACCAAAGCCAGAGTCAAAACTAAAAAACCCCCCTCGGGAAATTATGTTAATATAGAAGCAACAGAAAATAAATGAATAAATATGCCTAACCAATTTTTTTTAACATTCACTTTGATTATTTGGGGTCTAAAATAAATTAGACTCCAAAAAATAAAAATAATAAAAATACAAAATACAAATCATGGCACTTCTTTTTCTTACATAATTTATCATTATGATGGTAAATGACCTGAAGTATAGAAACAACAGTGAAAAATTTATTAAAGAAAAAATATCCCAAAAGATAATCACAAAGATTATACACAATGACCAGGTTGGATTGATGCCAGGAATGCATGACTGGTTCAACATTAGGTAAACTGTAAGTATAATTGACTATTGTTAAAAATTAAGAATCTCTGAACACTATATCTCAATTTATAATTATTAATTAAATAATAAAAAGCAGGCCAGAGACAGAAAAGGCCTCCAGTCATGAGTTTGTTGACTGTTAGCCTTAGCAAGCTTCCTTTGAGAGGTAGGTAAAATGCATACCTAGTCACTCTGGATTCCCAGGGAAAAAAAACCCTACTTCCTTCTGGTGTTCCAATTTCTGCATCCCTTTCCAAAGCCCCTCTTATTAGAGGACTGACATCAGTCTGGGTAAGAAGTAAGTCTTCCAGTCACCAGAGAGTCATGAGGGGCAAGAGACAAGAGTTTTCCAAATGCTAGAAGTCCCACAACCTTCACAATGGTCACAGAGTGTGCATGCCCCCAATTCTCCCTTCCTTCTATTAGCCCCCCTCCCTTTTCTTATTCCTCTCTTACTTTCTTGTGGGATAAGAAAGATTTCTTTACCCAATTGAGCAGGGATATTATACCTTTGAACCAATTCCACTTTGAGAGTTAGGTTCAAGCATTGCCCATCATCCCACTCCCATCAGGTTTTCATGTGAGATAATTTATCCTGTTCTCTCTCCCTTCCCTCTTTCTCATCCCTTATTGGGGGGCGGGGGAGGTATCATGCCATCATAGTCAACTTATTCCCATAGCTTCCTTCTAATTGCCCTAATAATCATAAAAATATTTTGAGTTACAAGTATCATTTTTCCATGTAGGAATATTTAGCATTATTGAATCCCTTAAGTTTTCTCCTTCTTGTTTACTTTTTTATGCTTCTCTTGTACTTAAACATCATATTTTCTGTTCAGTTCTGGACTTTTTATCAGGAATGCTTGAAAGTTCTTTTTTCTTTCTTTTTTTTAAACCCTTACCTTCTGTCTTGGAGTCAATACTGACTGTGTATTGGCTCCAAGGCAGAAGAGTGGTAAGGGCTAGGCAATGGGGGTCAAGTGATTTGCCCAGGATCACATAGCTGGGAAGTGTCTGAGGCCACATTTGAACCTAGGACCTCCCATCTCTAGGCCTGACTCTCAATCCACTGAGCTACCCAGCTGCCCCCAAAAGTTCTCTTTTCTTTAAAAGATCATTCCTTCTTCTCTGCTCCCTCCCCCACCAAAGGATTATACTGTTTCATTGAGTAGGTTATTCTTGATTAAAATTCTAGTTCCTTTGCTTTCCAGAATATTATATTTCAAGCCTTCTGATCCTTTATTGTATAAGCTCTATGTTCTATTTAATCTTGACTGTGGCTCCATGATATTTAATTTTTTTCTTTCTAACTGCCTGCAGTGTTTTCTCCTTGGCCAGGGAACTCTAGAATTTGACTATAATATTCCTGGATGTTTTCATTTTGTTTTCTCTTTCAGGGAGTGGTCAATAGATTCTATCAATTTCAATTTTACCCCTTTGTTCAAGAATATTCAGGGCAGTTTTCCTTGGTAAATTTCTTATAATATAATGTCTTGGCTCCTCTTTTGATTGTGGCTTTCAGGTAGTCCAATATTTCTCACATTAGCTCTCCTGAATCTATTTTCCAGATCAGTTGTTTTTCCACGGAAATATTTCATATTTTCTTCCATTTTTTTATATTCTTTGATTATATTTCATTGTTTCTTGATGTCTCCTGGAGTCATTAGCTTCTACTTGCCCAATTCTAATTTTTAAGAAATTATTTTCTTCAATGAGTTTTGTACTTCCTTTTCCATTTGAACAATCTGCTTTTTAAAAAAGTATTCTCTTTCGAGGATTTTTGTACCTCTTTTACCATTTGGCCTATTCTATTTTTAAGATGTTATTTTCTTTAGTACTTTTTTAACACCTCATTTACCAGGCTCTTGACACTTTCTTGCATCACTTTCATTTATTTTCCTCATTTTTTCCTCTGCCTTTCTCATTTGATTTGTTAAATTCTTTTTGAGATCTTCCAGGGTTAAGATCAAATCACTTTTTTTCTTTGACATTTTGTCTGTAGCTGCTTTGATCCATCATCTTCTTCTAAGTTTGTGCCATGCTCTTCTTTGACACATAATAATTTTCTACAATGAGGAGGGGCTTTTTTTATGTTTGCTCATTTCCCCAGCCTTTTTCTAGACTTTTATTTTTCTATTAAAGTTGGGCACTGTACCTAGGATGGCAGGGAAACTCCAATACTTCTGATTTTTCATGCTGCTACCCTCGAAAATGCAAGTTTTAGTTCTTCCTAGGTGGTCTGTTCAGGAGAGTAATGGCCAGTTCTCTCCTGGCTTATGCTCCAGGCTGTGATTTACCACAAGTACTCTCTTCTACCCTGGAACAATGATCCAGGTCTCTGTCTCTACAGCTCCTACCCCTTTTTTCAGGACTATGATCCAGAGTTTGATATGGGCAATGCCACAGAGTTCTACATCCAATGTCAGCAAAGAATCACCTGTAATCTCCTGACCAGTATATAGACCACCTTACCACCTGTGGGCTGAGAGCTCTGGAAGCTTCCGCTCAGCACTAATTCAGTCTCTCCCAAGGCTTGCTATTGCTTTGTAACAGCCAAGCACACTTCAGATTGCCTTGTACTGGGGCTCAGATCCTCACTGAGGGCTTGGAATGAGGGTTGGAACCTTGAGGAGTGGGCATAAGGGTGCCTTGCTGTTGGTTTACGCAGGGTCCTGGGGCATGCAGTTTGGGGAGGAGACTCTTTGCTACAGCCTTGTTGCCTGCCATGCTTCCTTCTTACCCCAATGAAACGGGTTTTTCCTACTGACCTTCCAAGTTGTCTGAGGTCATAGACTGACTCACTCCATCCCTCTATTGCTTTTATCTCTCCAGTATATGTTTTGAAGTGTTATTTTAACATTATTTGGGGAGCATTTTCTGAGGGGGTTAGGGCTTCCCTGCCTCTACTCTACCATGTTGGCTCTGCCTCTTGAAACAATGTCTACCAGCTGCCTCTTAAAGTAAATATAATCTCTATTAATATATATATACTAATCCTTCAGAAGGCTATCCTCAAGATATGGTCGTCTTCATTAATGATAGTATGTATTTATAAATCACTTTAAGATTTTCAAAGTGCTTTAATATATTATCTCATCTTATCCTTATTATTTGTTCTAATATACTATTTGCTTAGTCCCCTAATTTGAAATTACTTTGTATATATTCTATATTTAATTATTTGTATACATGTTTCTTCTTAGCAGATTATAAATTCTGTTACACTAAGGGCCACTTTCTTCTGTCTCCCCAGTGTCTGGCACATGCTAGCATTTAATTAATATTTGTTGAAATTGACTTTTGAAGAAATCACTCCTTTAGTCTGCATATTCAAGCAATTTTTGTTTCTGCCAAAAATCTTCAAATCTGCCCCTCTAAATGCCACTAGCCTAGTGCAAGTCCCTCATTACCATTGAATTATTGTAATAATTGTATACTAACAGTTGCTCTAGTGTCTACTTTCTCCCCTGCCCAGTCCATTCTTCACAAGGTTTCTGAATTTCCTTTCTTAAGTACAGATCTGAGAGGCAGCACAATTTAGTAGATAAAGAGCTGACCTTGGAATCGGGAAGACAAGGTCAAGTCTGGCCCTAGGACCCTGGACAAATCCTTTAACCTCTCAATGCCCAAAATAACTCCCTAAGACTATGTTGCAAAGAATGTGCCAACCTTCATTGGGAGGGGGAGTTTCCTCACTGCGGAATTTCCTATACTAATGAAATCCTAAGGTTGGTTAAAAAAAACTGTAGGTCTAATTATGTCATTTATTGTAGTAATTAAAACTGGAATTCCTTAGCCTGGCATTCAAGATACTGCCACATAACTCTAGATAGTGGATTATCAAATTTACATCTGGAAGGACCTAGATAACAGGTTGGCAAAAGGCCATCTAATCCAATGGACTCATTTGACATTTAAGGAAACCTATACTCAGACAGTTACAGTAATTTGGCCATGTTCACAAAGGGTATAAATAGGAATACCAAGAATAGAAAGGAGAAATATCAAGACTGGAGAGATATATCAATCTGGGAGTCATCAATGTTGGGATAATAACTCAGGAGAGCTAAGATCAGCAGAGCAGGGCTTGGTAGAGAACCAACCTATGCTATAGAATATCAAGGACACATATCAGGCTCTATAGAGAGGAAATAATTCTCATTTGGACATGCACTCAAAAGAGATAGATAGCAGGATTCATTTACTAGTAGCTTTGTGGCCAGATACTGAGAGGAATTAATGTTTTGACCTAAGCCCTGTGTGTTGCCCAGATGTTGTGATGGTGATTGTTATTGTTTTTAATATCCATATCCCCACAATGATGTGAGCTGACCGTGGGCAGTAAGGGATAGTAATAGGAACGGGATCCTCATATTCTGAAATCTTGCATTTCTCAAAGGTAGCACTGGCTAAATATCAACTACAAAGCCTGTCATTTCAGCATTAGTCAAGCATGAATTGTAGATTGTTCAGTTATCCACTCTGTGTACTAGATCTGTGACATTCTATACTAGGAATCAGCTTTGTGTTCTTAGAAATAATTAATTACCTATAGTGATTCTCCAATGTACCGCATCCTGCCCACCCCCACCCCCCATGTTCCCACTCTAGAAGGGCAACAAGACCTCTCCCAAGTTGATGAATGATGACAAGGAACTTGGAACCTGTGCACTGAGGACTCTGGTATTCCAGAAGAATCTCCCAATCTTGCACATGCTCCTTATTCCCTATGGCAACAAACTCCAAAACATACCTCCACCTAAGTTTGGAAAGGGAGACACTAAGTTACCAGATCCCAATAAATATGCCTACCCTGATTCATAGGTGGGGAAGCTGCCACTCTCCAGAGGAGCTGCTATCAGCTCTAAAAAGGCTTCTCTACTAGCCCCTGGGCTTGTCCATCAGCCCTGAGGCTACCTGATTAGCCCCCAGACCATTCCACCAGATATTATACCACCATAAAACAACTCTACTTCAAATAAAATTATTTTTTTTTTACTTCTGGACTGAATGGAGTTTGAGTCTCCCATTCTTAGAGCAAGACCCTACTCCAAACTTGGATGTGTTTCTCCTATATTAATACCACTCAAGATTAACTCCTATCTATTCTTCACCTTCTGTCTTAGAATCAATATTGACTCAAAGACAGAAGAGCAATAAGAGCTAGGCAAATGAGGTTGTGACCTGCCCAGGATCATATAGCTAGGAAGTATCTAAGGCAAGATTTGAACCCAGGTCCTCCCAACTCCAGGTCTGGCATTCTACCCACTGCTCCTATCTTATATACTTTCTTTTTTTTTAACCTATTTGCTTTCAGAGAACCTAAAAGGGGTTATAGGAGATCTTCTTTAATTGACCCTATACTTAAGAATCTCATTCAGAAAAGACTGTTAACTAGTATAGTTACTTAGTCAATAACATATGACTCATATGATGATTATGATGATTGTATATGACTTCTTATTCTTATGGAACCCAAACCAAGTCTCTGAGGTTTATGACGATGAGTTTTGGACTCTGTCACTTAGTAAGTGGAATTATTTCAATACTTTGTGTTATGACTTCCTTTGCAAGATATATATATTTTATATACATCTATATACAGATATATATATATAGTTAGTTAGTTAGTTCGTTCGTTAGTTAGTTAGTTAGAAAACTACTCAAGAAAAAGGAATAAATGGATTTAAAAATCCTTTTTCTACCACTAGGACTATACCCAACAAGGTTTTTTGGGGGTTTGGTTTGGTTTGGTTTTTTGCTAAAAAGAAAGACCCATATGCATAAAAATGTTTGTGGCAGCATTATTTGTGATCACAAAAAGCTGAAAATAAAATGTTTCCATTTAATCAAGCACTTAACTAGTGAGATGGTCAAATTCACTGGTCCTTGGGGTACAATGACAAATCAAAGGATAAAACATAGCCCCAGGAAAAATGGCAAGGTTCAGTTGTCCAGATGGCTGGATTATAAAAAGGAAATTTGATTGATATACAAACATCTTCTCTAGTATCATTTGCATGATAATAAAAGAAGAACTAGTCATGTGGCAAGATGGGGTTAACAGGTAAGCAGTCAGAGTATTCATATGCTAGAAATGTGGAAGAAGATGAGCAAATCCACCTACTGTGGACTCACAGAATGAATTTTTGGGAAAAGAGAGGAAAGAGTCAGATTGAATGGGCAGTCATGGATGAGCTGAAATCTTCATTGTTGGAGGGACTCCTCAAAATGATGAGATCACAGATCTACTTGAGAAGTTCTGTTATCATTAATTGTGTTGCTGTGAGCATCATTTAACCTCAAATGACCTTAGCTTCCTTATTTGGGCAATAAAGGAGGCAGACTAGATCATTTCCAGGATTCTTTCCAACTTTGAAATTCTTCTAAGTTTAATTCTAAATGGTTCATCTTGAGCCCAGATTTAATATTCTGAATCTTAAGTTGGGTTGGTTTCCTATAGAACTAAACCTGCTCACATTTAATTCACCACTAGGATTATACCTCAACAAGTTACTAACTGAAAAGAAAGACACAGATATTGTATTTATTGTCTAAATTGTCTAGTAATAATGCATTATTGTATTCACAAAAAGCTAGAAACAAAATATATTCGATGACTGAGGGATATGTGACCAAATTATGAAATATGAATGTAATTGACAGAACAATAACTGGGGCAGAGTAACAGGAGCTTTACCCCAGAGTACCATATTTTAAGGAGCATAGTATTTAATACATTTGAAATATTTCAGCAGCATAGAAGCCATAGGACAGTGTAAGTAACTAATTCTCCCTCTCAACTGAATTTGTCTTAATTAATTCTTAAATTAATTTCACATCATGTAATGCAAAGAAGTACTTGTGCTGCTTACCCCAGGCACATTTTGTGCTGATTGCCTTGGGTACCAAAATTCCTCATTATAACTCTAGTAATGGAACATTACTGCGCCAGAGAGAATTATCAATATGAAAAGAGAAATACACAAAGACTTGTATGAATGACACACTATCAAGAAAACATTCAAAAGAACAATACATACAATGACTAAAATCTAGATAAAGACAACAAAGCAACAAAACCTTGGTCAACTACAGAGATCCATTGGTCAAAGTGGAAGGAACTATCACTTCTCTCTGTTTGGGGGGAGAATGTACTTTATGGATTTGAAAGGGAGTAGGGACCTGTTATAAGGCACTTATCCTAAAGGATCTGTTGTGTCAAAAACAAAATGGATTGATGCTGTTAAACATGCTTATACCCTTATAAATCAACTATTATTAAAGAAAGTGTTTGCTTACCCCCTCATTATTGACAGAGTACACTCCACTTCATATATCTTTTATCTCTGGTCTGAAATTTGGTGCCTTGTTTGTGTCAATTACCCAATAGCCTGATAGAGATCACTCTAATCATACTTGATTATGTGTATTATAGGTTTGGAGAGAATATATCAGTTCTCCAGAGTCCAAGTCTGATTTCGTTTCTATCTCCAAATTGCATAGGCATATCTAACAAGTAATGAGGAGAATGGCTAGGCTGGAGTGGAAGGTAAATGAATGCAAAGAAGATGGTCATTGTTCAGTCGTTTCAGTTGTGTCCAACTCTTTGTGACCTCATTTGGGATTTTCCTGGCAAAAAATACTGAAGTGGTTTGCCATTTCCTTTTCCAATTCATTTTACATATTGAGGAAACTGAGGCAAATAGGGTTAAGTGACTTATCTAGGTTCACAGAACTAGTGTGTCTGTAAAGCTGTATTTGAATTCAGGTCTTCCTGACTCCAGATCCAGCACTCAATCCACTGTGCCGCCTAGCTACTTTCAGGTAATTTTGTCAACATTGTATAACTGAGGAAGCTGAGGTTCAGCGGGGTTAAGTGACTCATGCCCAGCTAGAAAGTTGCAGAGTTAAGATTTGAACCAAGACCTTCCTACTTCCATGTCTCTAACTACCAAGTCAGTCTGCTGGAAAGTGTACAGGAAGAGATGACATGGCATACAAGCAGACACACAGGCAAGGATGGTATCTCAATCCTAAAGCCAGCCAGCTCTGTGGCTATCTTTCTAGAAGCATAGTTTCCAGTATGAGAGATGTGAGCATATCACATACATTACCAGGTGTAAAAATGGAAACTTGATTCCAGGATTTCAATCCCCAGAAGTCCTTGCTCCACTTCCCCAGAATGCCTTGTAACCTCACCTGGGCTGAGAGCAAGATGAGGTATTTAACCTGGTTGTAAAAAGGCTCTGTGCCCCCCTTTTTCCTACTTCAGCTTGGTAGCAGATGCGGCTCTCCACCTAGCAGGCAAGATGTGAGTGGTCGTGAATAGGCTCTTTGGGCCTCTTACTTGTATTTTCTTTATATTTTAATCTTCAATAAACCTCTAAAAATAAAATACTCCTTGCAGAGAGAAACTAATTTCTACCTCTATCAGTTTCCCCCCTAAATTTTAATCTTTACACAGGTAGCTGACTTTTGACTGGTGTTCCTTTGTAACTTTGCAGTTCTTTTCTACAGACATTTTTTTTAATTTTAATTTTATTTCATCAATTTAAGAACATTTTCCCTGGGTTTTAAGAATCATATTCTATTCCTCCCTCCCCTCACCCCACCCTTCCTGTAGCCAACGTGCAATTTCACTGGGTATTACATGTGTCCTTGATCAGAACCTATTTCCATGTTGTTGATGTTTGCATTAGGATGTTCATTTAGAGTCTACATCCCCAGCCATGTCCCCTCGACCCATGTCATCAAGCAGTTGTTTTTCTTCTGTGGTTTTACTCCCACAGTTTTTCCTATGAATGTGGATAGATTTCTTTCTCGTAGATCCCTCCAAGTTGTTCAGGATCATTGCATTGCCACTAATGGAGAAGTCCATTACATTCGATTGTACCACAGTGTATCAGTCTCTGTGTTGTAAATCTTGAAATTTCTCAGACTTGTGAATGTTAAAAATTTCCACATTGAGGAATCCTCCATTGGAACAAATTCCCTACTGGAAACATTCCCCATTTTGATGTGAGAACTCGCCAGGATCAGAAATGGAAGGACCTCTACTCCACCCATTCTTAAAACTGCTTTAGGGGAGAAAACTCCTTGCTAAACAATGAAAGTACTTGGACCCATGCTTATGATGAGGCAAGGAGTTCTTTGAGCCATGCCTGTTTTTAGAATTGATAAATGGGATGCTAGGTACCTATAAAGGTTGGACAGGTTTTCTCTTAATGAGATTAGTCGACTCAGCTGTGTTTTCTCTGGTTCAGACTTACTGAGGAGATTAGTTGACTTAGCAGGAATTCAGATGGGCAGTCCTTTGGAAAACATCTACAGTGATTGGTAGATGTAAGGACTTAGGGGAGGTGACATAGGATTAAAACCCCTATATAAGAAAAAGCAGAATCTCTTGAGGAGAAATCCTTTTGGAGAAAGCTCTTATGAGGATCGCTTGGGAAGAATCTCTTGAGAGAGGCTCTGGAGAAGGGAAGCTCTTGGAGGACAATCTCTAAGGAGGTCTCGCTGGAGCTCCTCTGAGGGGACTCTGTCCCTCTGGAGGCTCTGGAGAGAGGCCCTTTGAAACAGTCTCTGGCTGGATCTCTCTTTGAGGAGGACTCTGGCTGGAACTCTCTCTGGTGAAATCAGCTGAGATGGAGTTGGCCTGGTGTCCCTAGAATCCTTGCTTAGACAGACCTTGTGGTGAGTGATAAAAGACTGACTGACTGATCTCTCTCTCTCTCTTAAGACTCAGGTCTAGGCCATGTTGGCTTAAGGCCCTTCATACTTATTTCCTTTTTTTCTCTCTCTTTCTTTGATTACTCATTGTATTATTAATTAAATTCTCTATAAAACCCAGTTGACTTGGGCATATTGAATAATTGGGAATATTTCCCTGGTGACCACCTTATATTTGATTTAAAAACCAAGACACTGTAGTGAAACATATTTTCTGCAGTCACAATTTATTCACCCTCTCTTATATCTATCACAGTTTATATCTTCCACCATTTTAACTCACTACAGTTTACAACATCAGCCATTTTAATTATTACAGTTTAAGCCAAACAACTATTTTAAATCTTACAGTGTACAGTGTTTTCTTGGTTCTGCTCCTCTCATTCTGCATCACTTCCTGGAGGTTGTTCCAGTTCCCATGGAATTCCTCCACTTTACTATTACTTTGAGCCCAATAGTATTCCATCACCAACATATACCACAATTTGTTCAGCCATTCCCCAATTGAAGGGTATCCCCTCATTTTCCAATTTTTGGCCACCACAAAGAGCACAGCTATGAATATTCTTGTACAGGTCTTTTTCCTTATTATCTCTTTGGGGTACAAGCCCAGTAGTGCTATGGCTTGGTCAAAGGGCAGGCAGTCTTTTATTGCCCTTTGGGCATAGTTCCAAATTGCCCTCCAGAATGGTTGGATTAATTCATAACTCCACCAGCAATGAATTAGTGTCCTTACTTTGCCACATCCCTTCCAGCATTCATTACTTTCCATAGCTGTCATGTTGGCCAATCTGCTAGGTGTGAGGTGATACCTCAGAGTTGTTTTGATTTGCATCTCTCTGATTCTACTGACATTTAAATGGGATTTGACCTTCCACAAGCAACTCCCTCTCTGGACCAACAAGTGTGTACTGTTTCAACCTGCCCAGTCCATTATCCAAGATTACAAATGAGTGAACTCCTTTTAGGCTTCTGCATAAATGAAAAGCCTCCTAAATAGATGTGTCCCTAACAATTATCTGAGTGATTTATTCATGAACGATTATAAGCTTCTTATTCATAGTCAACTAAACAATTTATCATCATCACCAAGAATGTTCAGCACTCAGTTCAAAAGACATTAGTTAAGCAAGAGCTATGTCACCATTCTAGGAAGCAGGTTAAAAGGGGGAGCTGGCTGATTAAATGGGAACAATCTAGAGAAAGAGACAACAAGGTTTCATGGAAAGAACATGGCATGAAACTTAGCTTTGAATTTCAGTCCTAAAGCATGTTAACTAGCTATCACATCTCTAAACCTCAGCCTCCTCATGTTTAAAATGAGGGTGGTAATGGTACCACCTATCTACCATGAGGCTATTGGGGGGAAATTTCTTTGTAGAACTTACACTGATATCTAGATATGAGTAAGTTTAATATGTTTTAATTTATAGCAATGCCTTTTTAATGTACAAACTGTTAGCATTTTTCTTACTGAAATTTTCAAGTCATTTTGTAAGATTTTAATATTTATTGCAAGGTAAATCATACCATGTACATAAACTGTAAGTTCCTTTATAACAAACAGTAATTTAAGTGCTGCTGCAGCTGTACTAATTTATCCTTATTCTGGCTATAAGAGTAACATTTATCCTATTACATGGAGTGGAATAAATAATGGGAAAAATATAGGCTGATATTTTGCAAGAGCTCACATGAGAACAAAACTCTTTCCCTTGTAATGAGATCCATTTGTTGTTGAGAAACATACAGTGATTTACCTAAGGTCTCATAGTAGATTAGAGGCAGAATCCATGATAGGACTTAGCTTTGACTCCCAAGCCCTTCCATCCAAATGTAAGAAAACTGAAGGAACTGAGGTGACTTGGACAGCAAATGGTTAATTATGGAAATGAATGAACCACGCTGACTCCATTTGTGACAATTCTGGAGCTAGCTCAGTTCTCTTTTTATTTGATGATGGGCCTAATCTAAATTCTGTCTCGTGAGAAAAACATATTCAATATGAGAGTTTGGGGGGGGGGGAAAAACCTTATTGCATTGTTTGAACCTATTCCTGCATGACTGGGAAACTGAACCACCTGTACCTAATATTTAGGTACTTAATATTTACCAAGGACCGAGGTTATGTTGACCAGAAACTCAGATCCAAAGATGATGTAAGGAGTTTTCTCACAATTACATATCTTGAGCAACCTACACTTCTTATTGGAAAATTGGTCCCATACTAATTAATGAGTTATTGTTCCTTTGATTGCTTCCAGATACCTGGGGAAGAATGGGACCCAGTTTTTTCCTGAATTCAGGGAACTGCTCCTGTTTGCTTTCCACCTCCCAATTTGGAAAGTCCCTAATCTTTCATCCAATTAGAAATCAGATTACCTAATTCTGTATTGTTCCTTTTTAATTAACTGGTCCTTTAAAAAGTAATTATTTTTAATGTATAAAAGTTTATTTCCCTTTGTATTCAGGCTCCAAGCCCTAAGCTGAGGAAGGAGACTGGTCCTGGTTTGTTGAACAATTCATGTGCATTGCTTAATAAATCTTTGTGCTTAGAAGATCAAATGTTTCTTTCCTCAATCATTTCATCTTTTGCTCGTTGTATCAACCATCACACCATAGTTTATCATTGACTCTTTCTTTCATCCTGGGAAGTTCTCTTCTGAGACTGAAGCACAGGAGGGAAGGAAGGAATTTTCTGACCTTGGCTTCCTGGTTAAATCTGATTGTTCACATGTTTTTAATTTGTAAACCAAGCTGTAATGCTAGGGGACTCAAAAGTGGCTATCTTCAAGAGGAAATAAGAGTCATAGCTGGTGTTTATATATTGTTTTGCAATTTCAAAGGGATTTACATCCGTCATCTCACTGAATCCTCATTAAAATAGTTTAACTTTATTTGTATGTATTCTGTAAGTGTTTATTGATATGTCATCTCTTTTAACAACACATAAACTCCTAGGGATCAGGCACTGTTCAATTTTTGTTTCTGTAACCCCAGACCTTAGATGGTGAATGGAATATAGTAGGCACTTGATAAATGCTTGTTTGGTTAATTGTTTGATAACCCTGAAACAAAAGCCAATCTTTTTCATACCAAATTTGTTTTAGTTGTACTGTATGGTGCCTAGCTGTGGGATACTAGTATCTCCAAAGAATGGAAGTTGAGCATTGCCCTGAAGGCAAAAGAGAGTCTTGTGGTGAGTGAGGACTGGTCTAACACATTAGAAATAAGGCATGATGTGGGAGAAATGGGATAAAATATATCATGGGAGAAATGGATGACTGGGAAAAAAAGGCAGGTCAGTCACATAGTGAGAGCAAGGGATAGTCAACTAATGAACTTCCTATGTGCTCCACTGAAGAGAATGAAAGAAAAGCCAACAGCCCTTTGGATGGACTCTTCTTGTGCAAATGCAGGAGAGGATGAGCTGGGAAGGATTTTATAAGCCATTAAGTTAAACTCACTCATTTTATAGATAAAGAGGGTGACTGAAAGTCAGGTGATAATTTGTCTAAAATCAGTACAGTAGTAAGAAAGAAAGGGGTCATTTGAACATGGGTCAGAACATGGGTCATTCCATTTCCATTGTATTGTGCTACTTTTTCAGTGAGTCACAATATTCATCAATAGGAGGATCTATCTCAAGATCAAATATCTATTTGAGCATTACAGTATTTTCATGTGAATTGAATTTTCTATAATAATAAGACCAATTCTCCTTATGCTTACAATTAGTCACATTTTTTAAAAATAGGCCTTCAAGATTTCATCTGGGGGCAGCTGGGTAGCGCAGTGGATTGAGAGCCAGGCCTAGAAACAGGAGGTCCTAGGTTTTGGCCTTAAACACTTTCAAGCTGTGTGACCCTGGGCAAGTCACTTAACCCCCATTGCCTAGCCCTTATCACTCTTCTGCCTTAGAACCAGTATCCAGTATTGATTTCAAGACAGAAGGTAAGGGTTAAAAAAAAAAAGATTCAATCTGGTGTTACCATTAAAAGTCTTGAAACTCTAAGTAATATAATGAATGGGAAAAGCATTAAAAAAAACTTCAAAAAAAAAGGAAATATTTTTGCTTTTGTCCTTTTATTTCTTTTTTCATAGTTTTTATTGATACATTTTGTTTTTACATTAATTCATTTCTAAACATGTTCCTTCTCCCCAGAAATATATACCTTGTTTAAAAAAAATGATTTTAAGAGAAAGGAAGCTGTTCAGCAAAATCAATACATCAACTATATTTTATAATATTCTATACCCATAGTTGCTTTTGTATTTTAATGACTTCTCAAAAACTATATATGTAAATATTATATATATGTTAAAATATATATAGTTTATTCCAGTGTGAGTGCTATTCATTCTTAGAGTTTCCATCCCTACTCATCATCTGAGCTGAATAGGAAAACATAAAAAGGCTGATTTTCCAAGAATTGGAATGAATAATATTTTGACTTTTGAAAGATTTCCTGATATAGTATGATACATGAGGAAGTCCTATGATCCTTTGATCTGAATGAAATTCAAAAATAGAACCTAAAGTTTTTTACTTCTATCCTGATACAAATTACCTCTAAATTATGCAGCCTGGAGTTTTGGTGTCTCTTATTACTTCAAAGAAAATAAGAAGAGATAAAGATCCTGCGGTACTTGGATTCAAAACACCTGCTGAAAAAGGCCTCTGGATGTTATATGATGGTGAAAGAATACTATTGTGCTGTAAGAATTGATGAGCAGGATGGTTTCAGAAAAAGCTGGAAATGACTATATGAACTAATGTAAAGCAAAATAAGCAGAAGGAGAGAACATTGTACACAATAACAACACTATTGTATGATGATCAGCTATGAAAGACTTGGCTACTCTCAGCAATCCAGGACAATTCTGAAGGACTTGTGACAAAGAATGCTGTCCATCTCCAGAGAAAGAATTATTGGAGTTAGAATGTAAATCAAAACATACTATTTTTCTCTTCATATTATTTATGTTTTTATTTGGGGGTTTTGGTTTTATATGAGTATTCTCCTACAACACTGACCATTATGGAAGTATGTTTTGCATGATAATACACATATAACCCAGATAAAATTGCTTATCATTTCCAAGAGGGGGGAGGGAAGGGAGAGAGAGGCAATTTAGATCTTATAATTTCTGGAAATATATGTTGAAAATTGTTATTATAAGTAATTAGGAAAATAAAATATCTTTTTTTTTAATGGTTATATGATTTGCCCCAAATTCTCACAAGTAATACATATGCGACAGAGTTGGGGCTTGAATCTGGATCCTTTGATTAAAGAAATCAGTGCTTTTCCACTTTACTCCATATTTTTGTCCCACTGTGGATGACTTTTTGTTGCTTGCCTTAACTCAGCTTGGTTCCAGCCTACTTTTCCAGACATTTGACATTATTCTCCTTCAGTCAATTCATCAATCAATAAGCATTTAGCAGTTATCGCTCAGTATAAATTCCAGCCAAAGTAAGTTTCTTGGAATTCCATCTCCCAAGTTTAGCTTAACTATCCACAGGGGAAAAGTCAAGTGGATGATAAGCATCAACAGACTGCCGCCTATTACCAGTGGTGATTTGGAGCACAAAGACAGGAAGGTGTGTAAAATACTTCAAGAGATTTATAATCAGAAAAAGACAAGATCGAGGAACATCGAGACAGCCCTGGGGCCACATTGGTCCCCAAGTACAGTCAAGAAGCCCAGTATAATAGATGGAAATATTTATGGGGGAAGCACCGACGGGTTGCCATCTGCATTGCTGGGGGAAGTACCTACATCGATGAGATCACAGAGCCATCAAAGTATTAAAGTATTAAGGTCCTTCGAAAAGCATTATGGAGAGCTGGTGACAAATGGGAGCCTTCGGCAACCTAACAGAAAAAACCACGGCTGTATAATGCGTGCCCTGAGGCTGTGCGACCTTTGCTCCAGTTCTTGTTCAGAGACACAGAAACCCACACAGACACGCACGCACTTTCTCTGGGCCCCTGCTGCAGAACCAGCTTGGGACACCCGGCCTGGGGAGAGCGCTTCCATTCCAGAGACCGGAAGGGGGGAGGCGTCAGTGTGCAAACCCCGAAACCAGCCCTTCGTCTTCCTCGAAACCTAATAGTCCCTGCTGCTGAATCAGCCGAATACTTTTATCCTTGTGATGCTGTATCGTTACTCGTCTGGGAAGCCTCGTCCGGCTGGAGCGTGGGGCTGATCTTCCGGAACACCCCTCCCCTCCCTGGTTGGTAGCAGCCCATTTCGTCAAGGCCCTGCGCTAGCCCTCCCGCTTAGCCTTGTAGCCTTTGAGGTGCGCCAGGCAGACGTTCTTGCTGTCGCCGCCAACGCTGTCGCCGGCTCTGCTCTCCCTGCTGCGCTTGCTTCTACTGCTGCTGCGTCCGCTCCAGTGGTTGTCCGTCCTGCTTCGCAAGCAGGAGGAAAGGAGCTCCAGAGGAGGAGTGGAGGACTCGCCTCATCAGCTCCCCAGCGCAACTTTCCCCCTGCGCTTGCATTCCCGGCCCCGGCTCCATTGTGCGGGCGTCGGGAGCCGACGGTGAATGCTGACGGAGGAGGCTGCGGGGGCTGCGGCAGCAGCCGGGCAGCCCTGAGCCCAGCCCCTCCTGCGGCCCCCGCCTCCCCCGGCAGCGGCAGCGGCAACAGCAGCAGAAGCAGCAGCAGCAGACCTCCATCCATCCCTCCCTTCTTCCCTCCATCCATCCTTCCCTTCCACTCCGGACCCGTGCTCAGTGGTGTCCCGGGTCGCCCGTCGGTCTGGTGCCATCGTCTGGTTCTCGCCCCCACGGAATGTATCAGAGCCCGACCCGCTTTTGCTCGGCCCTGCTCCAAAGAGACGTGTCCAGTCTCTGCTGCGTATCCTCCTCCAGGCTGCGGAGGCAATCCCCTTCTCCCCCCGCGCCTCTGCGATCTCATTCCCCTCGACCCCTGTCTGAGACTGGTGCTTCTCCTCCCCCTCTCCATCCTGTTCCTCCTCCTCCTCCTCACCTGGCGGCGACGGAGCTGGCTTCTGGTCCCGGCATTGCGTCCTCCAGGACTGGTGAGTGCTTGCAACGTTCGCGGTGGTAAGGTTCCTTTTGTGAACTCGGCCAGCCGGCGCCTAAAACCCCTAGGACGGAATGGAACGCGCATTCTTGCCCCAGCCGGGGATTGAATGGGAAACCCCTGTGTGCCAGCCCAGGCAGCCAGTCCATCCAGGAGTCAGATTCTCTCTTGTAGAAGTCTGAAATAACATTATCAAAGGTTGCTTTTTGTTGGACCCTACCTTTGCTTAGGTCTTACATCACACTTGCTAAGAACAAGAACAGGGTGTCCCCTATTCAGTACTTGGACACAGTGGTTTCAGTAAATGGGTTTGCTTCGGGACCTTCCTTACATTTCCTCATTGAGAGATGGCAGTATATTAGTGTTGATTAGCTCTTTTAAACATCCTTAGCTTAAATTTTGTGTAAATATCTTTTCTGCAGTGATTGCTCTGAGTGTAAGGTAAGGTCATGGTGTTGATTCCGAAACAATCATTTATCCTACTTTTCACAGATTAGTCTCAATAGCATGATGTGAGAGGTACCAGCCTCAAGGTTCATATCCCATTTATGACAAATATTGGTTGTCTGACCCTGAGCAAGTCATTTAACCTCTGGGGTGCTCTAGGCAACAAAGACTATAAGTTGCAGAGGTATAAATTGCCTTGTTAGGGGGAGTCTCCTTACTGAGAGTTCCCCCTATGCCAATGAAATTACATGTCCAGTCCCAATTTCTAATTTTTAAACGACCAGTTTCTTTTTACTACTATTTAATTACTATGGTATATATCTAGACTAATTCATTTTGCTTTTATTGGATTCATGAGCATTTCTTTGAGCTGCCTCATCATTCAGACTTTTTGCTATTGGTTGTTCAAGGTTCCCTGATTAAGGATTTGCAAAGGTTGAAATGTCTATACCTGAGAAAGGCTTTTTATACATTATCTTAATAAAACCAGGAACTTCCCTTTCCTTTAGTCTCATTCTACCTGGGGGAGGGGCATACTGAAGGATCTACAAGTCACATACCCTATAAGCATATTTTTTTTAGTTGCAAAATTGTTTGACTTTACAGGATGGACCAACACAGTATCATCTGTCATTATTAACTTTCCTTCCTGTTAAAAACTAAGATATTGGAACTTGAGAAGTAAATAAGTAAAATATGAAACAATTCTTGGAGTTTCAGTTCTTCTAAAGGATAAGTATGCAAAATTGTAAGCCAGGGAAATGTATTAGAAGAAATGTAGCTTCCTTTAGTAACTAAAAATTATCATCTAAGATTGGATGTAGCAAATGCTATTTAAATGTGTTCTGAAATTGTTGGTAAAGGTTGGGAGGGTATAACATTTTAGAGTAAGATCTCATTCAACAGTAACTTTAAGAATGAGCTGTTGATAACTTTTAAGAATGATCTGTTAAAGTGAACACCAATGTTGCATTGTTGTTATGATGGGCTCTATGATGTCTTTAAGATATAGTTGAGCTGCTCTCTTGGAGTGTTTCTTTCCTGGCACTGAAGCTAATACACCACTTACCACCTTTTTGTAACCCACCAAGAGAGGCCTGCACTTTACATCAGCTTGATACTGTAGAAAATGATGCTTGTCTGGTCCCCTAGGAGACAGCCTGCTCTACCGGTATTAGCAGGATTTGGGTGAGGGCTAGAGGAGAGAGAATGACCCTGTTACTAAAATATGCTAGTTATGAAAGGAGTGTTAATTAAGACATCCAGTGGTGTCTTGTTGTTAGTAAGGGATGCTTTTCCCTGGGAACTTGAAAAGAGTCTTTCCTGTGGAAAGGATCTGAAGCCAGGAAAAGGAAAAGGAAACTTGAAACCAGGAGAGTCTTGTACTCATGAGGCTGGAGGGCTTCACTAAACAATAAGCAACTCTGAAACATAGATTTGTTGTTTAATCAGTTATCAGAAAATTAACCAAAAAGGAGCTTTCATGGGCTGATGGAGTGTTAGAGCTGGAAGAGACCTGAGAAATCATTCAGGCTAGCCTCCTTGTTAGAAGAAGAAAATGGGAACTACAGAGGAGAAAGTTACTTAAAAGGTCTGATCAAGTAGCAGAACTGAGACTTGAACCCACATCCTCAGACTTCAAGATCCATTGCTCTTTCCGCTATGGCATACCGCCTTCACAGGTCCAGTTCAACCCCACAAATATTTATTAATTAATTGTTGTGCCCAGTCACTGACTTTATTAGGTTTACATTCTACTGGAACTATTAGAAAGCAAGCCTTCCAGAATCCAGTTATTTTCTATATGTTGATTCTTTTTTAAATAGTCATTTCCTTATTTGAAATCTTCCCTCTAAAAGGGAATATTTTGTACCATCCACATTGAGCTAATTAGGTTTTTCCCCATGCCTGAGCTATTGATTCCATACTTGTTGCCACCTCCATTCCTGTCCTCCTCAGATGGCTCATTGTGGCATGGAAGTAATCCTGAGTTCAGAAAAACTATGGAGCAAAAGCCCTGGCAGCAGATTTTGTCCACCTGGAAATGTTTCAAATATAGGTCTGGAGAGGGAATGAATATCTCTTAACAAACCTAGCATAGTGCAGAAGGTGGACCCAAGTTCACGGACGTTTCACCTTCAACATCTTTTTAAATTTATCCAGTAAATTATAAAGTAGAGGCACCAGCCCTGATGATGTTACACTTCCTTGAAGAATCATTTCAAAAGGTTTGTCAGCCTCCTTTTATCTCCCATCTAGTACCTGAAATAACATCCATTCACTCATTCCCTCAACAAATGTGTAGCACCTACAACGTACAAGACACTGCTAGGGCTGTGGGAAATATTAAGTTGTAAAAAGTCAGATCTTGACTTCAAGTTGCTTATAATCTAGTGGAGCTGATAAAACTTGTGCACAAATAAGAAACATACAAGCAATCTAGTTATCACAAAATGTACGAGCGGAGGTAGGGCAGACCAGGCTCAAGGGAGGCCTTCCGGTGCAGCAGCTCAGAAAAGAGCTTTATGAAAGGATTGACATTTGAGCTGGGCAGGGAAGGAAGGATGAAGAGTGTTTCAATAGATAGAGTAAGGGAAGATTATTTCAAAGGATGGATACCACTTGAACAAAGGAATTCAAATTCTTGCCTGATCTTCAAGGCCCTCCACAATCTGACCTCACTCACAACCACAGGGACACATGGACCTTAAAAAAGAAATATTTTTATCACTATTTCTATATAGCTGTCATTGATTTCTTTCATTTCAATACTTATTCTGACAAGGGCTCCATATTGGTTGCATCAGATTGCCAAAGGTTCCAAGATACAATAAAGCCAGCCAGTAAACGTTTTAGTAAGTGTCTCCTAGGTGCCTGGCACTATGCTAAGTGCTGGGGCTTCAAAGAGAGGCAAAAGATAATTCTTGCCCTCCAGGAGCTCACTCCCCAGTGCAGTATAAAACGTTATTGGGAACTATCTAACAAAATAGCTAAAAGTAAAATACAACATAAGTTATGTTCATTCGTGCTTCTTTAAGTCAGTTGTCCACATGCGGCTGCTGGGATCTTTCTGTATAGAGTCATCCTCCTTTCTACTTGAGTTTGTCACAAGTGTTACCAGTGGAACCATTCTGTGCACTTTTTGTTCCCGCCAAACTTGATTGTTCTCTGGTCTTCTACCCATACCTAAATACTTTGTGCCTTTACTCCAGCCATTCCCCATTGTAAACCTCAAAATTCAGTCTTTTAAAGTGATTTCCTTGTCACACCATCACTAAGTCCTCTTCTATTAAATTCTCCACAAGCTTCTAAAACCAAATGAAAATTCTGCCATCTGATTTCATAGCGCTTTGCACAAAAATGGGCAATGTTTGTTGGATTACATTGATGATGGTTTTACTGACGTCATAAATTAGCCATCACTGAGTAGAACAAAACATTTTGTAACCTTTAAGAGCTGCATATCAAATGTGAGTTGGCATTATTACTTCCTCTTCTTGATAACCACTTTCTCCTCACCTTCCTCTCTTAAAGTCATGCATTACTGACTAAATTTGAGGACTTTAGCCTTTGACAGAATTCAGATGTTGTAAGGCAGGCTTGCCTCAAACCCAGATTCCTGCAAAAGTACTGGATGAAATGCAGTTTGGAAAATTGCTGTGGGCTTTCAACCTATGCTCTAGTCATACTTCCTCCTCCCTCTCTCCTCCTCTTCTTCCTCCTCCCTTCCTCCCTACCTCCTGTCCTCTTCCTCCAATCACAAAAGGTTGGCTGCATTATCCCTTTGGTTACTTTCTTCTCCATACAGACCTAAAGGGGAGTAGTGTCTTGGTGAAGCAGCAGCCATACTTAGTTTGTGTGAGTCAGCAGCTTGGGAAGGGAGGAGGAGGCAGTGGACAAGGTTGTAATTTATCCAGGTTTTGTTGAGAGTAAATTGTTCTGGCCTGTGGGAGGATTGTGTCCTTTCCCTGCAAGCGTATGCATGAGGACTCTGGCTGGTTAAGCGTCTGAGTTAGGTTCTTTGTTTTAGAAAAGTATAAACACTGTGTATGAACTTGTGAAACATCTGGTAGGTGATACAGAATGAATGCCAGGAGAGGAGAAGATAGAAACATAGTCTGATAGTTCAAGGTTATAGTTATAGGATTGGAGTTTGGTTCATTTTACAGAGAAGGAAACTGAGGAATTCGTTATTTACCACTAGTAAGAAGCAAAGCTAGGATGCAAACCCAGGTCTTCTGACTGGCAGATTCCACATTCATTTTACCAAGCTGTCAGTGCACCAGACTTGGGTGTAGAACCAGATAGGGAGAGCCCTGTGTGACTTGAGATCACTGGTGCTTCAATTTGCCTGTTTCAATTTTTTTTCCAGAAAAATATATTGAGATTAATAATACCTACAGGATTCTTTATCCTCATCACAAGGAAATGGAAAGAGTAAATAAGAGAAATGGATATCAGCCAATCTACAAATATTTCTTGGTCACCTACAGGTCTTTCCAACCTTTTCCTTTTGTGGTTTTTTTCCTGTAATTTGTAGTTTTAGTTTTTCTACTTTATTTTAAAATATTTTTTCATGTTTACATGATTTGTTTTCTTTCTCTCTCCTCTTTTCTCCCCCCTCCCAGAGGTGACAAGAAATTCCACTAGCCAGCCTTTTTCTTTGGATAAACTTTTAAATTTTCCTAAAATATGATCTGGGAAGAGTGAGGAACTTAAAGCTTGGAGATCTCTCTTCCCATGCTATTAACTCTCAATGGTAATCATTCCAGGAACCAAGAGGTGAGGAAAAATTTTCCAAATGGTTGCAGCTACAGATCTTCTTGGAGGTGAGGTATAAGCCCTTAGAAAGCTTCAGTAATTATACCTTTCTTAGCAATACAAGCTCCAAGATTTAGAGCTGGAAAGGACCTTAGAAGTGCTCCAGTCTGTTATCCTTAGCTTATTGTTATTGATACTTTTTCCCCCTTATCTCTTACTTTCTGTCCTAGTAACAACTCTAAGACCGAAAGGCAAGAGCTAGGCAAATAGGGTTAAGTGACTTGCCCAGGGTCTCTTAGCTAGGAAGTGTCAGAGGTCACATTTGAACTAGGTTCCTCCCATCTCTAGGCCCAGTGTTCTATGCAGTATGCCACCAGATAATCAGTCATCCAGTATTTGCATGTTCCTATTCCAAACACTTTGCACAATACCTTGCAGTCTAATACACTTGGGGAAGGGAAGGTGGGCGGTGATGATGGGGAGAGAGAAGAAGCAGGGAAGAAGGAAAAATAACAAAAATGAAACATGAACCACGTATTAAATTTGTAGTGCTAAGAAAGGAGTAGGGGTTGTCTGGAATACAGTAGTTGGAGAAAGCTTTTGGAGAACATTGGAGATAGATGAATTCAGGTATTGTGCGTGGAATTTGTGTGTGGAAATGAACATGGCAGAGGACATGGAGCAGATCATTCTGGCTGCAGAGGTAGTTGTCTTTTGAGGAGTCATGTTCAAGGTTGGACAGGTGTGATCTGACCTTGTTTGGAAATACACCAAAAGGCAGGTGGAAGGATTTGGACTTGATAAACAAGTTTAGGACTGGGCAGCTTGGAGGGTCTTGAGCAGGGGTGTAGCATTCAATTTAGCTCAACTGTTAAATGCCTGCTGTGCTCAAAGCCAGAAGCAGTGTGGAATAGTGGATATAATATTGTCCCAGGAGTTAGAAAAACCTGGATTTAAGTCAGGCCTATGTGATAGACTGTGTGACCCTGAACCAGTCATTTAACCTCTGGCTCAGTTTTTTCATTCCTAAAATAAGGGCATTGAATTTGATGACCTCTAAGTTTCCTTCCAGCTCTAAATCTGCATTTCATGCATTCTGTGAAATGTAATTAAGTAGGCTTTGCATTCCATATTTAGAGACTTGTGGAAGTATACTGAGATAAGAGTTGGTGCGTCAGATAAAAGGAAACACCTGATATATGCCAATATGCCTGGACCGTAGAGAATCTGAAAGGGATTAATGTGAAATTGGGCTAGGAGGGCAGCTAGGTGGCACATTGGATAGTGTGTGGTGGGCTTGGAGTCAGAAAGATTCATCTTCTTGAGTTTAAATCTGGCCTCAGATACTTACTAGTCATGTGGCCCTGGACAAGTCACTCAATCCAGTTTGTTTCAGTTTCCTCATCTGTAAAGGAAACTGGAAAAGGAAATGGCAAACCAATGGAGTATCTTTGCCAAGAAAACCCCAAATGGGGTCACGAAGAGTCAAGCACAACTGAGAAACAACTGAATGACAACAAAGCTAGAAAGAAGGTAAGAGGGAGCCAGATTGTGGAGGACTTAAAATGCTAAGGAGTTTGTATTTTTTTCCCAAAAGAGCCAAGAGGATATTTAAACAAGCGAGTGACATGATCAGACTAGTGCCTACCTTAGGAATGTAGAGCCAAAGCTCTACAGAGGAAGGAATAGAGAAAGGCACAATCAAAAAGTTTTTGTAGCAAACTAGGCGAGGGGTGGTAAGATCCTCACCAGGGAAGTTGGTGGTTTGAATGGAGGAAAAGGAGACAAAAATGAAAGGTGTAAAGAACAAGATTTGGTAAATAGTAAACTTTTATTAAGTGTCTATGTGCCAGGCACTGTGCTAAAGACCAAGAATCTTCTTTCCCCCCTCCCCCATGGAGAATTCTGTCTAAAAAGTCACAAAGTAGGAGGACCAAATGATTACAAATATAAATAATTGTATATATGGGGTTTGGGAGAGAAGACTGAGGGACAGGAAGGAGTTAAAGATGATTCTGAGTTTATGAACAATGACAGTGGTATCCTTGACAGAAATAGGGAAATTTGGAGAAGGACCGGGTTTGAGGGAAGATTTTGAAATTCTCTTTTGTATTGGCTAACTCTAAGACGCTGAGATATCCAGACAGAAATGTCCAATAAACATGATTTGTAATGAAGTCAGGAGACTTGAAGTGGCTGGCTATATGAATCTAGGAAGCATCTGCCTTGTTGCTCATTGAAAAGTCGATCCTTGAACTCATGGGACCTACAAATGAGATATAGAGAGAAAAGAAGAGGATCAGGGACCAGAGTCTTGAGGAGCACCTGGGGTTGGTGAGTGTGATATGGGTGAAGAATCAGTAAAGGAAACAAAGAACAATCAGACAGAAGAAAACAACCAAGGGAGCAGAATTAGGAAAACCTAGAAAGGAGAGACAATCCAGCAAGCTAAACAACAGTGTCAGATACTGCACAGTGGGCAAGAAGGATGAGGATGAGAAGCCATTAGACTTGGCAATTAAGAGATCATGGATTCATCTCATACCCATTAGATTGGCTAAAATGACAAAAGGGCAAGATGACAAGAGTTGGAGTGGGAAAACTGGGCACTAATATACCATTGGTAGAACTGTGAACTGATCCAACAATTTTGGAGAGCAATTTGGAATTTTCACCCAGAGTTATAAAACTTGGGTATACCCTTAGACCCAGCAAAATTGCTGGGTCTGTTTCCCAAGGAAATCTGGAGGGAAAAAGGGAAAAGAACCTTTGTGGTGGCAAAGAATTGCAGATTGTGGGGTTGCCTAGCCATTGGGGAATAACTAAATAAATTGTGGTATATGATTGTGATGGAATACTACTGCACCATAAGAGATAATAAGCAGACTATTTTTTTTTTAAACTTGGAAAGAACTACATAGGATAATGGACAGCAAAATGAGTAAAACCAAGACAATACCATACACAGCTACAGATTTAATGCTTGAAGAATAAATTGTGAATGTTATGCCAGAGAATGAACTGAAAAAGGGAAACATGAAAGACATAATTTATATATTAAAAAGGAAAATAGGGTAACATAAAAAGATAAGAAAGCAATATTTCCTATTGTTGTCTTCTTTCTGTTGATCCTTGTATGTCCTGAATTACATAGTCTACCCAGACTTTAAACAAAAGCATTTACATGGACTTTAAGCAGAAGCATATTTAATTTTTCTACTATATCAGGGGAGAAAGTTTATTTTTTAAAGAGTGGCTTATATTTGGGATTTTTTATGTGGAATTTTAATTTAAATAATATTTCCTCTTTCTCATTAGAAGGCAAATTATTTAAGGGCACAGACTATTATTCCTTTTTTTGTAGTAAGCACTTAATACATGTTTGTTGAATTAATGGTGACTTTGGAGAGGGTAATTTCAGTTATGATAAACAGAAGATAGATTCTAAAGTCTTTAGCTGAAATGGAGAGGAGAAATATAGGAGCTAGCAGTGAGCTAAGTGGTTCAGTGGATAGAGTGCTGGACCTGGAGTCAGGGAAACTGGAGTCCAAATTCCAGCTTCAGGCACTCACTAAGTGTGCAACCCTGGGCAAGTCACTTAACCTCTGCATTAATCCTCTGGGTACCACTGTCTTTGCCAAGGAAACCTCTATGGGGTCACAAAGAGTTAGACAGCAACAGCAATAGCAACAAGCTAGGTCTGCTCAGGGGAGAGTTATTTAAGGATGGGGAAGACTTTGGCATGTTAGTAGTCAGGAGGAAAGGAACTAGTAGATAGTAAGGGATTGAAGATAAGAGAAAGCAGGGATTATAGTGGGGCAGTAGATAGAGTGCCAGGCATAGTCACTAAGACTCATCTTCTGGAGTTCAAATCTGGTTTCAGACACTTACTAGCTGTGTGACCCTGAACAAGTCAGTTAACCCTATTTGCCTCAGTTTCCTTATCTATAAAATGAACTAGAGAAAGAAATGGCAAACCACTCCAGTATCTTTGTCAAGAAAACTCTACGTGGGGTTATGAAGAGTTGAACACAACTGAAGGACAAGGGGACTGTCTATCATTCTGGTAATGGGATCAAGAGTACATGTAAAGGAATTGCCTTAGGTTAAGAGAAAGACACACTGAAGATTGATTGGTAGTGAGGGAAAGATGTGTGACTGATATGAGGGGAGAAGAGAGTCATGGCTGAATTCCTTTTAATGAAGTATATATACATCTTAAGAGGGTTGAAGGTAGTGCTTTGGGAGGCTTTAGTATAAATAAGATTTAGAATAGCTACTCTTTTTTTTTTTTTAGCTGAAATCTAGTTTATTGGATCATCCCACAGCTAAGGGTGTTGCTACTATGGAAACTAATTGATAATGGAAGAACTGGAGTACTTTGAATGCCTTGCTATTGGGAGGGCCAAATAGAGATTAGATAATAGTGGTTCACTAAAGCTGAAAGAGGAGAGAATATCCAGGAGGAGAGACAGTGTGACCCTTGGAGATAATAGATGTTCTGGAAGATGAGAATGGAAGCCATGGATTTAGCAACTGACAGTTTCAGTAGAGTAGACTATTCATTGAAAGTGAGTGGGTGGTGAGAAAGTAGATGCAGGACCCATGGACACCTCTTCCTTAGAGGATGGCCATGAAGAAGGAGAGAAAAATGCAGGACTTAATCTCTATCCCTTGAGGGGATCAAATGATCAAGATCAAATGCAGGATGTTTTCTGTATTTATTTTAAAATTAGAGTTGAGAGAGACCTGTCAGCATCAGGAACCAAACCAGTAGGTAGAGATTTTAAAATGATAGAGGGAATGATCAATAGGACAAGTTCCTGGGGAAGGTGAGAAGCTCAGTGATTTTCCATGATGATGATAAGGTCAGAAGTAGAATTGGAGCCCAACTCCCAAAGTACAATTTTCTGTCCACTATGACAAGCTACCCCTTAAGAAACAAGTAAAATTCAACATCTCCTTTCCAGAGCTGATTAGCAGATGGGAAACTAACAAAGATTCTCCCTTTTTAATTCATTTGAATACCCATTAAGTGCTAACCATTTTCAGGTTGCCTTGGATAAAATGAGCAATGCTGTCCTTTGCCTTGGAAGACCTTACAAAGTCAGGGGACAGGGATTCAAATCTCTATTCTGCCATTTGCTTCCTCCTTAACCTTTGGCAAGTCACTTTCTTCATCTGTAAAATGAGACGGGTGGACTTGTTGGACCTCTAAGTTTCCTTCTAGCTCCAATCTATGATCAAAGGGGAGAGTATTCAAATAGAAACTTACTCAGTAGAAGGGTTTTTAAAAGCTAATTAATCTGTTCAGTTTAAAAAAAAAATCTATTATCCCCTGTAGAGACATTCCTTGCCAAGTTAGATTGAATAAATGGGTAAATGTAATTATGACACGAAACTGCTAGGTATGTGGCATAAACAGTGCTGGGACTTGAGTCCCGATTTCCCTCAATAGCATCCTTTAGAAGTGTTATTGGGTGGGACAGCTAGATAGCACAGTGGCCAGAGCTGCAGGCCTGGGTTCAAATTTGGCCTCAAGATGCTCAGCTGGAAGAGACTGGTAGATGTCAGGAAGGCATAAAGTTAAATGATTTTCAGTGATAATTACCCTGGGCAAGTCACTTACCTCTGTTTGCCTAACCCTTCTGTCTTAGAGTTGTTACTAAGACAAGTGAGGATTTTTTTTTTTAATGTTACTGGAATGAATTCAAACTGAGGAACAATGGCAGGATAATGCCTACCGCAGGACCTTTTGGGAAGGATTCAGAAACTGGATTTGGGGAAAGGCCTTGGGAAGTAAACTCATTTTCCCCTCTTTATAAAACAAAGACAGTTATTGAATGGGTAGTACAGATGGAGAATTTTATGTTATAAATAATGTTTAAAATCTTCCCTCGTGGTTTAAGATTGCTGCCCAATGATGGGTGCCATTCATTCATTTGACAATCATCAAATATTAAGTGTTCCCTATGTTCTGGGCACTGATTTTAGACTCTGGAGATACAAAAACAATAATTCCTACCCTAAGATTAGGATCCTTTTTTTTTTTTGCCTTCTGGGGATAAACACATGTATACAAGTAAATATTATATAGCATGTGTGCACTCACATACATACATACATACATACATATAAAGAGGAATGTGGGAAGAGCACAGTAACACCTGGAGGGTCAGAAGGAGTGTTTTGTAGGAGGTGATGTCTGAGCTGAGTCTTGGAAGAAACTAGATTCCAAGAGAATGAAGGGAGCTGGGGATAGTGAGGTGGCTCTGTGTATTGAGAGTCAGTCCTAGACATGGAAAATCCTGGGTTCAAATTTGGCCTCAGACACTCCTCAGCTGTGTGACCCTGGGCAAGTCACTTAACCTAGCCCTTATTGTTCTTCTGCCCTTCTAAAGTGGAAGATTAAGGTTTTTGAGAGACAGAGAGGGGGAGAGAGAGAGGAAGGGAGGAAGAAAGCCATCTTCTAGGCTTGGGAGAGAGACTGTACCGAAGTACAGAAATGAAATGTGGCATCCAGGAAAGAAGCAGGTCATCTTGGCTAAACTGTGAAGTGCAAAAAAGAGAAAGGATGTCTAATAAGCCTGGAAAAGAGGTGTCTCAGTACCAGATTGTGGCTCTAAATAGCCGAACAGAAGAGATTATTATTATATTTTCTTCTGGAGGCAATAGGGGACTAGTAGAGCTTCTTGCTCAAAAGACTAAAATTGTCAACAGCCTTATAAAAAAAATTCTTTTTTAATCCAAACAGAACAATTTTCAATTCCTTATAATTGGTGTAAAAATACAAGAAAATATGTGAGAACATGGTTCAATGGGGATGTGATAGGGGTTTTGATGTTAAAAGATCACTCTACAGCAAATATGAATAACATAGGAATAGGTTTTGAATAATGATATGTGTATAACCCAGTGGAATTGCTTGTCAGCTCCCGGGGGTGGGGGTGGGGGGGACATTGAACCGTGGAACCATGGGAAAATATTCTAAATAAATTTTCAAAAAAGTTTTTAAAAAGTAAAGAAAATATATGTGAGTGCATGGAGTATTCTAGCTCTGCTTCTTCCTTCCTAGGTGGGCTTGGGCTGTCTTCACTTGATTCATTTGTAGAACAAAGAACTTTAACCAGATGACCTCCAACCTCCTTTCCATTTCCAAACCCTACAATTCTAAATTAGTTGATTTCAAAACCCTGTGAGAACCCGTAGTCCCACTTCCTGAAATGCTGCTGAAGTCTAAAGCAGAAAGTCTTTCCCCCCTTCCTTCCTCTTTATCACAATCTTTACTTTGAAGCCAAACCCAAGATTACTCATTTTCTCATTCTCTTGTGCTTGAGATGACGTGTTGGTGGGATGCCCCAAAAGGAATGGAAAATGAAAAAAAGAAGCCAAATTTGGTTTAAAAGTTTTTCAGCTTACCTTTATATATGACATTTTAAGTTTTGCTAAGGATTTTATATACAATATCATATAACCCTTGCAACAATTTTTGTTAAGTTCTACTATCATTCCCCTTTTATAGCTAAAGAAACCAAGGCTGAGATTTAAGTGGCTTGTTCCATGAGCCAAGGCTGTTGTAAAGTGGGGTTTGAATGAGACCTTTCTGCCTCCCGAGTCCAGGGCTTTGTCGCACACATCACACTGCCTCTTAGAAGTGCTACATTTAGGGGGGTGCTTAGGTGACACAGTAGATAGAGAGCTGAGCCTGGAAGTGGGAGGTCTGGGTTCAAATCTGGCCTCAGACACTTCCTAGCTGTGAGACCCTGGACAAATCACTTAACCCCAGTTGTTTACCCCTTAATGCTCTTCTGCCGTAGAGCCAATGTTAGTATTGATTCTGAGACGGAAGGTACGGGTTTAAAAAAAAAAAAGAATGAAGCTAGGCATTGGTGTGTTCAGGTGGAGGAAGAATGGGACAGGGAGAAGAGAAGCCAGAGCCATTGGGTGTATGGAGAGTCATAAAGGCAGAGCAGACAAATTGACCTAGGCACTGTCTACAGAAACATCCTGAGCCACAAATGTAGGGAGCAGATGAGTGGCATGTATGTTCATCGTGTATCTGCCCTTGTGTTTAAAGGTCCTTTTTCTCATTAAGAGGGAAAAAAGAAGTGCTATATTTTAGTCCTTCAAAAGAGCTACTTCCCCATCCAGTGACCCACAGTCACTGTCTGTGGCTTCATTAGTTACCATGGCCAAATAATCACCAATCTGGTGAAGAGCTTCCTCTGTTCTTGGAAACATTGTCAGGAATACTTACAGCCTTTCAAGCCTGACAGGACTTCCATTTTGCTGACATAGTCTTTGAGATCCCGGATTCCCATCCATCTCAAAAATGAGGCATCCCAGGGGAACTGAACTGATGGATTTGAAAAATGATGAGACTTTTATTAACTTGGTTGTTTGGGACTTGTATTCGTTTAGGAGTTCCTTGAGGGTAGGGTCTTTTTTCATTTCCTTGTCTCCCTGAGGATGAGAAGAGTAGGCATTTATTAAAAGCTTGTTGCTATTAATTTAGTAAAGTGTGTGTTGACGTCGAGTTGATCTTTCTCTGCCTTTGGTGGATCCCATCTATTAAAATACTTTTTTAGACCCCCCTCCACCTCCGTAGCATTTAGCTCATCATCAATATGATCCACTTCTGTTATCACCAGTTTGTTGATGAGTTTGTGCCTGCACAGTTTCTCCCAGACTTTGCAGGTTAACAGATTGGTGAGAGTAAGTGACTTTGCAAGAGGTAGTGTTGCATAGAAGATAGAGACATGGCCATGGCTTCAGAAAATCCTGAATTCAAGTCCCAGCTTGTTTCTATATGTTTCTAGCTCTGTGACCCAGCCAAGTCACTCGACCAGTGCTCTAGGCAACTCTCTAAGATACTTTGAAGATGACAGTCTGCAGTGGTAAAGACTTTCTTCATCTGGAAGTTCTCTATACTAATGAAATCACAGGTCCATGGAAGCAGCTAGGGAGCTCAGTGGCTAGAAAGGTAAGCCTAGAGATGTGAGATCCTGGGTTCAAATGTGGCCAAGGACACTTGCTAACTGTGTGACTCTGGGCAAGTCATTTGACCCCTGCTACCTAGCCCTTCCCATTCTTCTACCTTGGAGTCAATACACAGTATTGATACTAAGACAGAAAAATCCGAGATCAGTCTTTATCCTAAATGAATTTACAACCGGGCAACATCTCAGCTGGGTTGCTGCACTGATCTTATTAACAATCATCCCTAAAGCAGCATTATTCATGTAATCAGCCCTAATGAGAAAAAGCCATTTGTTCTTTTCATGTACAGCAAAGTCTAATTGGGAAGGGGGGAGGACACCCCAGATAGAAGTCCTGACTTTACCTCCCACCTCAGTTCCAGCTGGCAGGATTCTCAGAGATTCCACCTCCTCTCCAGCTATTTATGTGTGGTCTCTCCTGTTTAGAATGTGTCAGTGACTATTGGAGCCTCTCTTTGTGTCAAGATGTTCTCAGCCCAGTGCCTGGCACATATGCTTTCATGAATGCTTGTTGAGTGACTGACCTAACACCAATTTCCTCATTGTAAAGTAGGAATAATACTTGTACTAACTACTGAAAAGTGATGTTGTAAGGAAGGAGAGTTACGTAGTAGAGCTATGAATTGGTTCAAATAGTTGTTTTTTTTTAAATAGAATTTGTTTCTAGGTATCTCAACCCTTCTCTCCCCTTCCCAGACCATAGGAGGTATCATTCAACAAACAGATATGCGTACATAGATTATGTCTTTTATGTGTTTCCATTTTTCAATTCATTCTCTGGAGGGGAACATTCCCAAATTATTCTTCCAATATTAAATCTGTAGCTGTAGATAATGTTCTCCTAGTTCTACTCATTTTACTCTTCATTATCTCATGTAGTTCTTTCCAAGGTTGTTGGCTTTTTAAATTAAACCTGCTCATCATTTTTTCCTAGCACAGTAGTATTCCATCACAACCATATACCATAATTTGTTTAATCATTCCCCAATTGATGGCTATCCCCTCTATTTTCAGTTCTTCACCACCATGAAGAGAGCTGCTAAAAATATTTTGTAATATATGGGTTCTTTTCCTTTTCACCTGCTTGCCTTGGGAAACAGATCCAGCAATAGTGTTCCTGCATCCAAAGGTATACACGGTTTTATAACTCTCTGGGTACAGTTCCAAATTGCTCTCCAAAGTAGCTGGATTGGTTAACAGTTATACCTGTGGTGTGTGATTCCCAGTTGCCTACCCCTTGCTGCTCTTCTGCCTTGGAACCAATCAATTGTCTTTGACTCAAGTACACACCAAGTACATGCTGGACCCAAGTATACCACCACTACTCTTGCACATACTACTAGGAACGCTAAGAACCAGGAGGTCCATATATTCAAAAATATTGATAGCAGCTCTTTTTATATTAGCAAAGACCTGAAAATAAAGTGGGTACCTCTCAATTATGGATTGGCGAAACAAACCAAACAATGTAAAGGAATTATTGTACCATAAGAAATGATGGACATGAAGAATTCAGAGTTTGATCTAACACAGAGGGAAACTAGTGAAACCAGGAAAAGAATTGATCATCCTGTGGTCTCTAGGATATAAAGGAAAAACAGCATTTAAAGATTTCAGAACCCTGATGGTCACAGATTGATGAATTTTCTAGTCACAGTAATTCTCTAAGCTGTCTGCTCAGGTGTAGAGGGGTTGCCCTCTTCACTGGTAGAAAGAGGGTGGGATTTGACCCTAAAAAATATATAGATTTTAAAGGGGAAAGGACCTATTTGTTTAAAAATATTTATATCAGCCCTTTTTGTGATGGAAAAGAATTGGAAATTGAGGTGATATCCTGCTGGGGAATGGCTGAGTAAACTGATTTATGGTGGTGATGGGGAAAAAAAAAAGAACCCTGAGGGTAACGAACAAAACCTGATTCCCACCTCTCTGGAAGGAGATGCTGGTGGACTAGAGATGTGCAATGAGACCCATATTTTCCTGCATGGCCAATGTGTTGATATGGTCTGCATAACTCCATTTGTTATAAGATTAGACTCAGTGGAGGTTCATTAGTCAGTGGAAAATGCCCATGATATACCCCAAGGAGCATCAACAACTTATAAAAGCAGTTGTTCGAAATGCGAACTCTCCTTCTGGTGAAGCATCAATACGGTTCTAAGTGTCTGCTCTAGGATATTGTTGTTGTTCAGTTGCATCGGACTCTTCATGACTCCTATGGCATTTTCTTGGTACAGATACTGGAGTGGTTTGCCACTTCCTTCTTCAGCTCACTTTACAGATGAAGAAACTGAGGCAAACAGGGTTAAGTGACTTGCCCAGGGCCACACAGCTGGTAAGTGTCTGAGGCCAGATCTGAACTCAGGAAGATGAATCTTCCTGACTCCAGACCTGGCACTCTATTTACTGTTCCACTTAGCTGCCACAATAGGATATTTAGGGCTTCTTTAATGGAATCAGAGAGGGTCAATGCAGATTTTTTAGGCTGAATGGGTTGAATAGAATTTCCCAAACAAATAATGGCCCTTTTTGTTTTTCCAAATTTCTTCACTTCTTTTGGTGTTCTTAGATTTTAAATAATTTCCTCAACATAATTCCAAGCTGGGTACATTCAATGTTGCCATCCTTATTTTTTAGATGAACATCATAGGGTGATCCCATTGACAGTGGGATCACTGCTTTAAAAACTGTTTTGAAATTATTTTGAGCTCTTCTTCTCTGCCTCCTGACCCAAGTCTGAGAGCAGTTCTTTTCCCCAAAATTTGCCCAAATAGCCAAGTAGGAGTTTGTATGTGAAGAATCAGACTTTGTTATGAAAATGATAGAAGTGACCTGTTATAACATTTTAAGGAAGAATAATTCACTGTCTTTAGAAGTAATTGTGTATCATATTTGGACATCAAATTAATTTGGATTTAATCCACTGATGAGAAATTTCTGCTTTTAGAGCAAAACCTTGGTGTATGTATTCTTAAGCCTCTCTGCTTTTACTTGCCCATATAGATACTGTGGCATAAGTAACCCAGGGTTCCACCAATATGCCTTATATAAATACTTAATTCTTATATTGCATGAATTTGGATGTAGTTGGCGTACAATGCCAGTGTCTAGAGTCAGGAAGGCTCTTCTTCCTGAGTTCAAATGTAGTCTCAGACACTTACTAACTGTGAGACCCTGGACAAGTCACTTAAGTTTGTTGGCCTCAGTTTCCTAATCTGTAAAATGATCTAGAAAAGGAAATGGCAAAACCACTCTAGTGTCTTTGGCAAGAAACCCCCAAATGGGGTCAGAAAAAATCAGATACAACTGAAAATGGACAAGGACAATGATAAGTGGTTGTAATTAAATGACACCAAAAGAGAAAAGGCAGTGAACAATGGCCCTTCCATTCACCCCCCACTTTTTAAAAACTTCTTATATTTATATAGTTTTTTACATATGACAAAGCACTTCTCTTGCAACAAAGAGCCCTGTGAGAGAAGTAATGTCAGTATTATTATCCAGACATTAGAGTTGAGGAAACAAGTTCCTATAGAGGTTGTAACTTGCCCATAATTAGACAACCAATAAGTGTTGCCTCCTGGATTTCCTTTAGCTGCAGTTTAGTAATGCCTTTTGTTTTTACATCACAATCCTTTCCAGATATAACCTCCCTCCCCAGCCCCAACCAATGAGCCTTCCTTGTAGCAAAGAAAAATGAATAAGTAAAACTGGCCCAGCAATCGTATCTGACAGGCTAGGTAACATTCCACACTATAGTCCCCGTCCCCCATCCCTATCAGAAAAGAGAGGTAAGTGTCCGTATTTCTTCTCAGGGGTCAGCACCAGCACAGCCTGGTTTTGTTCTCTCTTTTCTTGACTCTTGCACAAGCATTGTCATTCTCTTGTATACCATCCTACCATCCTGTCTTTCTTGGGGAGGAGGGAGAGACAGACACAGAGAGGGACAGAGACAGAGACAGAGACTGACCTTCTAAGATGCTCTCCAGAATCCAGATAGTAGAAATTGGGGAAAGGCAAAAAAATAGAATGAGAAGGAAGGAAAAGGGAAATGTGCTTTTTCCCTCCTTTTAAAAAAAAATCCCTTTTCTAGAATATCCTGGTACTATCTTGTCTCCCTTTGGGGCACCATAAGTTCCTGAGATTTTCTTGATAAGGGTGCACCCTCCTCCTCTTCAGTCTTAAACTATAGAAGGCTGCTGGCGCCATCACTGCCTGATAATTAGGTTTTTTATTTTCTCACTATAGAAAAGAAAAAGGCAGTTGTCTCATGGTTATGAACATTGTTCAAGTTAACCTAGCAATTAGGAACACGGGATCATTCTCCCAGAAAACTTCAGGTTTTTAAATGGCAATAAACAATATAAAATGTTTGCCTGTCGCTATGTAACAGAGCATAGTCTTCATCCTCTAGGGTCTTAGATTTAGTTTATGTTTTTAAATTTTTTATTATGAACCTCCCAAATAGGAACAAACAATTGGATTTTCTTAAAACTCTCAGCTTCTGTCTTAGTATCAATTCTAAGAAAGAAGAGCAGTAAGGGTTAGGCAATTGGGGTTTAGTCACTTGCCCAGGGTCACCTAGTTAGGAAGGGAAGTATCTGAGGCCAGATTTGGACTCAGGATCTCTCATCTCTAGGTCTGGCACTCTCCACTATGCTACGTAGCTGCCCCCAAACATTAGCATTTCAATCTACAGAGAACAAGAAAACAGGGTTATATATGAAACTGTGAATCTCTATTGCATAGTTTGGGTTTTTTTTTTCTTTAAAGGTGTATATTTAGGGGCAGCTAGGTGACTCAGTAGATTGAGAACCAGACCTGGAGACAGGAGGTCCTGAGTTCAAATATGGCTTCAGATACTTCCTAAATGTGTGACCCTGGCCAAGTCACTTAATCCCCTTATTGCTCTTCTGCCTTGGAACCAATACACAGTATTGATTCTAAGATGGAATGTATAGGTTGTTTTTTTTTTAAGTGTATATTTAAGAACCAGCACTGCTTTGCTCACATGTCACCTAAATTTCCTTCTGCTCTCTTCTGTATACTTTTAAAATGTTTTACTCTTCTTTACTTTTTTTTTGCATCACTGATATCCCCACTCATTCCACTCCAGTGGCTCCCCCTCCCACCCTTCCAAAAAAGTCTTCCCTTTTAATAAATGAGTGTAGTCAAACAAAACAAAGTTCACACATTGGCACTATCCAACCATGTTGGTCTCATTTTTTACCCAGTCTTTTCCTCTCTTCTAAGAACGCAGAAATATGCTTCTTCAATCTCCTGGACCCATAAATGGGTTCTTACATTTTTTTCATCATTGTTTTCCTTTATATTATTATAGATGGATATCTCGTTCTCCTACGTCACTCTGTGTCATATAATTCTCTGCAGATATCTTGGAACCCTTTTGTCATTTCTTATGATGTCATGACACTTCCTATGTTCTAACTTACTCAGCCTTTCCCCAACTGGTGGTCAATCTTTTTTTTCTCAGTGCTTTGTTACTATAAGATATGCTGCCCTACATAGCTGTCTTTGATCCCTTTGGGACAGAGGCACGGAATGGCGTTATCTCTTGGTCAAATGGACTTTTAGGGCATAGTTCCAAATTGCTCTTCCTGAATGGTTGGGCCAATTCAGCAATTCCACCAACAACACATTAGTGTACCGAGGCTACCATACTTCCTCCAACAATGATCATTTCCCCTTTGTGGTCATAGTTTCCAGTCTAAAAGGTATAAAGTAGGATCCCAGCGTTTTGGTTTGTTTTAACTTTTATTGCATCCACAATTAAACATTATTTAACTCAAGAAGATATCTGGTTGGGCACCAGTTAGATGAGCTAAGAGGACTGGTTGATGATGGGATTTCATTTTTGGAACAAAGGATGGTAATGAGCAATGATGAATTCATACTGCTCGTGGGGCTAAACTCTTCAACTTTCTCATCCAGCAGTTTCATAGAGTCTGCTTTCATTGCCTCATTGCCTCCCGGTCCCTAATATTTTTAAGACTTGTCGAGTTGGCTGGCCTGTCTGCCTTTCATTCGACCTCTCTTATAATGCGGCGTGTCTTGTGACACCATCTTATAATGTGAGTCCAATTGTATGCTGTCTGCAGTCCACATCAAAGGAAAGAAGCGTGATGTTGACTTTAATATGGATGGGAAGAGAGGGGGTAGAACACGGGTGTGGGCAAACCCTCGCTTCTTTTGCTTCTTGCTTTTCAGAAGGCTGTTGACTTGTGGCCTCATCTAGTTTCCGTCTCAGTTGGGCTACATCAACATGAGCAGCTAGATGCAATTACAGAATTTTAAGTGTCCTGATCAAAGTCAATGAAGAAAGTGTTCATTCTTCACAGGATTTAACATGAGACAGATCTAGCCAGAGGAAATTCATTTGGGTGTCGGGTATTCTTATTACCCACCCATTCTGATTCAGCCACTTCATTTTTGCCTAAATACTGCACTTTGGGCTCCCCAATCTGATGCTTTTCCAGTTGTATTTGGACATTGGAAGCAGTGAGGGAAATAGAGAAGCACCTTTTTCCCCCTCCACTCTCTCTTGAGAGCTAGTAAATGGCATGAATATTAGGTTAGTATCATTCTTATATTAAATCTTACAAAAAATTACCATGAGAGGTTTGCATATTTGAAATAACATAACTCACTGCTTGTTTTGGCAAGGGGTAGGAACTAGTCCAGCATTTAACTTTTGCATCTTCAAAGCCCCAGGATATTGGGGTGGAGGGGACAAATCTTAAGCATGCACAAGAGAGAGCAGCTCCATAATCCATACTTCATTGCATTTCGATCATGAATTTACATGTTACTTTACCAGATGATGACATGTGAAATAAGGAATTTGCCTTTCTCATGAATTGGCACTACCTTGTGACAACTTTAAAGATGGCATAAGAGAAAGTAATATAGCATTACCAGAGACCCATGGGAGTATTTGTCTCTCAGTATAGAGAGAACCTATCAAAGCTTTTTGGATCGGTTTTTTCTCCTTTATTTTATTATTGCACTCGTCTATTTGAAAAATGTCCAGTTCTTTTGTAGTTCTTATTGCAAAAATTAAAATCTGTTTGTTGGAAATAATCCTGACATTTTGACTTAGTACGACTACATTTTTAATGATTATTTTTTTTCTATCAGAGACTAAGACAAAAACACTCAAGTATTAAACATGTTTTTCTTTTCCTTAGCAAATACCAAAATGGGGGGCAGCTGGGTAGCTTAGTGGATTGAGAGCCAGACCTAGAGATAGGAGGTCCTAGGTTCAAATATGGCCTCAGACACTTCCTAGCTGTGTGACTGTGGGCAAGCCCCCATTGCCTAGCCCTTACCACTCTTCTACCTTGGAACCAATACATAGTATTGATTCCAAGACAGAAGGTAAGAGTTTAAAAATAAATAAATAAAATAAAAACCGAATACCAAAATGACTTGTATAGTATAAAAGAGAGGGTATTTTTTCCTTTTCTGCAAGCAGATTAAAGAATGAGCATAGTTTATTCTTATAGCTAATGATGGCTCTAGATAATTAAATAAAAGTTTTCCTGGGAAGAAAGAGAAAAAAAAATCAGACTGGTTTCCACCAAAAGCTTCACTATTTTCCACACAAATGACATATTTCCTCCAGAGATGCATTTGCGATCTCATTGTTATGGTGCTATTGGCCCAACCTGATTCAGACCCTTCTGATACTTCAAGTTTGGAGTTGAAACTAAACAAGACACTTATAGACAATATGGCAATTAACAAAAAAGATGTTTATCTATAGAAAATGTTGCAAAATTACAAAAAATAAGCTTAACTTCAAAGAAGAAATATAAGAACATTGTTCCCCATTCTTTTACAGAGGTGAGGGTCCATAAGTGTGGAACATTGCCTATAACGTCATTCCTCACCTCCCCCCCAGTATATAGAATCAGTTTAGTGGAATGTTTTTCTTTTCTGCTGGTTCCTCCCTCCCCCCCCCCCATCTTTGTTCTGAAGGGATATGGGACAATTTAGACAATGTGAAAACCAGAGATATCAATAGATAACAACAGAAGATAGCAATCAAAGTTTATTCAAAAAACAAAGGGAGGCTCAGCAAGAGAATAGCATTGGAAAGGTTACTCAGCAAGGATACAGAATTGATTCAGTTGAGAAGTCCTCTGAAGCTGCCCTCCCCATAGTGCTCTTCAAGCATGTGTGGTGCCTGAAAAAGATGCTTCTGGCTCCCTGTGCTGGCTTTTGTACTGAGATCAAGTCAAGGCATCAAAGAATTTAGTAAGTGCCAGGCACTGTATAAAGCACTGTGGATACAAGTGGAAGAAAAGAAAAAGAGCATCCCTGCCCTCAAGAAACTTACATTCTAATGAAGGAAAAGGACCCATAAAAGATGACTGAAGTAGGAGGGAGAAGTCCCAAGAGTGAAGCATGCTCTTCATGGAGGTTCTGGGAAGAACTAGGAGGGAAAGGGGGCCTCTGGGATAGAGGGAGAAGGGAGACATGATGAGATCTCATGGTAAGATCTCATGGATGGTTTGAATACCTTTTAAAGCAACTAGCTAAGCAGGAAAAGGGGCCCAACCTATGTGGGCAGAGCCTTAGGAATTATTGCTCCTACTATCCATATATGGAGACTGCTTCCACTAGATTGCAGCACTTTGCAATCCATGCCTCCTCCCCCCATGTCTTCCTATGGCATGTGAAAGGAATCGCAGATATCCAAGCTCTGGAAGACGTAAAAAGTAAACAGCTTTTGGGTGTGGACCCATGAACAGATTATCTTTGCTGTCCTCAGAGCAGCCTAGCTGAGGACAGAAACCTGTCCTTCACAAAGAAGATTAACCCCTGGATGATGTTTCATTTTTTTGTTTGTTTGTTTTCTAATTTCTTTACTTTGGCCACCCATGGTGACCTACTCCTTTGAGGCTGATAATTGTAAAAAAAGGAGGAAGTTGGATCATATCCTGTAACAGAAAAAGGTTTTCATAATTCTGCTATCTTAGCTGCCCCCTAAAAGGTGAAGAATGCAGGATTGTCTTTTCCTTTCAATGTGCCTTCCCTTTCTGCTATTACAAAACCTATTAAACTATGACTGCATTGATCCTATAGTGCCTAGCTTGTAGGTTCTATGACCTCTCTTACAATATATGTATGACAGGTTTGCTTCTTAAAAGTGTATACCTGGAAGCGCCATCTCTCTTCTGGGGAATCTAAATAATTGATATTGCTTATAAGAGAATATCTGTATATAGACATCCATATATAATATCTATATTCATAATTAAGATCTTTCTCTCCTTGTATGACCTTTATGTATCAGAAATTTATTTCCCTTCCATCTTTCATCTTCACTTGTGAGAATAATTCAAGGTTATATTCTTGGCATTGGAAAGGTATTTATGAGCAGAACTTCATGGAAAGACTAGTCCTAGGACTAGAGATTGGGACTGAACTTGTGACTTTCCTGATAGACTTAATGCCCACATTTATTGGTTTCTATCCTCAATAATAGGGCTTCCTAACTTGAGTCATACCTTGGTTATGGTTGGGTTTTTTATGTATTTGGATAACTATTTCAGTAGATACTTTTTGTAATCCTATGTATTTTATTTTATGCATTTAAAAACAATTTTGAGAAGGGGCCATACACCATAGATTGCCAAGAGGGGTCCATGACACAAAAAAAGATGACTATGCACAGTTAGCTATGTGGTTTTAATTGGTTTTCAGTTTCTTTTTGTTTACCCACAAAACCACATGATAAAGTTTCCCTATTTCTTTAGTTTTAACTTTATAGATAAATATCTACATCAGGCCAAATGGTGCCCAACCTTGAAAAATTGGGAAGCTTTTCAATTCCATATTTTTATTGTCCCTCAACCAATTACTTAAAGATCCCAAAGTAGAGCTATGGAAGCAGAAATTTGTTTCCCACCAATGGCCATTCTAGAACCACTCCCCCCCCCCCCCCCCCCGAAAGTAAGGTTGTCACACTACTACCCCTACCCAGATGCAAATCTGGAATACCAAAGCATTTCATCCCCTGCTCTCTACAGTAAAGAATATCCTCTAATAAATTTCATCTGGGTATTTGTTTTGCACATGAGCTTTCTTTCTCCTTTTCCTTTCTAATTCAGACATCAAGTAACATGATCACTCTTTTGGAAAGTCCTTTTCTACCAAATGAAATAGGCAGGAAAAACATAATAGTTTCATTTTAAAACTCAAACTCACATAGCTGTCATTCAGTTGCTGCAGTAAATGAATCTAAGTCACCTCCTTTGCCCCCAATATGTGACTTTCTAAGTGGGCAGTAGTCTCCATCTCATTCATCCCCAGCCTAAATGCACAGACATGTAGCAGGTTTTATTACTTAGAACCATGTAACATTAGAGTTGGAAGGGACCCAAAAGGCTATCCAGTTCAATCCCTGAAGTCATCAGACCCACCCACAGGATCCCCAACATAGATGCAGAACCAAAGGGGATGTTGGATCCCATTTAATACAACCTCCATGATTTTACAGACAAGAAAACTGGAACCTAGTGATTCATCTGATCCTCTTAATTTTAATGCCTTCCTTCTGCTGCTTTCCTTCAATTTATTCTGAATATAGCTTGTTTTTATGTTAGTCATTTGCATGTCATCTCTTCCATAGACTCTGAGCTTCTTAGGAGTAAGGACTGTCTTTTACCTTTATTTTTATCCCCAGAAATGCATACAAAATAAATAAAAGACAACTGCAGGGAAGAACGAAGAGACATTCAGGGATTGTGTAACTAAATTATTGAAATTAAGTTACTGAAGCAATAAGCTAATTAACTTGCTAATGTTTTATTAAGAAAAATGTTTTGGACTTTTTGGTGTTGCTGTAGTGGAATTGTTTTGGAGTTTACCTAGGGCTTGTCATTTTCCTTGAGGATTTTCCACGTTGTCTTTTAGGCACTTCTAAATGTTGCCATTGCTTCTAGATAAGTTATATTCTAAAATTACAAGTCATTGCCATCTTGATGATGGATATTGTGGAAATTTGTTGCCATCTTTACTCTTTAAAAGCAAACTTGGGAATTATGTATCTCCATGTTGATGTGTTTTTAACTAAAAAATGCTGAACTTTATTAAGTAGTAGCCATGGTCCTTGCAAAACTTCCTAAATAGTACTCCATGGACTTTCATCACAAGTTTTTCATGTAGCATATGAGAATCTGGTTTATCCATCACCTTGCCAACAATTAGTTTTGAATTTAAGAAGGATTGAAAGCCAAGGCTAAAGACAGAAAGTTCTGGGTTCAAATATGGCCTCGGATACTTCCCAGATTTGTGACCCTGGGCAAGTCACTTTACCTTCATTGCCTAGCCCTTACCACTCTTTTTTTTTTAAACCCTTACTTTCCATCTTGGAGTCAATACTGTGTATTGGCTCCAAGGCAGAAGAGTGGTAAGGGCTAGGCAATGGGGGTTAAGTGACTTGCCCAGGGTCACACAGCTGGGAAGTGTCCGAGGCCAGCTTACCATTCTTTTATCCACACATATTTTACCACACAAGGGAAGAAGTGTGTATACATATGTATCTCGCTCTCTCTCTATATGTGTGTGTGTGTGTGATATGTCTACATAGGTGATGTTTATAATCACATCATAGAGAAATCATAGGAGGTATAGAACAAAATAGCTGGTCTGGAAGGAGTAAGATATCCTGTTGTAGCAGAGAAAGAGATGAACTAGGAATCAGGCAACCTGGGTTCAAGTTAGCCCTGCCACTAACTCATTAAAACTTTCAGCATCTCTAAAGTGAGGAGTTAGGAGTAGGGTCAAAGGATTCTCATTAGGCTACAAAATATTGATCCAGCTTCCTTGTGTAATGAAGAGACAGCCTCAGAGACTAGCTTTGAGTTATTTTCTCTGTACTTAGGCAAAGTTTCAGGTACAGTGTTGTTAGAGAGTTTGCTCATGGGGAGTTCCAAGGAAATCACAGGCTCTATCCCTATATAGGTACAGTACATACCTTAACCAACATTTTGTATTGGTTCTCCCTCATACCATAGAATGAGGGAATGTTTAGTTCTGTAGGCACTGAGCTGGGGAGAGATGCTAGGACCGAAAAGTTCTGAGTCTGTGGGTTAGGAACCCAAGCTGTTTGCATGAGGGGATATGGATATTGGGCTTCTAGAGCTCCAACTAGAGCAATTTGGGGTAGGAAAAGGGCCCATTGCAAACCTTTTAGAAGTGGTTATTTGGAAAGAATTTTCCTTTCATCTTGTGCATAGTTTCTGCATTTAGTTAACCAGATTTTGACTTGCCCCCAAAGAGCCCTTATCCAAATCCCTGTCCGAGTAAGGTAATGGGTACCAAGCTCTGTACTCTTTTCTTTACTCCTCCAATGCGTTGAAAACATTGGAAGAGTTCTGCTACTGTCGGCCTTCTAGTGGACTTCCTGTGACACTTGAATGTAGGTCTGATGTAAAAGGCTTCCTAACCATTTAGAGCTAGCCAGAGAGATGGAATGGAAGGAAGCAGGTGCCTTTCAACAAAGGCTGGATGATCACTTGCAGGGGATTCTTTTAGAGGATTTACTCATGGCACATCCTTTCCTCTGAGATGTTCTGACTGCCAGTGAACCTGACCTTAGAACACTGGGAAATCTCCATCCTTGGGTGAGTGTTTGAGCTGCTTCAAGAAATGGCCAGAAGATGGCAGCATTGGGCTTGCCTAGTTCAGAGAGCCTTCCTTTACAGTTGCTGTTCCTATTTTGTGGGGGGAGGTTATTTAACCTTTCTTTTCTCTCTCCCACCCCCTCCACATTTTCTTGCATCCTCAGGCAGCCTCCTGACAGGTGTGCAGCCTGGTAATCCTGGCCTTTGTGCATTGTTCAGCTTTTAATTGGCACATGTGCAAAACCAAGGGACTAGCGCCCAGGGTAACAGCTGGGGAAGATTATTCACAAGCTCCCCAGCCTGCTGTGCTTATCAGCAAAGAAAATATTCTGTAAACAGATGACTAGAGTAGACACTCAGGGCTGCTGGAGCAGGATTAAAAAATAGATTAGTGTTTGTCAATATCCCCAAGAGCTTATTAAAGGAGCTCTGTCTGGTTGGGGCAAGTTTAGGGTGTGGTTTTAAAAAATTGCAAGTACCAAGACTTTAAAGCATACTTTAATTTCCCCGTGAAACTTCAAAACCAAGTAATCTACCCTGCCTGCTGCCCCATCACGCCCTTTCTCTATAAGGGCTAGGAATGCAGTTGAAGAATCAGGTAGGAGTCAAACATGAGGAGATACACTTATCTGCTTTTCTCTGTGGCCTGATTAAAATAAGCCCATTGCATTCGTTTCTTAAAAATGAATAAGCCCTGATTTCCTTTCTTCCCTTTTCCCCCCACCTCACTCCCAAAAGAAACAAGAAAAGCAAAACCCTTGTAATAAATATGCAGAGTTAAACAAGAATTCAAACCCAGGTCTTTGATTCCAAATCCAGCACTCTGGCTATTCTCTCGTACTCTCTTTCTTATGAATAAGAGTCTGCAGATGAAATCTGTGGCTCTAGCAATAGGCTTCCTTATTTGGGATCCCAAACTGACTTGTCTTTTACAGAATTCTACATTACATGATTGGGAAAAAAAAGACACTGAGAAGATTTTCAAGTCACTTTGAACCTTCTTGGGCTAGGGATGAAAAAAAAAAGAAACAAGGCATGTAGGGATTTAGAACTTCTCAAGAGCTTGGGCATGTTTATAACTTGACTTCAGCTAGAAAATAGAAACACTATCACAGGCATTCTGAACTTGGATGGGAAAAAATTGTACCCTTTTTTTGCTAACCTTTGTAACTGTGTGTTTTACATGTTTAAAAACATTACTCTTAGAAGAGGGAGTCCACAAGCTTCACCAAACTGACAAAGGGGTCCTGGCAGATATCAAGCACTTACTATATGCCAAGCACTGTGCGGAGAAGTTTGGGGGGTACCGAGACAAACAGTAAGAAAGCTAAGCCCTGACCTCCAAGAGTTTACATCCTCCTGAGGGTGGGCAACCCATAAAAGAGGGGACAAAGAGTGACAGAAAAAGTTCAGAATGTCTGCTCCACAGAGACACTGCACTTGAAATTGGGATAAACGAGGGTGGGTATTAGAGAAATGATCAACGCTGTGGATTCGCCCAGGAAAGAGAAAATTCGCTTCCAAGAAGTGGGTGGTATTAGACATGTTTCCTGAGGATGATAATAATCTGTTGATGCATATTTCTAGGACTCAGTAGATGTGCTGTAACTACCAGTCCCTCCTAACTCGGATGATTCCGCCTTGCCTATTTCATAACATATAAGGTCAAAATAATTAATGCCTTCCTTTCATGGTAAGATTGTTAGGGAGGTGTAGATCCTTTTGCAGAAACTTGTGTTATCTTTTGTTTTCCTCTTATCTGTACTTTCCTCTCGTACGATTTGGCGTGCATGTTTTAAATAGAACCTGAGATTTATTTATAAAGTATTTGTCTATTTGCTGGCCCAGGACAATTTCTGTTTTCCTTCTGTTCCCTCCCCCTCACTCCAGCCCCTAGCCCCGCCACCCTTCCATGTCTAAGACTTACAGGGAGACACATTTTGGGTCATTGGGAAGGAAGGACTTCTTGACAGTTCCAGCTATCATCCCAAATGGGAATGGGGACCTTGCTGCCCAGGCAGCCAGTCAGGCAGCAGCTGGTCTCTCCGAGTGTTGAAGCAGAAACCGGATCACCATCTGTCATGGCCTGTGTGTAGGAGGGGATTTTTTCATTGGGTGGGTGGTGGAACTGGATGACCTCTAAGGGTCACTTCTCTGCTTAAGAACCCTTCATGGCTCCCCTGGTACGATGCCAGAGAAATGTCACCAGCAGTAAGTGCCTGTTAACAGAAAGAAGAGCTCGCTGTGTTTGGGGAAGGAAGGCTTCATGGAAGAGGTAGGACTCCTATGATGCCCTATTTGATGTGCTGTGTAACATAATATATATACTCCAGCTTCTGCTACCTTCTTTGGTCTTCACAACAACTTGGAGAGGAAAGGACCTTACAGAAAAGGTAACTGGGGATTGTGAAACTCAGGTTTAGGAGAGATCTGGAATCAGATGCTGCTTCTACCTGTATGACCCTGGGCAAATCATTTGATTCCTCTCCATCTTAATCACCCCATCTGTAAAATGGGAATAATTACACCTATAGCACCCATATCAAAGGGTTGTTGTGAGGATCAAAATATAAGAATGCATGTAAACTTGTCTGCAAAAGTACCTCAGCTTTCACTGTCCCTCTGGTCCAGAAAAGTGGAGCACTTTTATCCAAGGCCACACTGGTAGTTGTGGTTCTGCTGAGACTGATAATTGTTCATTTCTTAATTGTTTTCTTATTACGCATTAGTCAGGTGTCTCCAGTTAGAACATCTTCTGGCCACCTCTATACTGACAAAGAGTTCAGTGCTCTGGTAATGGACGTTGTCCTTTTGTATTTGTTTCTTGGGTTGGTTTTGCTATTAGATCTTTCTCAGAGCAGTGATTTTTTTTTCTTTAAAGTATCTCAGCTGGGCATGGTAGTAGAAGCCTACGATCCTTGCTTCTGGGAAGCCTAACGCTGGTGGGTCTATTTCTTGAGCTCAGGAGTTCTGAGTTGCAGCCAATGGGGATATCTCACTAAGCTTGGCACCAATGTGATGAGCTCCTTGGAAATGGGAAGTCCACTGGACTATTGAAGAGTGGCAAACTGACCCAAGTTGGAAATGGAACAGGTCTGAGCTACTGTGCTGATGATTGGTGGGATTGGGTCCATTTCACTTTCAACTTGTTCAAGATAAGGAGATCCAGTTATTTCCATCCCTCCTCCCCCAATAAAAGGGGGGGAGGGGGTAAAAAGTATCTGCTTTGAGCCTCGTGTTGTAGCCTGTTTATTTACACTTCATTGAGAGACTTATCAGGAATTACTTTGTATTTATCTGTGTCACATCTGTGAAGGCAGAGATAGTATCTCACAGTGCTTTCCCTACAGGTATTTAATATGTTTACTGAATGGCTTGGGGTATTTCTTTTGTTAGCTGAAAATGTAGGTGTTTAATAAAAGTTGGTGGAACTGTTGGTTTAACACTAGATGTTTCTGTGCTACAAGATCTGTTCATTCATCGCTTTCCCTTCCCGGTGGATAAGGGGGACAGAGTTTTAGCCCCTGGGCTCTGCCCCCATAACCTCAGCAGCAAGTTCAAGTTTTAGGGCTGTGCTTGGGAAAGTTAGATCATTCACAAGATTAAACTGGCTTAATTGTACCCTACTCCCTAATCTTTTAGCTCCCACTAGAGTAGCTGGATTTTTCACATAGCTTTGTATTTTACTATGTATTTGTATTTTACTTAAGACCCGACTCTCTCTGCACACTGATCTCAAGTAACAACATGCCCATAGACAATAGGAATGAAATAATTTATAAAAAGAATATCAGGCTTGCAAAATACCACCAGCAGTGGTGAATTGCAAAATAGGACATAATTGGAGAATTTTCAACTCTAAGTGGCTGAAGAAAAGGGAGAGGGATGGGGGGAAAGAGGTTCATTAGGCACTGTGCTTTGCAGCCAAGGACATGGGGATCCATGACCAATTGGACCATTCTTCCAGTGAAGTACCAGGCTCATCTGTCTACTGTTGAGATGCCAGCGAGATAGGGAAGACTGAATCTGGTCGTTTTCCAATCAGTTAAACAATTTCTTCCTTGCCTGCCTAGTCTTTGCAGTTGTGCCTCTCTTCCACTGTTCTGGTACACCCCAAATTCATGCTTGACATCCACTCTCTTTTAACCCATAATTCTAAGCAGATTTTATTTATCCTTTTCTCCTTCACTCTTCCCCCTCGACTCTCTGGTCCAAGAAGGGGGATGAAAGAAATCATTCCCTGTAGCCTCCTCCACATTATCTCTCTACTGTCAGTCAGCTACCTTTCCTCAATCCAAATCACATCATCCAATAAAGATGCTGATAGCTGTTCTTTACTGATTCCCCAGGCATTCTACCTCCTGTCTTAACGAGTTCAGCCCTAAAATCTATGATCCCATGATCTCTTCATTACTAAACAAGGTCTCTTCTCTATCTTCATTCTTAACCTATTTTATTTTTTTAATTTTTAAAATTTTATTTAATCGATTAAGAAAATTTTTCCATGGTTACATGAATCATGTTCTTTCCCTCCCCTCCTCCCACACACACCCCCAGCCAACGCACAATTCCACTGGGTTTTACATGTGTCATTGATCAAGACCTATTTCCATATTATTGATATTTGCACAATCATATCAGGTGATTCTTAACCTATTTGAAATAACTCTCCACCCTCTGAATAGTCTCTCCTCTCTGGGTTAGCATAACATTTTCTGTCCTGATTTCTTTCGTAGCCTGTCCCTTGACTATTCCTAGGTCCTTTGTTGGTTCAGCATGCATGTCATTCCACCAGCTGTGGCCCTGGACTCTGTCCTAGTGGCACAGACAGAACTCTCTCAGCAGAACTCCATGCAGAGGGGAGAATCAGCCCACTCCCTCAGGAAGCTACCCCATTCATTAATGGAAGCTCCTGGGAGGCCCTCCATTCCTCCCTTAAGGCTGAAATTTCACAGTACCTTCCAGAACCAGCAGCCACAGAATTACTGTAGGGCATAGCATAGAATATGCATTTGTATACATTGGGATGGGGACAGAGCTAAGTGCACCAGATGATCACTTTAGCTTGCCAAGTACCACAGATAGACAACACAATCCACAGACCATCGGCTGGCATATCTGTAGGTTTCATTTATAAGCAGAACATCCTAACAGTACATGCATATTTGTAAAACAAGATCAGATAGGAATGTCAAGAAAATAATGAAACAGGAACCTACTTAGCATCTAGTCATGATTGCTTATATCAACAAGCATGCAGTTACACACACGTAAAGTCCACGTGCCTGGGTAAGCATTTCTATTTTAGGCTAGCTGCACATGCAACTTTCACCATTTTCCACAGGGACATTATCAGTTAATATAGTCACAGAGTCTGAGATCTCCTGCAGCCTGATGACTCATCTGCACTTGTGCCTATTCTGGTTGACTGCATGGACTGACCCATCCTCCTCTTCATCATAATGCTATCATGTCAGGGTACCCGTGTGGCTCAAGAGAGACAGAGCCAGGCCTCCTGGGTTTAAATATGGTCTCAAATTCTTACTAGCTGTGTAACTCCCCATTGCCTCGTCCTTAACTGCTGGTCAGCCTTAGAACCCATACTTGGAACCCATAAAACAGAAGGTAAGGAATTTGGGAAAGAAAAAGGGAAAACTTTATCTTGTCTACCCAAATGTGAACTTGGCATGGGACAGCTTGTAGTAGAACAAAATTAGGAGAGACCAGAGGAATGGAGGAGGGGCTATAATGAGTTAAAATTTGAGAAATTTTTTATTTCTCTCCCATTTGAACTGATTTCTCAAAACAATTATCTATGTATATATTTTTTTAAAAACCTCTCACCCAGACCAGAAGGAATGAAATAAAAGGCTTTCAAAGTCTTAATGTCAGTCCAAAGCAATAAAAAACACTTTGCCTGGAGTTATACGGGCACATATATATATATACATATATTTTTTCCACATACATATCATATATACATGTTAGTCCATCAAGAATTGACATCAGATCACACACAACCCATCCATAACTTAAAATCTTTAAGATAAGAAACACCTCTTATCTAATGAGTATGTCTTCTTTGGCTAGAAATCAGAGGCTCAGTCACAGGGCTGGCCATTGTGGATTCTTCCTGACTCCACTGTGAACTCTCAGGAAAATCCCCACTCCAGGCCCTTTATCCCCTGTCGCTCTGCCTATAACATATATCCAGACTTGCCAAGTAAGCCAGTAAGAATGACATTTTAGACACAAAACAAGCAGCTAACATTTTTACTCTTTAAATGCAGTTTGAGGAGTTTGAAATCCAGGGGAGAAAACATTTTACTCCTTCTCCCCCTACAGCCTCATTTTTCTTTTTGAGTTACTTCCCATTCCACACTGAAAACAAAGGGGTGACAAAGGCAGCCTATAACAGGCTTGTCACCTTGGGAGCATTCATGGTAGGTGTTTGACTTTGCTTTGGTAACCTCTCGGAAGAAATTGGATCCACTACTAGTTTCAGATTCCATCAGTAAGGTCTGCCAAATGAGCATGGCATTTTGTGAATAAAACCTTTGTATTCTTTCACTGAAGGTAAGGAAGTGGGGGTGGGGAATGCTAACCCATCCTACAACCTGATGCCACAGAACCATGACTGGTCATGCCCAGAAACAGTTAAATTCAGGAAAGAGCTTCTACTATACTCTTTAGCTCAACTTTGATGTTAGGGTCATATGGAACATCCCTTTTTATTTTATTTATTTATCCCATATTACTGAAGGAAAGAGAATGAGGAATTTTAGAGTTTTATATCCCTCCCAACAAGAGCATTTAGATTGGCATATGACTGTGGTTTGCCTGCTGTTGATTGACATCATTCTTCTGGTGTCAGTGAATTTGGATGGATGGATGGATGGATGGATGGATGGATAGAGGTAGGTAGGTAGAGATAACTCAGTATAATTGGGGGGTTTGTGTGTGTGATCCTATATTTTATTTTATATATTTAAGAATGTCATTCTGAGAAAGGATTTCAGAATTTGGTAGCCTGGCAAAGGGTCTGTGACCCAAAAAAGGTTAAGAATTAAGAACCTTTATTCTAATGGAAGTGATTTGGCATTTTTTTAACTTAATTGTTTCATTATAAAGTTCGGAAAGAGATGTGGTGGGTGGGTGTGGGTGGGTGTGTGTGGGTGTACATACACATATTCAAGGAAAGTAATTTCTGCAGTATTTGTTGAATAGCTTATTGCCTCTTTTTTTTTTTTAACCCTTATTTTGTCTTACTAAGAGGGAAGGGAAAGATTAGCAAATAGGGTTAAGTGATTTGCCTAGGGTCATATAGCTAGAGATCAGATTTGAACAGAGATCTTCCCAATTCCAGGCTTGGCTGTCTATCCACTGTGCCATGTAACTGCCCCAATTGACTTTTTTTTTTAATGGTCTTATTATTAATGTCTTTTGTTTATTACATTATCAAAGTTTTTCATAGTATCTCTTCTCTTCCTCCTCCCAAAGAGCCATCCCATCTAATAAACAATATGTCTTTAGCTATTGACTATGAATCCCAGCTTGGATACTTCAGAGATCTGTGGGAATATTCCTTCCATGATGCGGATCACCACCTTTCTGTCCCTATAATTTATAGCTGGTCTTCCAGATTTACTGGGTCAGAAAGAACCATCCCATTTGGCCAACCTGGTGAGGAGTTCCCCCCTCTTCTCTCTTCCAAACTTACCTGGGATCATACTTAGAACACGGATTATACTTCATAAGTAGGCCCTTTCTCAAAGTCTTTCAAGCTTGGTTGAACCTGCCAGAACTTGTGCTCTGGTGTCATCATCTTCAGGCACTGGGAGTCACTTCTCTACCTCAGTATGAACCATTTGACAAATATAAGCTCATCCCAAACTGGATCTTGGAAAATCTCCTCTAATTCAGTGCTTCTTAAAGTATGAGCTAAATAGCCCTAGGCATCCCCAAGACCTTTTATTGTGTGGGGAGAAGGAGGAGTCTGCGAGATCAAAACTATTTTCATAATGACATCATGATGTTATTTGCCTATTCAAATACTCCTCCCTTTTCCAACAACACATCTGTGTCAGGCCTAACAACAACAACAAATCACCACAGATTGTATGCAGAAGCAGATAGGAGAAGCCGCTGGCCTTTTTTTAAACCAGATTTAAGAGTTTTCTTAAAAATGGGTAAAACAGCACTACTCTTCACTAATTTTTTTTATTTTGGGAAAGTTATTTTTCATAAAAGTTTTATTTAATATATAATATACTTATTATTTTAATGAATAAATATACATTTCATTTTTTATAGAGCAAATTTTGATAGACATAACCCACATTAAGGGTTAGATCCTCGTAAATTTTTAAGGGTATAAAGGGGTCCTGCAACCAAAAAGGTTGAGAACTACTCCTGTAATCCATCCCTGGAGAAATAGGTTTTGACTCTGAAAGGGGCCTTGGACCTCGCTCTCAAGTTTCTGGGCCCCAGGGGCAGTCAATGTGCTGACTTACAAGAAAATGGGATGAACCTTCCGCAATGTAGTCATAGAATTATAGAGTTAAACCTGGAAAGGGCTTCAGAGGAAATCTCAATGGTGGGAGCATTTTAAGAGATTGAATCGTGAATCTGGTTCCTGCCTTTCCAGGAACCCTCTGGTAGGAGAGTAGCTATCAATTCATCAGCAAGCAAGCTTTGAATTGCTAAGGTGACAAGACCTAATAATTTCTCCTTTCTCATGGGAAGAGGCAGGCTGGGCATTGTCGCATGAGTGCTAGACTGGAAAGAGCACATGATTCCTGAGTTTTCTCTTCTTAATACCTAAGAGTCTCTGTATCTGGAGATAGTCTGCTGCTCAAATGAGATAACTTAGAGTGTAAGACTGAATGAACATGTTATATAAACACGTCAACTATTATTAGCCTTTGAAACGTCCTGGAAACGAAAGGAAGTCCTGGTACAGTTGTGTCATGGTTGGGCATATAAATGGCTCCATGGAATGCCATTACTCCATTCCCAAGCCTATGGCCTCTCTAAAAAATACCAGTAGAAATCAAGGCCCGAGAAGAAAGGTTAAAATTATTACATATTTTCAAAATTTCAATGGGCAGCTAATATACCCATTTAGAATGGAATATAACATATGGATTATATTAATCAATAATCATAGGTTGTTGTAGGTTTATTCAGTTTGTGAATTTTAAATATTTTAAATATTAAATTTCCCATTTAAATTTTAGAAAGGTGGGGCGGCACCCCTGTCATTATACGTTGCATGTGGGACAGTTTCTGGATACTTTCTCAGGTCAGTGGGTCATTAAGGTCCTTTTCCTTGGCCACCTCAGTCTCCAGATTGATTTTTTTTTTACCCTTACTGTCTTAGTAATAACTTTTTTAAAGTTTATTTAATTAATTTAAAGTATTTGGAGTATTTAATTAATTAATTTAGACTATTTTCCCATGGTTACATGGTTCATGTTCTTTCCCTCCCCTCCCATAGCCAACCACAATTCCACTGGGTTTTACCTGTGTCATGTGTCACTGATCATGACCTATTTCCATATTATTAATATTAGCACTAGGGTGATCGTCTAGAGTCTTTAGTAATAACTTTTAAGACAGAAGGACTAGGCAAAAAGTGTTAAGTGACTTGCCCAGGGTCACACATCTGGGCCGTATGTCTGAAGCCAAATTTGAACCCGAGTCTGTCTACCTCCAGGCCTGGCTCTCTCTCCACTGTGAGACTGTTTCCCATGGGATCTAGTCTGGTCTGTCCCATGTGCCTCTAGATCTCATGCTTTGGGTCATCTTAAGGTTCAGATTACAAATGTAGTCCTCTTCGTCTCTGAGCAGCAGCTGAGGAAAGTTGTCACAATGTTGGAAAAACAACTAGAATGGAGTATATAGCACACGATGGTGGTCCTGTTGGATTTTAATAAGACACACTAAAGTTTTAAGAAATCTTTCAAATGTTGCTGTTTAGAAGTTTTTAGCATTTAAACTTATGTGAAGTTTTTAAAGCTTTAAATTGCACGGTGACGTTCGGGACATGGAGTGCGCCTATGTGTGCAGGTGTACGTGTGGCTCCTGCTGCCCAGAGATAGCTTTCTTGGACTTTTTAATAAAAACTCCCTGGAGAGTTCCAGGAACTAGTGACTAACTTACACTAACTAGCATTCCTCAGAGAGCTCAGGTGGAGTCCCCCAGGGAATGTCAGTGGTCCAATCTTGTCACTGTTCTTAAAGGCAACAGTAAATAAAGCGCTGGGCTTGGACTCAGGAAGACCTGAGTTCAGATCCTGGCTCAGACACTGGCTATGTTGTTCCTCCACAGACAGGTCACTAATCTCTCACCAAGCCTCAGTTTACTCATCTGTAAAGCAGGGTTAAGTCATTGCACCAATTTCATAACCTTGTGAGGATCAAATGAGAGGATGTATGTAATTTGTAGAAGCTAAAGTGCTCTCTACATGTCCACTATCAGTAGTAGTAGAAGTAGAGTTTGCACCACTCTTCTGCCTTAGAATCAATATTTAGTATTGATTCTAAGACAAGAAAGAGGGGTTTGGGGGAGTGGGGTGGGGGGGTAGTTCCAGTGTGTGTCTTTTTTTTTTTTTAAACCCTCACCTTCCGTCTTGGCGTCAATACTGTGTATTGGCTCCAAGGCAGAAGAGTGGTAAGGGTAGGCAATGGGGGTCAAGTGACTTGCCCAGGGTCACACAGCTGGGAAGTGTCTGAGGCCAGATTTGAACCTAGGACCTCCCGTCTCTAGGGCTAGCTCTCAATTCACTGAGCTACCCAGCTGCCCCCTGTGTATCTTTTTTTTAAATGACTATTTCAATTGTTTTTTAGACCCTTACCTTCTGTCAATATTGTTTCCAAGGCAGAAGAATGGTAAGGGCTAGGCAATGGGGATTAAGTGACTTGCCCAGGGTCATACAGCTAGGCAGTGTCTGAGGCCAGATTTGAACCGAGGACCTCCCATCCCTGGGCCTGGCTCTCCATCCATCCAGCTGCCCCTAATATGACTATTTCTTATTAGAGTTTTTATCTTGTTTATTCTTGCTTAGTTGAGGAGCCATGGTGAATCATGAAGTCATTCTAGATTAAAAGATGCTCGGAAATCTAAGTACAGATACTTCCTCTTTTTTTATCAGTAGCAGATAAATGACTGCTCATTAGAGCCCATCTCTATAGACCTTTAAAACTTGTAAAGTGCTTTTTATCTATTTTTTATCTTTTGATGCACACAATGTGCCTGTTTTATAGAGGAGAAACTTCAGCTTAGAGAGACTGAGGACAGACTCTTAGTTGTTATTAAGTGTCTAAGATGGAATCTGGGCCAGTCCGGGACTTCCTGGTCCCAAGGTCAGCTCTACCGACCCGCTGTACTAATTGCCTTTTCATCTTATTTCTTATTCTAAGCACACTTACTTGCTGTGTGTGTGTGTGTGTGTGTGTGTGTGTGTGTGTGTGTGTGTGTGTGTGTGTGTGTGTGTGTGTGTGCAGACGTTTTCCCTGGCTGTGCCCCATGCCTGGAATGCTCTCCCTCCTCTGCTCTACCTGCTGACTTCCCGGCTTCCTTTATGTCCCCTCTAACATTCCCCCCTCTGCAGGAAGCTTTCCCCTTCCCTCTCTGTTCATTGTGTCCTATTAATCCTGTACGTAGCTTGCTTTCTGTGTACTTGTTTGTGGTCTCCGACAGATTGCAAGCTCCTTGATGGCAGCACCCATCTTTTCCCCTTTCTGTAGCCCCAGTGCTTAGCATCATGCCTGGTTCCTAATAAATGTTTATTGATTGATTATGCACACACAGATTCCTGCTGTGATGGGGGTCAATTAATTACATACGTCCCTTGGCGTAGAAGAAGAGTTTCTTTGACCAGAAGTTCACTTAAGAATATATAAATTAGCAGGGGCAGTTGGGTGGCTCAGGGGATGGAGAGCCAGATCTAGAGATGGGAGGTCCTGGGTTCAAATGTAGCCTCAAACACTTCCCAGCTGTACAGTCCTGCACAAGTCACTTGACCCCCATTGCCTAGCCCTTACCACTCTTCTCCTTTGAAACCAATACACAGTATTGATTCTAAGACAGCAGGTGAGGGTTTTAATTTTTAAAGATATAAACTAGCCTTTATGACATCAGACTCCCTTCTCCCTTCTCAACCAGGAAAATATCTTTTCCATCTGCCCCTAGCAAAATAGATTTTTATGAACAAGGACAGCAGCTTTGGCAGCGCATCACGTCTGCCCACGGAGCGGGACGGGGTTTGCAGAAGAAGGAAGGGCGAGCTGAGGAGCCCTGTGTGTAACTGTGCTTTCCTTTCCTGTAGCGTGTCCCATGGGAAACGGAACGAGCAGGCTCTATGGTGCTATCGCCAAGACCCTGAATGGCTCTGCAGCCCCCCAGCACCCTGAGTGTCTGGTGCCTCCTGACTCAGAACAGCTGGATCCCATAGATCCGAAAGAGCTGCTCGAGGAATGCAGGGCAGTCCTGCACACGCGGCCTCCCCGCTTCCAGAGGGACTTTGTGGACTTGAGGACGGACTCGACAAGTAGCCACCCACCCATTAGGGTCATGCAGTGGAACATCCTTGCTCAAGGTATGTTCGGTCCCGACTGCCCCAGGACGGTTCAGTTCGCCCCGCCGGGCAGTCGTAGATCCTTAAGGAAAGGTTGAATTGGACACCGTCCAACGCACACACTCCCCGTGCCAGATGTGACTTAAATACCTATAAGATCTAGCGTGTGCTTGCCCTTGCCTAATCCATCCATCACTGGAGGCTGAATTAAACGGGCTTGAATTTTGGATCTCCGAATAGAAATGTAGAAGGTTTAAAGGATAAGAGTAGTCCATCCTGGGGCCCGGCCCCTGCCCTGCCCTTGGGCCATGGAAGGCGGGTGTCTGTCCCAGGCAGCGGGTGCGAATGCAGGGCTCCGGGACCCCGCTCCCCACGGCTCCCTCCAGCAGATGGACAGACTGGCCAAGATCACAGACGTTAACTTGAGGGTGCAGATACGTTTCTATGTGTGTGCTTTTACACTGCTGCCATGAAAAGAAGGGGTTAGAGTGAAGCCCTTGGACAGCCCAAGTCTTGGAAAGGTGTGTCAAGAAGGGGCTCGTGTCACTTAGTGAGCCTTTTGGCCTTTCCATAAAATATTAGCCAAAGCTTTTGTTGGTCTCCATGGAGGACGTGGCGTTAGTGTTAGTGTGGAAAAGAGGGAGCCCTTTTCCAGAGTAACAGTATATTTGTGTGTCCATCTAGTAATACGTTTACGTATCAGTTATCTGTGTGTTATATGCACAGAGACGGATGTGTGAGCACACACACGATACATTCCCATCGTTTGGGGTGTGTGTCTGCAAGTATATATAAATACAGAGAGGAGGGATAGGAAAGATGTCTGAGGAACACGTAACTAAGAAAGCAGAAGCCAGCCATGCAGCGAGTGCAAGAGAGGACTCCTGGAGAGCCCGTGTGCACGCTTCACTGGTATCCGTGCAGTCGAGAGGAAGCCCCCTGGGCCTTGAGGATGGACATTTTGTGGTGCATTATGGGAAGACGTGGGTGAGGGCTCCATAGAATGAGCAGACCTGGGGGGTGGAGAGCTACGTCATTGAAAGAAACACACAGCCATCCCTCAGCTCAGTCATGCACCACCGATAAACGTATACCCATATAAGTGTATAATGTTGCCAGGAAAATAAGTGGATAGACTAAGAAATAAAGTATGCCTTGATAATAAAAGAGCCAAGAAAGGAAAAAATCTTGATTGTTGGATCCATTCAATATTAATTAATTAATTAAATTGTTTGGTTTGATTTATTTAATTAATTAATTAGAGGCAGATTCATCTGGCAAAAAAAAATGTAGAATTGTGCGGGGCAAGTGCTTGTGAAGTCGCATAGCCTTCGAGGGCGGAGGGGAAACATAATTTGGTTATAAAAGTGCCATCTCCGTGTTTTTACACAACACTCCTAGACCGTGTGGAAGAAAAACTCTCCCCGAGGCTCACTGGGAGGAAGTTAGGTGAGGCTGGTAGAGAGCCCCCCAAGCATTTACAGCACAGAGATGGCAGTGGATGGGTGAGCCCTCAGTCTGCGCGCTCTCGGGTGACGCAGATTGTGACCTCCTCCTGCTCTCTCGGATGCCTTTCTCCCCTGCTCGACAGCCCCAGGCTAGCGGTAGAACTGGCCCGTTGGTGGGTCCGTGCTCTTGCCATCCCTGTGACCGCCGCTCTTCCTTCTCACTCCTACATGCTCATCTGTTACGCCATTCCCCCCAGTAACCCGTGCGAGAGGCCTTGCCGCCTGCTCACACTGCTCCCCATCGCCCTCGGTTCCACTCATTTTCAGCTAGGCAGAGCGCAGTGCGTGCGCTAAGGCGCAGGCTCCCCAGCACGGCCGGCCGGGCCACCGCTCTCCGGCCTCCTTTAGAGAAGGAGCCTCTAGAGTCCCTAGAAGCCTCTGTTCCTCTGGCTGACGGCTGATTGGCTTTTCTGTTTCAGCTCTTGGGGAAGGCAAAGATAACTTTGTACAGTGCCCTGTTGAGGCGCTCAAATGGGAAGAAAGAAAGTGTCTCATCCTGGAGGAGATCCTGGCCTACCAGCCAGACATCCTGTGCCTGCAGGAGGTGGACCACTACTTCGACACTTTCCAGCCGCTGCTCAGCAGACTGGGCTACCAGGGGACCTTCTTTCCCAAGCCGTGGTCGCCCTGCCTGGACGTGGAACACAACAACGGGCCCGACGGCTGCGCGCTGTTCTTCCTTCAGAGCAGATTCGCGCTGGTCAACAGCACCAACATCAGGCTGACCGCCATGACCCTGAAAACTAACCAGGTGGCCATCGCGCAGACGCTGGAGTGCAGGAAGACGGGGCGGCTCTTCTGCATCGCCGTCACCCACCTGAAAGCACGCACCGGCTGGGAGCGCTTCCGGTCGGCGCAAGGCAGCGACCTCCTGCAGAACCTGCAGAGCATCACGCAGGGGGCCGAGATCCCGCTCATCGTCTGCGGGGACTTCAACGCGGAGCCCACGGAGGAGGTCTACAGACACTTTGCCTCTTCGAGCCTCAACCTCAGCAGTGCCTACAAACTGCTGAGTGCCGACGGGCAGTCTGAACCGCCCTACACCACCTGGAAGATCCGCTCCTCCGGGGAGTGCCGGCACACGCTCGATTACATCTGGTATTCCAGGCAGGCTCTCCACGTGCGGTCGGCTCTGGGCTTACTCACCGAGGAACAGATCGGTCCCAACCGGCTCCCCTCCTTCAATTACCCTTCCGACCACCTGTCCCTAGTGTGCGACTTCAGCTTTAATGAGGACCAAGAGCGCCCTTTATAGCTTATCTGGAGCTCAGTGTCTAGTCACAAAAGTCTTAACTAGGGAAAGGGAAATAAGAAGTTGCCTGAGGAAGGATTCGCTGTTTCTCAGCTTACCTTTCTGGCATGGTCTTTGGGGAGGAGGAAAAAAACAAACCACAATTTCACAATCTTTTTGATTAAAGTCTCTATCCAAAAAAAAGGTGTATGCACCCCACTTTGGGCTGGCAGTGTTTTCTCTCCCCCTCTGCATTAGCTTTTGACAAGGTAAGGAAATAGGCCGTTTATTTGGAATTTTGTTCCTTCCTGAGGACGTGGTGCCGATGTGGACTTGCTTGGATCCTCCCTAACTGGGGTTGGGTGTATGTATATATATATATATATAGCATCATGACAGCACTCCTTTTTTTTTTTAATTTATGGCATTTTTAAAAGACATTAACAGGAAAGGACGGTGCATGGTCACGTTATTTTTTTTTAAATTTTGCATTGTAAATGACATAAGCAAACATTTAGAAACTTAGCATGTGAGAACCATCCTGAATGCTCTGGAGCCAGTGAAGGTTTCATAGCATCCCTCTTACAACAGATTTAAGCATTTTTGCATTGAGTCTGTCTGATAGAACAGTGCCAGTACAACAGGTTTAGAACAGAACCCTTGCCCAAGGTTATCTTTGTTTTAAAGTGGAAGAGCCATTCCCCATGGTGGAGTCTGTTCCTCTCTTCATTGTCTCTCTCCTGTGTCCTTCTTTCCAACCAGTCCCAGGCGGGAACCACACATCTGTGTCCCCTCTCTTTCCGGTATGTTTCACGCCAGGATGTGAGTCCATCCAAATGACTTAGCCACTCTTTTAGGCATTTTTAGTCATCTAGTCCTCTAGTTTAATTTCATTTGACCTAATTCTGCCTTATAAATGACACTGGAATTTTTTAAGAATCAGTTTTTTTAGGAGCTGTTTCAAGGTGGTGCCTGAGAAAATCGGGAGATCCTTCCTCTGTTTGTTAATTGAAAAGTCTATGAGGTTATTAAGCTTTTAAAAAGATGGGCAGCCACCTTAGCGCTGACACTGAAATTTGTGGTTTGACGAGAAAGAACTCTCCGCATTGGAGATAAAAGTTGGTCAGAATTAATTGTATTGCCCAAAAAATCCAACCCAAATAAAAATAACCAGCCAACTGCAATTGTTGAACCATGAGTTGTAAATGTTCAAGTAATTTAATAAAAAATTTTCAAAGTGGAGTTGCTCCTGAAATCTTTGTCTTCATTTCTAAAGACTGCCATCTTAAGCAAGCTGGCTCTTTTATTTATTAATTTCTACACCAGAAATATTAATTTTCTACTAGCAGGAAAATAAATTTTAAAATGGATAAAGTAGGGGCATTTAGGTTGCTCAGTGGATAGAGATCCAGTCCTGGAGGTGAGAGAGGTCCTGGGTTTCAATCTTCCTAGCTGTGTGACCCTGGGCAAGTCACTTAACCCTCATTGCCTAGCCCTTACCACTCTTCTGTCATGACATTGATACTTGTCTTGATTCTAATATAGAAAGTGAGGCTTGTTTGTTTTTTTAGTGGGTTAGGTAGGTGATTCGTCATTTATTTATATATAGTAAGGCAGTGGGGTAAATAGTATACTGCATAAGAAGCAGAGACCTGGCTTCAAATTCTGGCACATACACTAGTGATTGCTTAACTGCCCTCAGCCTCAATTTCCACTATAAAATGGAGTGAACACTTCTTCACAGGGTTGTTCAAAAGAGACGATCTGAAGTGCTCTGTAAATGTTTTCTGTTGTTGTAGGAGCTAAAAGGTTTGCAATCCGGCTCTCGCTTGCTTCTCACCGAGATGAGTGATTCCTGTTAAGTACAGTAGCCATCATCTTGGCATGCTGTAAAGGGTAATTAATTATAAAAATGATTCCAATCGGTTCCACCCACCAGAGGATCACCTTGGGAACTGCTTTTAGATCAAATAAAAATTACACAAAAGCAGTGGAAACTGTCTGCATAAATGTAGGGCTGCCTTGAACTCTTTGAACAAGCTTGCTTGATAAATATAATATCGTGCAGTGATTCGTGGGTCAGCTGAGTTTTAGGCATTCTGGACGAATGGAAGGGAGAAATGTGAGTATTCCAGGAGCAGCTCAGTAACTCGCCAGCGCAGGTTAGCTGTGGATTGACTATCTACTGCCAAACACCTGAGAATCTGTGCTGGTCCTTTTTTTTCCTCTTTCTAGCTCATGCGCCTCTTGTCCCGGTTATCTCCGCTCTGTGATCATTCCCTAGCCCTTCCGGAGGTCTGGGGAATCAGTAGATATGGATCCTCTCAACGCTTTCTCTTCTACTCCCCCACTATTCAGCCTCCAACATTAAAGCGCTCTCCCTAATAGCAGAGATGACCAACAAGCACAAGAAAGCAAAGGAGAAAGAATCCGGTCGTATTGTGGGACATAAGTGACACATACAGTGTTTTCTTGATGAGAACAGATTCAGAAACTGACAAGCAGGAGTAGTTATGGGTAGGATGTCTGCTGGAAATCTTCCTGCTATGAAAAGTTGATGGAGCAGCTGAAATGGCCGATTTTGTGGTCGTTTAAGAAGGCAGAAGATGCAAGGGGGGAAACTGGTTGACAATGAGAAATAAAAAGGGACCTAGAAAAATGGTGATGTCATTTTAGTTTGTAAGATTTGAATGACGGGGGAACTGGGCTTATAGGTATGTGTTCCAGACTTCCAAGAAATTATAGTTTTGTTTTGTTTTTAATTCAGAGAAGAAAAATGGGGCTTCCACCTAATGAAGCCACCTACCAAGAGGAAATGTGGCTCAGGGGCATCCTACACACTGAAATCTTTTTCTTTGTCAAGGACCAGTTACAAAAGAAGGCAGCAGGACTTGCACAGAGATCTTGGAGTTCAAATGTGCAAAGGACACACCGAACAAAAGCTAGAAGCAGCCCTTTATAAATACAAGAAAGGCAGAGAACTAAGAATGGGGTCAGGCAGGCTAAATGCCAGATTGAACTAAGGTTAACAAAAAGATAAGGTAACAAGAGTGCTTTTAGTAACTATATTTGAAGCAAGAAGAACCCACAAAAGGGGAGAGGGAGAAACCCAATCCTGGGGTTTTTAACTCAACATAGATGGCATAGCTACCTCTCTGTTCATTAGTGAAAAACCTTTACAGTGAAAAGGGGAGAAAACCCAACAATAACAACAAACTTGGTTTGAGGGAACTAAAGTCAAATATGAGCAAGGGAGAAAGAGGAAGTACACTCAGCTGCTTTAAATGAGTCTGGGTCAACAAATACTTGTTGACTTAATAAAGTCCTTTGGCTGGGTATTGGGAGACCTAGCAGCTATGTTTGAAGAGACTGTCAGTCATCTTTAAAAAATGGAAAACAGGAGAGGAGCCCCAAAACTGGAAACAAGACAACTGTCTGATTTTCCCAGGGAAACTATAGATAAAGCACTTTTTTAAAAAACTTCAAGTAAACTTGACACTAATCTCTGGTGAGGATCTTAATGAGGTCATTGGTAGACACTTAGAAAGGGAAGCAGGTGCTACTAAGAGCAAACAGGTAGCAAAACAAGCTCCTGGTCCATAAAATCGGGGACAAGACCCCTTGGCAAACCTATGGGACCCCCTCTCCAAATAAGGTGTTTAAAGGTATAAATAGAATGCATAGCACTGTGAGGGAAACCAGAGATTAGCAGGAAAGATGTGATTATTTTACCCCTTCTAAATCTATGTGTGGACTCTAGGTTGAGACCCCCTGCCCTAGATCTCTCAAACAAGTCTGCATTTTACAAATAAGCCTTCAGTCAGCACCTGGGGAGGCCACGTACTTGTCCTAGAATTTCTGCCATTTAAAACAAAAACAAAAATACTTTAATATCTCTTGGACTTATAACCATTGGATCTCAAGCAACATTACCAAGCTCAGTCACCCACTTCATTCAATTTAATAAGCATTTATTAAGCTCTTACTATGTACCAGGTACTATACAAGGCGCTGGGATAACAAAGACAAAAGGGACCCACCACAGTCCCTTTCTTCAAAGGGCTTATTACATTCTCCTGGAGGCAAATAGCATATACTGTACATGATTAACACAAATTATATACAAAGTAAATACAGTTTCTGGGAGAGGAGGTGCTGTGCAATCAAAAGTGAGCCCAAATGATTGGGGTGAATGTGTGGGAGCAAGTGATCCTAGGGGTTCCATGAAATGAACGTGAGGAGGAAGTTTCAGGCATGGGTGACAAAAATCAAATTTATCTCATTTGATCCTAACAGACAACTCTGTCAAGTAGGTACTTATAGGTATGATTATTCTAATTTTTACAGATGAAAAAATGAGGCCCAGGAATGTTAACAGCTTGCCTGTCATCACATAGTCAGTATCAGGTTTGATTGGAACCCAGATCTCTCTGAGTCCAAACCAAAGCTCTTTGTACTGGCAGGATATGCTGGTGCTTCTTTCAGTGCAGACTAGAAGTAAATGAGACCATTCTTCAGAACTTGTCCTTTAAGAATTTTTTTTTTGAGGGCAGGGATAAGTAAGTCAAAGTTAGATAAGCCATTTAACAGAGATTTTTTTTTCCTTCTTACTTTCAATAGATGAGAGTGAGGAAATAGAGGGAGAGAATTCAGAACTGAAAATCAAATGGAATTTTTAAGTTAAAGTTAAAATTTGCCAAAGCTATTCAAAAGAATGAGTCCAAAGCTCTGAAAATTACTCCACCTTAGTTGGAATGATTTTCCAAATTATTATTGCAAGATTTAGGAATAATTCTCAAAAATGTAGATGCACTAAGATATAACCCAAGAATTTTAGGAATAAATGGAATAAGCATAGCTTCCTTTGACTACTTTGGGATAACATTCATTTGTCTATAAGTTCTAGAGTACCAATGGCTTTTTTTAATCAGTCACTTGTTTCGGATTGAATAGCCCCCTCTAAATTCTATGATTCTGCTATTTGAGGTATATCTCATAAATTATCTCCCATCCATTATTTAAGCGCTTTTACCAGTATCCAATAACTAATTGTACAGAACAGGCATCTAATAAATGTTTGTGGAATCAACTTTTGGAAAAGACAGGTTTCATATACTTATGGTTGCCCTAAAAGTGGAAGACTATACCACAAGAGATTGTGATTTCCCCATAACTGAAGATCTTCAAGCAAACCTGGATAATCACTTATAGACATTGTGGAAATTTCTTCCAACTCTGAGATCTTATAGCTCCAACATATGTAGTTTCCTTGGCCACAGCTGAGTTAAAGAAATACTGTGGCACCTTCCTTAGTATTAAGGGAAATGTAGGTTCCTGGTATGGCTGGCAAACTATGATCACCCACAAATTAAGTCTCAGCCATCTTCTGAAGTCAACACATAAGACTATCATCATAAGACTATCATCTTTTTGACAATGACTAAATAGAGACTAAAATGGATAATAGAAAATGAGGTCCCGAGCAGAGGGTGTGTCTATGCTGGAAGTGAAGTTTATCCACAATGAGCTTAGACTCAGGGTTCAGGTATTCTGGTTTGGGTATCAGCTGAATTTTGCATTAATGATCTAATAATACTATTTTCTGCATATTCTTCCTGGCATCCAACATTGTAATAGTTAACAGAATCTAGGGCTCCAATTTCTGTACAAGTATTACATCTTAGTACAATAATAATTTTGGTACAAGCTTTACTTTTAATATTAAACTACTGAAAAGAGGAGAAACAACTCTCAAAATCCTGTGCAAAGGAGCAGTGACTTGGGGACAGGAAAAATTAATAATTCCACGTGTAAAATTTTTTCCACCCAGGCAAATCGGAGCCTTACTGAAGAAGTCCAAGGGAGTTTTGGGAGACACATAGGTTGGATGACTTATCCAGGTTCAATAAGTAACAGGTATTAAAAGTAGGTTTTGAATTCTGGTGGTCTTGTTCCCAAGTTTAGCCCTATTTACTAAACTCCAGATTAAGAAAACTGGAATGAAATGGTTTGTACACCAACACCTTCATTTCGCACATAAGAGGGTCACATTAATTTAGGGTCAGAGCCCTTAGGGGGGGCTGTATCAGAGTTTAAGGAGCCTCTTTGACTGAGTTGTCTGGGTTTAGGAAATTGCACCTGTTACATGATAGGTAGAATTAATAATGCCATGGTTCCAGCATAAACTTTGTCGCTTTAATGCAGCACTCATGAGAGGAAAGTTCAAATCAAGACAAATTTCAGCATACAGTCTATACTGTGGGCTGTAACTTCAGATCTCTATGAATTTCTGATCAAGTTACCAGTATTTGATGATTACATATTTATGCTGTTTTTTAGTTATCAGAAAAAAAAAATTGAACCATTATAACCCACTATATGTAAAAAAATCTGGCTTTCATCCCCTTCACTTAACTAGATCTGGAACATCCAAGTCCGTCCTTGTTTTCCTCTATCCTCCTTCTGTATTTGGTCACTGTTGGTGAATTCCATTAGGAGAGTTTGATCTTTGAGATGTGAAAATGTTTAGCAGGTGAATGGAAATGTGCTATTATAATCGCCAGGGAAGAGGTCTAGGGTGGAGTTGTAGATTTAAGTCATCCAACTTAGGGTCAAGGAAGGAAACTATAGAAGTGAAAGAAGCTGTCATGGAAGGGCACAAAGAAATTACCCAATAATACAAAATTTTTGTAATTGCAAAAATTTACAGTATATGGAGAGATGAGGCACTATTATGAGAGAAGTCAGATAGGAGAGCCAGTAGTGTCGAGTCAGAAGTAGGCCCCCAAGAGAGGCGTTATAAGGCAGATAGTGACAAAAAAATGGCAAGTGTCCATCCTGTTTAGTAATCAACAGATCTGAGATGCCCAATGTTTAGAGCAATGAAGGTGATAATCCTATTGGGGTAGTGAAACACATCTAGAGAAGTGTCATCAGTTCTGGGTGGGTACCCTTTTAGGGACTTTGACAAACAGGAGCTTATTTAAATGATGTTTGAAATGATGCGGACTGGAAATATGCCTTATTGATTGAAGGGACTTTTCTCCTGGAGAAGATAGGATACCTGTTCCTAGCGTCAAAGGCTGTCATGTTCAGGGGGCTTAGACTTGTTCTGTTTGGCCTAGGAGAGGGAGGTAGAAGAGGAAGGGGCCAAACTTCCTAGAAACTGTATAAAAGCAAAATAAGCTGCTTTCAGAGGTGGTGCCTTCTTCACATGGAAGTTTGGTGGGGATGTAGCCGATGTCTCTAGTTACAAATTGGATTAGACCATCTGAGGTCCCTCTTCCAATTCTTAGATTTTTGTGATTCTTCACACACACCTGCCACGTTTCCTGGGGCCCTGTTTGCCCTCGTTCCTCCACTTCCGGCTGCCCTCTGATGGCTTGCTAGCCACTCTTCCTCCATTCTTACTCATCGTGGCATAGATGCATCACTCCCACACTCCATTACACATAGCCCTCCCACCCCACCCCATCCATCTGAGGTATTACTTTCTTAAAATGTCAATGTCACTGCCTGCCCAGAAAACCTTCAGTAATTCACTTCTTATCCTACATAATCAACTGATTCACTAGATACCTTCCTCAATAAAAATTAAAACGTACAAGTACTGCTTTATAGTTAACAAAATTCCTTTAATATATACATTTGATCACTCTGTAAGAAAACTGATGCAAGGAAGCTAAACTTCACCTCAAGCCTCACAGCTTCTATGTAATTTGATTCTAGGCCTATCTTGGGTGTTTTTTTGGCATTACCTAATGGCATTTACCAATCTGGGTTCACCATAACCATCCTAACTGTATTTCCCATTCCTCCACGTGTTCCCTCCACTCAGTCAGCTTGGGTTTCTCCAGGGCTCTTGAACACACTGTGCTAATTCCTGCCTTTGTGATTTCATCTTTTCTGTTGTCTGCTTTAAAGTGTTGCTTCCCTTCCTTCCCCTTTTCCTCTCCCTCTCCTCTCTCTACCTTAGCTTATAGTCCTAAATGCCAAGAGTGCACCCCTGCTACCTTTCCCCCCAAAAGAATTTCTATCCATCCTATAAAGAGCAATTCAGGTTGTCGCTCTTAAGAAATCTGCTTTGAGAAAGCGGCAATCTTAGCCTGCCTGCCCTTGTATTTTGCTTCTTCATTTCTCAGGCCTTTGCTTTTATATTATTTTATATGGTGTCATGTGTCATATTCCTGTTCTCGGGGTACTTTTATCCCTTCCAGAGTGTTATCTTAATTTAACTGACCTCATCTCCCTTCTTACCTAGGTAAATCCTACCTTCAAAGGCATGAGCCTCATTTCTTTGATAAAGCTTTTGTCCTTTCAGCTTTTACAATTCTCCCCTTCTAAAAACTTATATGGCATTTATAATCTATTTCACACAATTTCAGTTGTTGGTCACATCTCTCAAAGTATATTATAAGCTCTTTAAGGAAATTTGCTTATATTTAAATGCACCATGGTGGGTATATAGTAGGCACTGAAATACTGACATACTGATAATCATATCTGACAAGAACTTTATTCAAGTTAAGATACTGGTGACTTTGGGAAAGTTTATTTCTATCATATGTAAGTATGCTTATTCCAAATGAATCCTTTAATTTGGTTCTAGTTAGAATGACCCACATCTCATTTGATCCTAAGTTTCTCTTCCTTCCTGAATGCTAAAAAAGCCTCAATTTGTAAATTGCTGTTGGTGTTGAGAGTTCAGTGGCATTCTGCTGAATTGTGTCCTAAATATGGTTAAGAAAAATAACCAATGTCTCCTTGGAGATTTACCTTGGCCTAGATATCCTCCCATAGGTATGCCAATCTCTTGCCATAGATCTCTATAAGCAAACTATTGGAGGCAGTTGACAGGAGGAAAAAACAGAACCAATAATAGCAGTTATTCTGGAGGAATTGCCAATGCCAAAATCCAGTCTGGCCACACAACTCCGCCCCCGTACCCCTACCATCCCCTGCTTTTTCCTCAGCACAGCACTGAATTTTTCATTTTTGAACTTTCTTCTCTAGAGACAGAGATGTTTATAGATATAATATCTATGAAAATCCCCCCCCCCCCCCCCCGGTTGAAATCCCATTTTACAAAGCAGTTGTCCGAACTTAACCCCAACCAAAGCCAAAGGGACGATTTGGGCGTCTGGATTCCAGCCTTGGAAGGTTTAGTATTTCATTTTTTATTTTCTATGCCAATGTGGCATTTTAATGCTGATGTGCTCTTCTAAGATTATTAGTCTTTTTTTAAAAAACACTGAGAAGTCAGAAGTTCACGTTGGGACGCTAAGTTAATTAAACTTTCAAAGCCTTACTCTGGATAATACCTATCCTGCCCACCTCACTTGGTTATCGTGAAGATCAAATGAGATAACATATGTAAAAACCATGCTGTACACTGTAAAGCACCACAAAAGTGCAAGATATTTGTACAAAGCTCTATCGGCAGCTTATTAAACTTGTGAAATTCTTCCTTTCCTCTTTTTATCCCCCAAATAGAAAAACCAGACTCAGGTGTCTTTCTATCCTTTCTTACACAGAATGACAACAAATCGTAAAGGCAGGTAGATTTTAAGTAGTTTTTGAGCAAATGCATAATTAGGAAAGATTAAAAACATTATTAAATCAGCATATAACAACCTTTCAAATTGGAATGCATCCTAATTTCTGATTAGATATTTTTTACTTGTTCCCACCTTTCCTATTTGTCATTCTTAGAACATTAAAGTCAAACTTCATTAAGATCATAAAGAAATGGAATGGCAAAACATGGCTGATGTCTGCTGAATTTTTAAGTACTATAAATGGAGGCAAAATCTCTAGTTAAGAAGACCAAAGATTTCTATTGCAGATGACCAAGAAGTAATTTTTTCTTAAACCAGCTTCTATTATCTGCCAAGCAAAGTTTTGTAACAATGTATGTCATAGGGCAGATGCCACAGTGACCATAATTACTTTGTTTCCTTTCCCTCCAAACATTGAAAATATCGCCAGAGATCAAACAATGCACAAAATAAATTTCATTTCTATATTTTCAGTAAAACCTATGTGAATACACTTTGAAACAAGAGTACAACAAAATATAATATACTTCAAATGTTGAATATACAAACTATTATAGTTCAATTCTGAACACTGGTACTTTCCCTCCTTTAAGTTGAACTGAAAAAAAAAAGAAAAGAAAAGAAAGAAATACAGGTTTAAAACTACCTGACAAAAATTCATGCCGAGCGTGAACTTTCTAGTGAAAGAGTAGAGCTGAGACTGAAGTGTACGCACATATGCCAAGGCTGGGGGAGCGGCACAGGCATGTGTCAGCAAAGGCCAAAAGCCAGCTGCTACTATGTCCACAATTAAGAAAGCGACAGACTTCAACTACCATACAAAATATGTTACATGTAAATTCTATAACAATACTGTGCTAGGTACAAGATTTTTAAAATTTTTCTTTTAATAAAAAAAGCTTTACACAAACAAGCCATTAGCTTATTTCAAGAAAGAAAAACTGAAAATCAGTCTAAGGCTTTTGTTTTAAATCAGCTTAAGCTATATGATACAAAAATTCCACTAGGTCTCTTTTCTCCGTTGTCCTCTTTCAGAAGCTTTTGGATCCGTTCTTCAGTTCACATTCTAAAAAACCTATATTAGCAGAGTCTTCACATAGCACCAGTTAAGTGAGTACTGTGTTCACACAGTAATAATTGCTGGTATGCATAAAAAAAATGCATCAAAATTTGCTATTTGTAACAATGAGACCATCCTTCCTATCCCCCCTCCCCTATCCTAAAAGATCACCTCTTACAGAATTATTTTAGTGTTCCAAGTCTTAGTGTAACTTGATAATGTAGTGAACAGCTTGGTCCCTTTTTCAATCCTTTTTCATATTTATATGTTAACATTTTCTTATTGTAAGAGGCAGTTTTCTGTCAGCATCTCAATGTGTAGTTCATTTCCCACTTAAACATGGGATAAAGGTAATTTATTTCCAGTATGTCTCTGATTGCTTTCTTATATGCATTAAAAAAGTTTTCAAGTCTTTCCAAATGTTCTTGATGACATCCCATCAGTGTTTCCGTGTCAGTCCGTGTCTTGGGCAGGCCAGCTGGGTGCTGGCTGTAGCCTGGGAGTTGCCTCACTTCTCACAGGTCACGGTGCCTTCTGGTTTCACCGTGAGTGGAAGAGCAATGGTGGAAGGAGCGCTGACTACCACCACGTGGGTCACCGCTTTGCTTCCATCTGCAGGCTTTTCCTCCTGGACCAGCTGCAGAGTCTTCACCTCAGGCTCCTGCTTTACCACCATGGTGTCAGGCTTCCCCTCTGGCCCTTTGATCACAGCACTGATGACTCGGGGGGGAGTGTGGCCAGATGCCTGCTGCGCAGGCACTGAGAGTCTCATTACGGGGGTCCCATGGGCTATGGACACGGGGGTGAGTGCTCTCACGGCCAACGGGGTCCCAACTATATTGATGCTTCCTGATCCAGTCAGACTTGATTTTGTCTGCAACTGGCACTGTGCAAGTTGGGTGGCTGGGATAGTGATGATTTTGGCAGGCTGCATGGTGATTTTGTCTCCATTTTCAGTAGACGCTGGCATCACTGTAGGGATTGTCTGAATTACAACCTTTGGAGTGGTTGCTGTTGTGGGGCTGGTGCTGGTTATTAATGATGAGCCTGCATTGACCGACTGAACTGCCACAGTTGAAATTTTCTGTCCCAAAGAGGTCATGACAACAGGCACTTGCATTGCCACACGGACTGTTCTGTTAAATCAAAAAAAGAGAAAAGCTTATTACATGTCTCAAGAGGCGGATAAAACTGGCCAAAATAAATTTGAATGTAAAGAATTAGTGCCATCAAATCTCATCAGTTTACTTCCTGGTAATTCCTACAATCTGAAATAAAATAACACTGGTTTCTGTTTCTCTCTTACTATTTCTACCTCATCAGCCACCTAAATTTCAACCCATTTTACTATTAAAAATCAAACATGAGAAACACAAAGCCAAGCTAAAATTAGAATAAATATATAAACCAATTCATGTTAGCTGAGAAACATGTGTTAAAAGTAAAACTACATTTTTTAAAAGTACTTTTCAGTCATGCCATGCATTGAGAGCCTCAGAACACATTTTTTTTAAAGCCTATCCTTTTTACCATTGTAATATTGGATATTCCCAAGAACAGAGTGACAACAGAGAAAAGATATAACAGTACTGACCTTGGGGCAGCTGATGCTGAAACAGAAGTGGTGGTAGAAGGAGATCTTGAGGAAGCCTCATGCCCAGAGGATGTGATGTTCACAACTCTGGCTACAGCTTTCTCAGCCCTGGTACAGTTTAAAGGAGATGAGTTCTTTCCACGTACAGAAGCTGCTGCTTTCAGGAGGTTTTCGGCAGTTAATGAAACTCGTTCCAATGATTTTTCATCACTAGTTGCTGATAAATCTTCATTACAAGTATCATTTTTGTCATCATCTATGACAACAATGTTTTTTGGCATCTCTTTGAACTGATATACAAGCCTCTGCCCTTCTACCTTTGCAAGAATCCCCCTTTGGTAGTAGTATCTGTAAGAATAAAGCACCAAATGAGATGAGTTCATTATATATCTTACATAACACTTTTGTATTAATACATATTACTATATAAATATTATAGCCAACTATGTTTATTTTTCATGCTCTTTTAAGGAATTAGAGGATTTATTATATACACTGGCATTAATTACATTCTAAAACCATTCTGTTTAGAAGTTACTCTTATACCAAGACAGTAACTGTTTCATTTTGGTGTCCTTCACTTGTTTCAGCCTGAGCACTTTCTATGTGTCTGTAAGATTTCCCTCCCCACCCCTCTGTCATCTTGAGTAGAAGTAAAAGGCCCAAGAAAATAAAAGGGGGAGAGAGGGGCTCAAGGAGGAGTATCATCTGGAAAAGAAATAATCTTCATTCCTTGGACTCCCTGCCCCACACTTTTTCCCCATAATTGGGAAAACTAAAAAATATGATTGTACATTATTTAATTTATGTAAATTACAAATAAAATTTTGCAGATAAGATGCTCATGTATTCCTATCTGGACTTTACTTCCCCAAAATTACTTTAAAAATATGCAATGGCATACTTTTGAAAGTATTCAATAGCAAGATTTTATAAAAAAAAATTATCTACAGTATCCAATCATTACAGTTCCTATACAATGAGGAAAAGCAGTACAGTACAACTCCCAAATGCAAAAGCAAGATGAATTTCTGCCTCCAGGGATGCTGCCATTTTCACAAGAGAAAGAAGGATTCAGTGCCTTCTTTGCTTGTGGACTTTGTTGACTTTTGATCTAGTAGTTGGTAGGTAGGTAGGTTCCTGTCCTCCTGCCTAGGCCTCAAAGGACTGGGAGTGGAGTGGATACTGGCAGTAGCATTCATTAATTCCTGTAGAGATCAGAAACAAGGAGCTTATTGCCCTGCTTGCTCAAAAAGCTCAGGACAGAGAAGAATAAGAACAAATCTAAAGGTCTTTAAGAGTTAGAGAACTTGTTTACTTGCCTCCTTTTAGCTCTGTGACTGAAATTCACAAAAGAAGATGAAAGCGTTTAAGGTAAGAGTACACTTACTACTTGGATGCGTTATACATATTCTCACAAATATGTGTACAGTATAATTAGATTACTACTACTCTAACCCCTTAACAGTAAAATAGAGCACACAGGGCTGGACAAGGTTCTAGTAAACTCTCTTGGTCCTAGAGGACCATTACTAACAAGCTAAGGTGAAACTCAGCACCTTTCCATTTTTATATGCAAACTAGTTGCTAAAGGATATTTTTGTTCTCCCTCTTTGAACACCTTCCTTACTCCTTATCCCATCCAGGATATCCCCAACCCTACCCCACCCCCATCCCTGGGGCAAAATGACTAGACCAGCTGATAAGCAAGTGCAAGGAAACATTTCTATACCTCAAGTTGCTCTCAGAAAAAGAAACTATGATTTTCAAACAAAATGGACACTTCCAAATACTTTCAAGATGATGGCCAAAATGTCCAGAAAATATTTAGAAGCAATTTCAATAAGCAAATATATCACTGTTATCTGTGTTAATGCAGTTTAAATTTTAATATAGGAAACAACTTTGTGAACAAATCCAGCTACATGTAATAAATGGTGTTCCTAAACCAACAAAAGGGCTTTGAACTTAAGAAACCTTTTAAAAAAACCTTTCTCCAATACTACACTCCCAAACCACCACCACCAATAACAAAAGCCCACCATATACAATTGTGTTTTCCCACTGCTTAAAAATTCCTGGAAATATTACACCCTTAATTCTTAGGCTCACCCAAAAAATATATACAATAATGTTATCACTGCTGATATTAAAAAAAAAAGATATCTGCATGAAAAAAGTGAGCATGCTTTCCAAAAATGAGTTAATGTTTGATAATGTTAAGACGTAAACTCACCAATTACTGAGATTTTCTTTATTTTAAAATGTTTTTCATTCTATAGCTAATGAATAAAGAGAACACTGCTTCTCTTTTCATTTCTGTCCAGCAGTTCAGGGGTTATGTTTGTATGGTTTTGTTTTTTACCTCAAGGCCCTTCCCATAGTTTCATAGTTCATGTCCGGTTTGTTCTTGTGCTTTCCCCAGAGCTTGGATACAGCTTTGGAATCCACAAGTTTGAATATCCCCTTTTCTCTCTGCGTCCACTTAATATATCGAGGACAGGTATTTTTGTCCTGAAGGAGATCTAAAAGGAACTCCCACAAATATGTTGTGTTACCTTTAAAAATAAACATAAAAAGGATTTTAGGCATGTGTATATGCTTATAATATCATAATGGTAGCTCACTGGGTCAAAAAGTATCCAACATTATTACCTAATTTGTGCATTTAAGCAATAAAAGAATGATAATTATATGCTATAATTCTATTAAGACCCCCATCATTACATGTACATTTTTTTATATTGTCTCTAATAAAGCCTATATTACAGATGTTCTATTTACTCCCTGACATCAGCAATTTCACTGGTTTTTCTATGTTGATTTTAATCTGGGTGAAAGTCTTAAATTCTGTCTTTGTCCCAAATCTATAACTTCATAGCTAGTAAACCTTCTGTTGTGGTGCAGATTTGGCAGCACCTGAACCTTCTTGCTTTAGTGAGTTGTCTAGGCCCCAAGAAGTTCAAAAAGCCAAGTGTATGTCAGAGGAAGGACTTCACCCCAGGGCCTTTTTACTTCCAGATTGGCTGGTGACATAACCAAGTCCATCAGCTGCACTTTGGAGGTGTGTGCATGTGCATGTATGAATGTATGTGTGTATATCTATAATGGCTTTCTTAAACATGGGGCTCAAGTAGCAATGACTTAGCAGAAAAAGCCCTGCAACATCTGGATTCAGATGACCTGGATTCCAATTCCAGTTTGACCTTGGCTAAGTCACTTATACTATCAGGGACTTAAGTTTCCTCATCTATAGAATGAGATTGTCCTGGAAGTCTACATTTAGACTTATCTAAATTCCATGGTATTATGAAAGCCAAAGTCCCAATGATTCTCCTCCAAACTAAAGGAACTTCTGCTAGCCTTCACTTCTGTAGAGGTAAGCAAGCATGTAATGAAGCTATAGAAGTTTTAGCTCAGTCATCAGGTATGAGAAACTTTTAGTGTCCACGCATGGATAAAATAAGCAAGGACTGTAGGCTACCTCTTAACATAGAGCAAATTTCTCATACATTACTTTAAAAAATTTCATCAATTCCCTCTAACAGATAACTACCAATCAATTCAAAGGTGGCTAAGGAAAGGTCTTCAGACAAGCAGCTGCCTAGCAAAACGCTCCTTTAAAATATGCTTGAACTCATTTGGACCAGAGTTCTGCAACACTAGAAGGCTGGCATGGTATATAAATAATTCAGTTACCAAAAAATTAAAATAAAAAGGCAGATTCTTTCAAAAAGCATGAAGACAAGTAACATTTCATGGCACTGGTAGACCTGGAAGGTGGCAAAGAATCCCTCACTTTGTGGATGAGTAAGCCAAGAGGGGCACATTCAATCAGTAATAGGCTGACAAGCCTCCTAGTTTTCTCCAACAGATCTTTGCATGCTCACAAGCTGACCTATTTTGGGCCCTTAAGAAACATTCAGGGAATTGCACTAAACCACACTGTGTCATTCCAGCTCTCACATCTTCCATGAGATGGGGTATTAGACTTAAAAGAATTAAGTAGTACAGAGATCCTTAAAATGGTCCAACTAATTTTAATAAGTATCAAATTTTGCCCTGGTTTGCTACGATTTTTTTAATTACAGATAAAATGTCAAGATCAACAAGCATTCATTCATATGCATAATTATAAGCAATTATGGTATGCAATGCTAAAGTGCTATAGGCCATGCAAATTAAATATGAGATACATCTCCCCTTCAATAAGTTAGAAATATAGAAAAGGAAAATAACAAACAGATGGAACATAATAATATAGCAAATTACAAAGAGAGTACATAGCTGCCTAATAAATCATAGCTATTCAATAGTGCAAGAGGGGTACAGCAAGCTAGATGAGCTGTGTGCAGGGGATTCACAGAACTAGGGCTAGTAACATGAGTAAGGCACCAAGAGGAGAGAGGAATGAGCAAAAGTAAAGAGCAAGAAAAGCAGAAGAATATCTAAAAAACAGATTTTCAGGCTGTCAGTGGCAAAAGATGTAAAAGAGGAATAACACAAAAATAATTAGTTTTCATTTATTATCAAAGTGTAAAAAAAGTGACAATATTTGCTGGTGTTCCATGGATCCTTTCTACAACTTGGCAGCAATTTATAGTCCTTCAGGCTACAACAGGTTCATGCAAAATGAATTTTTGTTCTGGTTCCTAGGAAGTCCACATTATGAAATGGATTACTTTTGGTCACCTTTCTGTCATAGCAGTGTACACTAATGGGATTAAAAAAAGTTATGAATCCTACAGGTTACCTATTTTGCATACTAAGAAGGGCATTATCAACAACTGACTTTATGAAGCCCAGTACAATCCTGATCTAGCATTACCCAACAAATTAAAACATTAGGTTATGTCTCTTAGGCCATTTCAAAGGAAGTCACCTTGTACATCAAAGTCTACATGCAAACAAGTCCATTTGTAAGATGGAACCAATCCCACCTGAAGTTGACAAGCAGGAACTTACAAATAATGAAGTTAAACTTCAATTTTAAAAAGAACTGAGAATTAGAAGTATCTATGTTGCTTTGTTCTTCAACTAGAGGGCATTTTAAAATGAATTTCATTAAGTCAACCATTGAATGTCAAGGTTCTGAAAATTAACTCATTACAAAGCTCTGAATCAAGCTTTTTATTACACAGGAGTAAGTTGCAACTGCCAATCTGCAAACAAAACTTATATATATATAAATAACAAAGTTTTCGTTTACTTTTTCTTCCTACTACTAGGGAGGCTAAGGCTAGAAGTTAGCTTGTGATTAGGAATTCTAAGCCATATCGCCAAAAGTCAAGTAGAATCTAAATCCAACACCAGTACGGTGAGCCCTTGAGAATAAGAGACCATCAGGCTGCACTCTTAAAGAGGGGTGAACCAGTCCAGGTCAAAAATGGAGCAGGTAAAAGTTCTGGTGCCCATCAGCAGTGGGATCAGGGCTCTAAGTGTGTATAGCACTTCCAAGCATGCATCAAATAAGACGAACCAGTCTCCTTACTCAAAAAAATTTTCCCTAACACTATTTGTATGTCTATCCTTTCAAAGTTAACAATAACTGAACTAATTATAATCTTCCAAATAAAAACATGTAATAGGAACTGGCTTCAGTTATGCATGGAGCTGATTTTGGAAGTGAAATGACTGCAGACATATAGAAATAAGACTCCTAAATGAGCCTCAAACTGGATTACTGATTTCTAAATAACTGAGTTTGCTACAATCATTACTTAAGTAAATAGCATTTAACTAAATGCTCAGCTCATCAAAATGATTATATATTTCCCCTAATTTCCATTTGGTATTTTCAAATTAAAAAATGTTTAAAATACAATACCCTTTAAATATAAGTAATACTGATTTCAGGGGTCAAATGAAATAATGGTTTAGTTTAGTAAACTGAAAAGCAGATACAAACCCCCAAGTGACAATATGAATCCAATAATCAAATTAAATGTTCTAAAAACAATGACATTGACAAGTTTTAAATCAAACTAGTTTGTTTGTTTTTTTTTACCACTGATGTAATGATGTAAAAACTATGAATATTTAAAATAAGAAAAAAAAAGAGGGTAAATGGACTCTAGGAAATAGTAAAAACACTAGAGGAAAGTCCTGGCGTATGTTGTATGAATCCTATACAAAGCACTCATAGAACACTGAGAACAAGAAGCCATAGATTGGCTGCAATATGCACCAGTAGAAACAGTCACACCAATAAGATTACAAATCAATTTAAGGAAGAAAAGACACTTTGAAAATGCAAGAGTGCTTAATACTCAATACTTTGCCAAATGTTTTACCATGACCTTGAAAAACCTATCAAGCAAAAGAAAAATTTCCTGAGAAAAAAAATTTTAATTTAAAATGGGAATAAATTATTTCAAAAGCTAAGGTATACAGTAAGGTCAGTACTATCTTAGGGTAGGTACCTTTTAACTGAAATGTGTCCTGGAAATTTTTTAATTAGCCTCAATAAAATTCTCTCATGAAGTAAAAATACTGAGAAAAACAAGCCTTTAGTTAACATACTACTTCCTTTAACAACAGTAGCTACAATCTACACATTTAAACTGCAAAGAAAAATATATTCATTACTATCATGTGCATCAAAATGTATAAAGTATACTTTTTTTTTTTAATCGCAATGTAAATGTCAACTATCAAATAAAATTTCTACCCACACGTACAAACTGGCACTCCCCAAATTACCTTTGCCTTCTCTGGGTTTTTTCTTGATGCCTAACTCAGGGGACCCATTGGAAATGGCTGGTTGTTGGGTCTTTGGTTTACGGCCAACTGTAAAAAATAAAATTTTAAATAAAATTATAGAATGAGAATAGGGACTATATCCAATAGAAATGTAGCTACTAGACTTTGTTCTAACATACAGGTAGAAGAGGTTCATGAATTTGCTAATTAATGCCATCTACATGTTATACAGGAAAAAACTTGAGTTTAACATTTTCTTTTTAAATTGAAGTTTTCGATTACCTCAATTATTTGGCAGTAGTCATACAATCAGGCAATTATTGCTACAGTGAGTCTCTTTACTAACTTCTTCCATATGAATAGCAACAGACAAGAATCCAACTACAATTCAAGAAATATTTGACCTGTATTTATACATGTTTATATAAATCTATTTTTACATTCTCATCTCAGATGATCTATGTAATTAAAAACAAAGTGAATGATTGTCATTTTGAACATTTTAAAATTCTAAACTTCTACAACTCATTCCTCAATACAAAAAGCAAACCCTATTTTTCTGAGCCAACTGTTAATTTACCTAGTACTCGTTTCATGAAGCCATAAGTTTAAAGCTAAAAGAGATCTTAGAGAGCATGTCCAACTCCTTCCTTTTGCAGATGAAGATGCTGAGAGCCCCAGGTTAAGTGATTTGCCCCAGGTTACAAAGGTGTTGTAAAGGCCAAGACTAGATAGAACCTAAATCTTGACACAAAATTTGGTACTCTTTCCACTCCCTCCTCCAGACACTTCTCATTTTCCACTTTGTGGCGGATGCCTTTTGCAGTCAGTCCTATATAAGACGTGTTTGATTCATTCAGTTTTAATAAGCCATTAAACTAAGAAGGCCTGCCTATAGCTTCCTTGAATGTGTAATGTTGGTAAAGTCAGCCTAGGTACAGTTAAATACTATTATAGCCAAGACAGCTTTAATCAAGAATTTTTAATAACATAATAAGGTTTTTATTCTAGCAAACTGTCTGCAGATGTGGGGTTTAGTTTAAAATAGTTATAAGGAATTATTCAGGCCAAAAAAATCTTGTAGAACAATGTTCTAATAACAATAAGCTCCCGAATACTAGAAATATGCAAGCAACAAAAGCCCCACCATCTTTTGTTGGGGACAATAACTCTAATGTACAAAGTGCTTTAGGTTTAAACTAAAAAGTCCTTTTCATACAATCTCTTCTCAAATAAGAGTTTATGTTTTCCAGAGGAGATCCCTGAATCATCAAGAGGCACTTAACTTGGAAAATAAAAACCTGACTTCAGATCCTAACTTCTTTGAGCTCCAGTGTCTTCCATCTACAAGAAAATGAAGGAGCTGGGCCATGAAAGTTCCTAAGGATTTTTTCCCCAACTCTTTAAAATCCTATGCTTTTCGTTGGTGCTCCCATCCCAGTGACAATTTAAGTAAAATTATGTTACAATGAATATGCATCTTTTGCTGTAGAAACAATTATTGGACTGCTCACAATATGTTTTTCATTTAAACCTTACTTCCTGTCTATAGAATCAATACTGTGTGTTGGTTCCAACACAGAAGAATGGTAATTCTTCTACAGAATGGTAATTCTACTTCTACAGGGTAATGGGGGACTTGGCCAGGGTAACACAACTAAGAAGTGTCTAAGGCTCTTCTCCTCCTATCTCTAGTTCTGGTTCTCAATCTTCTAAGCCACCTAGCTGCTCCACAGAAATGTGATTTTCAATAACTTTTTTTCATTACAACAAAATCCTATCTCAAAAGAATAATGTAGAGCTTTTGTGAAGTTAATTATCATTAGATTTTATCTATATCTTATATTCAAAAATATTTCAATCCAGGAAATGACAAAGACCCCAAAGACTATATGCTAACATCATAATTAAAGCCAACGTTACAATAATTAGATAACTCATTGGCCAATTTGCATGGCAGATTATATGGATGACAAATCTTTCTTTCCAATTCTTGTTGATATTCTCACCTACTCTGATTACTTAAAACCCACTGACATTATTGTTACCTTTGTTATTTCACTATACAATCTAAAAGGAATTGGAATGAAGACCTCTTCAATGCATTAATTTTCCTGAGCCCAGGTCTTCCTTCTGACCCATCCTAGCTATATGATCCTTAACCAAGTCACTTACCCCTCTGCTTTCCAAAAAATAAGTTATGGATAAGGTCTGCTAATTATACTGGTAAATCCACAAGTTCTCTATGTCCATCCAATCCCTAGCCCAGAGAAGGTTGAAGTCTCAAAGTCAACAAACTTCATGATTTCTATTTGTCTTGAGAGCTCTTACTATGATGTATCCACTGCCCAGAAGAAGGAGCCAGAAAACAGCTGAGCTTGAGAAACTGGAGAATTACCCACCACTTCCTAAGTCACAGTCACTGTCACAGTCCATGTTAAAATTGTTTTGTCTGAAATGTACTTTGACTCCCTAGATCTAACAAATCTTCTATTTATATAGAAGAACTCAAATATACTGCAAAGCCAAACACAACAATATTTAACAGGCTCACAAATCTAGTGCAAGGGATGGGACCTGAAGCCATTTAGGAAAGGTCAACCCTCTAATTTTTAGGAAATTCAGGCTCAAAAAGGTTTACTTACCCAAGGTTACATATGCAGTAAACATCAAAAGTGAGAATTGAACCCAAGTCCTCTGATTCCAGAGGCAGAACTCTTTTTCAGAATCATATAAATTTGGGGGTCACCTGTCATTTTTGTCATCTTGATCCATGACTGCTCTTCAATAGCAAGAATTAAAAATTTTGTAAGCTCATAATTACTTTTTTTTTTAGATTTCACTTCTGTAATTAAACAGGTCTGGTTAAGTATTCAATAAGTTACTTATACTGGTATATTTTCATATATATATATATATATATATATATATATATATTCAAACCATAAAAAGATTTCTTCAAATTATTAGAAAAAATAATTATTTTATGTTAATTTAAACAATTTGTTTATATAATTTTTTCTTGAGATTAAAAAGATTAATTTTTTAACAAGAGAATTCCTAGTCTCTGGTTGAAAAAGTTTCCTTAGAAGAAAAAAGGGGGGGGAGTTAGGTGGCTCAGTGGATTAGAGAGTCACGCCTAGAAATGGGAGGTCCTAGGTTCAAATCTGGCCTCAGACACTTCCTAGCTATGTGACCCTGGACAAGTCATTTAACCCCCACTGCCTAGGACTTGCTACTTTTCTGCCTTGGAACCGATACACAGTATTGATTCTAAGACAGAAGGTAAGGGTTTAAAAAAATTAAAATTAAATTAAAATTAAAATTTTAAAAAAAGAGAGAAAAAAAGATTTTTCTTGCTTAATTTCTATCTCCTTACCTTTCACTAATCTTTTCTAATTCTCTAAATTCTATTTACCCTCAATTCTCTAAAAACTCCAGTATTTTCCCAACGACAGCAAGAGTTCCATTAATGGGGAAAGGTAGGAAAGGACAGGCAATGTCCTTTATAATCTATACTGATCTTTAAGTGCTTATACATCAGACACTGCCTAAGTGAATATTTTTAATTCTTTTTATATTTAATAATTTATTTTAAAGGAATTGATGCCTTATCTATATATCATAGCAATTTTTGAACAGTCTCTACTCTCAAAACTGAACCCCTTTCTTATGACAAAGAAAACAAATGACAAAAAAAAGGAAAGTGGCCACATCAGGATGTAAATGGGGTAAAAACTTTCAATTCCTTTAAGCCCTATCTCTGATGAGAAATGTATGTTTTATTCATGCTTTGAAAGGTACTGAATTTTATCATACTCTGCAATGAATCTCTGATTAACCTAAAGTGTATGCATATCTGTCAATATATTACAGATTTTGGTTAGTATTTCCACTGACAACGATCACAATCCAATTATAACATCATCTTAAGAATTACCTGAAACTCAGAAACTGGTCTTCCTGATTCTATGTCTAGCATTCTAGCTACTATACCACACTGCCTTAAGATGCCATCTCCTTTCCTACCAGCTACCAAAATCAAAGCCTATCCAACAATATTTGTAGAGGGGATGACACCACACATACACATATACCCCCATGCACCACCCACAAATACACACACATCCCTAAGCCCTGTGTCCTCAATCTTCTATGGTTTATTACTGACTGATCCAGTTTCACATAGGATCCAAATGGATTTTTATCCATAGGGACTCTGAAAAGTACATACATATGGCTGCCAATAGTACATTTTTAAGCCCATTAGATTTATTTTTCATTTAACAACTTAACTCCTTCCTAGTTATTAGAACAAAACAAAACAAAAAAAAAGAACTTCTCAATCTTGCCAACTATTGGAATAAAGCATTAAACTATTAAAGAGTTTGAAGTATATAATCTGAAATAATAACAAAAGTTTCTACTTTTAATGTAACTTATTTCCACTATGATGGAAGATAGCGTCTGTGAATATGTAAGGAATAAAATACTCTCAAATAACCTTGTAGTACAAAAATCCAATAATGAAAATTGGTATATACAAGAAAGAGAAAGACTGTAAAATATGGAGGGGGGTTCCTTTTTTACCATTTATCTGGTGTCTTTGAAAGCATGAGGTGTCTCCTAATTCTTGTTTATTTATTTGTTTGTTTTTAAAGCCTTGACCTTCCATCTTAAAATCAATACTGTGTGTACTGGTTCCAAGGCAGAAGAGCAATATGAGCTAGGCAATGGGGTTCAAGTGACTTGCCCAGGGTCACATGGCTAGGAAGTGTCTCAGGACAGATTTGAACCCTAGTACCTCCTATCTTTAGGCCTGGCTCTCAATCCACTGAGCCACCCAGTTGCCCCCCCCCCCCCCCTCCATAGACTATGGTGTATTCAATTTTTATTGTTTCAAATTCTTTTTCCTAAGGAAAAAAAATAAATTATAAGTATTAATCTGCTTTTCTCAAGAACCTTCAACAAAAATCCACTTTACCTTTCTTCTTTTTCATTGGCTCATGGATATCTGGTGAGGTTGGAACAGGAGAGGTATCCATAGGTTCTGACTCCTCAGTTGACACTTCAACTACAGTCTCTGTGATAACATCTGGTCTCATAGCAGCATGGATAAACTCTGGAGTAGACACACAAGGAGGAACAAAGACTTCCACTATATTAAAAAAAAAAGAAAAAGATTACATTTTTCTCCCTCTCAATAAGTTTATGACATGGGACAATTTAAATTTCAGAAGAGGTATTAATTATGATTCAGCTTAGCAATAATCTTAATGAGGCTTAAAATATAAAAAAAACCAAGCCATCTCTCCTTTCCCCACCTATCTATGATTCTTTCTCAAGTTCTGAAGTAAAATTAACTGTGGACTGGGAGGCATAAACTTATTCTTATATTATAGAAACTGTTACTGAGACTGTTTTAACTGCTTCTGTGACCTATGAAGTGCAACTTTTGAAAAAAAAATACAAATATGTTATCTATTTAAATTTCATGCAAACAGACTCCATACAAAGCACATTCTCATGCACAATACAGTTTTTTTCCATGATGACATTATTCTTGTTGTCTCCTCCCTCTTCCTTCCCCCCTCCAGAAGTTGACAAGCAATTTCACCGAGTTATACATATATTATCACTCAAATCCTATTTCCATATTATTCATAATATAATTTTGATCCTTAAAATTCCCTTTCCTACTTGAAGAACTAAAAAAATTCCTTTTCCAACTAGGAATTGTTCTTAAAAATTACTATAAACTTTCATCACTGTCAATTCTGGGAAATCTGGAGCTCATAGCTGTGAGATGATGAAAAGCCTAAATAATAAAATCATCCCATATGTCCTGCCATATGTCACCAACATTTTCATGTAGGTGAAATCAAGATAAAAGTAAAGAGCAACACCTTTAAAGGAAAAAGTTCTCACAAAGAGTAAGCATACAGCCTAAGAGATGTGTGGGTAAAGAGAGAGGCAGCCCTAGTTCCACAGAGAATACTTAATGACAGAAAAATTTAATTATATTGCTATAAACTCAAATTGGAGCATTTTTTTAAAGCACCAATTTGTGAAGCCACCGCCACCTCCTTCTCCCTTTTGGTCACTCCTCTTGATTCAATGCCTGTCCAGTGGCTAGAAAGAAGGAGAGAGGATTGAGTCCCCAAACACCATACTCTACTCCCTATCTACAATGGTTTGTGACTAATCTAAAGAAAAGCAGCCTATAGTATAAATAGTAATCCTAAAATACTTGTACAATTGGCATCTTTTTTAAAGCTATAATTTTTTTAACCTTAAGGGTCTTCTATATCTCGCTATTATTAGGATAAAACATTAAATAAACATTCAAGGGTTTGGCTTAAACATGCACATTTATAAATAAACATCAGTCAATTTTTGGCCAATTAACCCTACATGTGATTAGTGATGATTAATGATGCACTCATAATACTTTTTCTTTTTACAATTTTCTTGAAAAGTAAAACAGTTGCTATAATATAAACACAATATTCATCTCAATGGCAGTTCACATACCAGGACTTGTAGCATCCCTCAAGCAGGTTGGAGACTCCATATGAAGCAAGGCTTCAGCAGCTTCAATTGTCTTATCCGTGCAGTGTACATTACTACTATGAACGGATGCTTCAACTAGGGATAAAAAAATAAATAAATAAAACCAAGTACACGCCTTTAAAGTCTTGATTTCAAGTATATACTTATTTTAAAATAAAAAACTCAGACCAGATAAAAAATTCTAAATGTCATTAAAATTATTAGTATACACTAGTTAATCTTGAATACAGGAACAGCTAGGTGGCTCAGTGGACAAAGCCAGGCCTGGAGACAGGAAGTCCTGATTTCAAATGTAGCCTCAGACACTGCCTAGTTGTGTGAACCTCTGAGTAAGTCACTTAACCCCAATTCTAAGACAGAAAGTAAGAGTTTAGAAAAGAAATCTTGAGTACAGTATTTAAGTTTCAAAGCAATGATGAGTTAGTATCTAAGCTTCCTTAAAATGGATGTTAATTTTTTTAAAAAGGATTTTCTGGGTACTATCAAAAAAAAAATTGAAATTGAACTCTGAAACCTTGAAATTTGAACTGTCAACTTTAAGCCAAAACTAAGGAAAAATAAGCATGGTTACAGATTAAACAATTCTAAGAGGTAAAAAGCACCTTTATCAAAACAATACCCAATACCATGTCTACTAAAACTCTGGGTCCCAAGCAGAGTTGGGAGTGCTTAACTCCAATTCCATTCAAAGTAGTGAAGTAATTCTCTTAACCAATGAAATAACTTCCCTGTCTGTATGTGATAGTGTTAATCATAGACCCTTTCTGGACACATAGGAATGACAAGAGATTCTACTTTTTCCAAGAGGATTCGTTCCTGGTTTAGACACATAATATCAACAACTTTTCCAATGATAATGGAAAAATTAACCCTAAATTAGCAGTACCATACCCCCATTTGGGAAAATCATTATAATTTCATTTATAATAACCTTTCCTTTACTGAAGGGACCTTTCTGGGATCCTCAGAGAGTGATTCTCTTTATTCCCATGAAGATATTCAATTTGTTTTGTGGGAAAATGGGTGAATCAGAGCTTTATAATATATACTAGGGAGGAAAGATTCACCTTTTACCACTTACTATCCAATTTGTACAAAATTACAGTGAAGGGAAGGTAGGATCCTAAATGCTGAAAATGTGTCTTTGTATTATAAAAATAAATTCTATTCAATTTTTAAGGTAAACCCAAAACACCTCAGTTGAACTAGGATTTTAAATACTGTTAACCAACTCTGCTACCCTTCTCAACCTCTCATTTTCTGGACAACATTTTTAAATCCAGTGACCCCTTAACCACCTGTTGTACATCATCTACACTCTCACCAAGGTAGCTGTGCCTCAGCAGTTGCTCTTTCCATTTATGGAAATCTGCTCAAAGCTCAATCGTTCCAGAGAGGCAGCCAACATCTGAGCAAATCTATCTTTAGGTGACCCTGCTTACTCTATCTGTTGCTTCACTAAATTAAAGAGGATTCAATTAGTACTTCTGTCCAAACTTCAGAAAGCCTACTCAAAAATAAAATGCAATCTTTAGGCTAGAGGTCACCTAAAAGAAGATAATCAATCATAGATATGGTCTATTCAAGATGCCATTTTAACCTTTTTTTGAAGAGGGGATTATATATTGTAGATTAACTAAAAGCAAAGCTGAATCGAAGAAAAATTACTTGATCAAAGTAAAACGAGTAATTTTACAAACTAAAACTTTCATTTACTCAAAATATATACTCATAAAGATATACTCATGTTAGCAATTTTTATACTATTTTTTAAGTAGCCATGAGAGTAAATTCCTTATACAATTATTTTAGTAGAACATATCCTAAAGTGCACATTTTGAAATGAGCCCAAAACATACATTTTGAAATGGGAATCTAAAAAGTTCAACTAAAAACAGTAACTAAAAACAAAATTCTAAGAGGTTTTTTAAATTACATGTAAATCCTATTTAAAGTCAAAGAGGGAGGGGGCAGCTGGGTAGTTCAGTGGATTGAGAGCCAAGCCTAGAGACGAGAAGTCTTAAGTTCAAGTCTGGCCTCAGACACTTCCCAGCTGTGTGACCCTGAGCAAGTCACTTGACCCCCATTGCCTAACCCATACCACTCTTCTGCCTTGGGGCCAATACACAGTTAGTATTGACTCCAAGATGGAAGGTAAAGGCTTAAATAAAATAAATAAAGTCAAAGAGGGGAAGGACATAGGGTTAAGCCCCCCAACTGCACATTATTATGCTGCCCCTTGATTCTTAACTGGTTCAAGGTCAATATGTACACCAAAGTTTACTTAACCTCACAAATTCATTAAGACCCTGGAATATTCCTTTAAAACTTATTTCCTTCTCACTGAGAAACTCTTTAAAATCAGGCAGGCAAAAGTAGAGTTAAAAAGAAAACCAAAGCACATGTTGTCCAAACATAGTTTTTGTTCTCCAGATCAAGCGTTATATAATGTGAGGGGGGCAGCTGGGTTAATCAGTGGTTTGAGAGCCAGGCCTAGAGATAGGAGGTCGTAGGTTCAAATCTGACCTTATCTCAGACCCTTCCCGGATAGGTGACCCTGGGCAAGTCACTTAACCTCCCCCCCCCCCCCACTGCCTCACCCTTACCACTCTTCTGCCTTGGAACCAATACATGCTATTGATTCTAAGGAGGAAGGCATGGACTTAATAAATAAGTAAATAATGTGAAGTTGTGAGGCACATTATTACATAGAACTGTTAAAAATAAGTTTGTATATACAAACATTGTTCATTTTTCACTCCATTGTGAAGATTCAATCATTAAAATAACCAAAATAAGTAAGTCAGGTTGTGTTCCAAACTTGAAATACACAAAACACATATAACAGACAAATTTAGACATTAAAGAAATTTGCACTATCATTTTTGAAGGCCCCAAAGCCACTAGTTATGTTGATACTTCAGGTCCTTAAAATATATTTAATAAAAAATTATCTAAATACCCTCAAAATATAAAATTCATATAATCAAAATCCATTTGATACACATTCCAACTGCTTAAACTAAAACAATCCTGAAACCAAGTGAGAGTTCTGAAAAAAGCTAAAGAATCTCTAAATGCAAACATGCAGCCAGGCATTTTGATATACAAATTGTCCCCGATAAAAAGCATGCATCCTATTCTCTACATTCAGCCTTTTAATTAATGGACTACTTATTTTTAGCTGCCTTCGCTCATTCATTCAACAGTTTATGTCAATAATGCTGAATACAATCAAACAGAGGAATCAACAGTGCCTGCTACTCAATCCATTTCAGGGCAGTTTCCAGGAATACTCCTCTTCATAAATGTACAAACTACCTGCACTGCCATTTATTTACACTACTATCAGCATTCCACAATGTAACCCAGAATCACAAAGAAATTATGAATTTCAAATATACCTTTATGGGACAACAAAATGTCTTAAAGAGTCAAAGGACAATTGTGTAGGAAGGCTAAACTACCATACCAAAGTCAACTCAGATGTAAGAAGTAGCAGGAAATACATCAAGATGATGCATGAAGGAAAAAAAGAGCCAACATTACACCGAAAATAAAAAATAAAACAATGAAATGCTAGGTGGTTATACTGGCATCCACAAATTATTATAAGATCCAGAGGGAGGCCTCATTGTTTATGGAAGAGACAGACAAGAATCACACAGAACAAGAAGGGGAAAGCTGACATTTTACAGTGGTAGAAGGAATCCAACCCATACCAACAGTTTTTTTTTACTATTTCAAATTCTTTCCCCTTCAAGTTTAAAATCATAAATTTAGTGTTTGAAGAAATATCAAGAGTTCATCTAGTTTAACCCTTTTTGTTTTACAACTGAGAAACCTGAAGCCCAGAGACATTAAGTCACACACAAGGTAATTGGAAGAGTCAGGATCTGAACACCCAAGGTTTTCTGCCTCTCCACATCATCTGCGTCTACAAAAATATATTTTGCTTTTGAAAAGTCTGTGACTTCTGAATGACTTTAATCTGTTACAAGGGATGACTCCATACATAAGGAGAGGGGAAGGATATATATGTAGAAATGAATGTGATATGTAAGGAAAATAAATCAATGAATATGGCTTAAAATTTTCCAACTGTCCAAATTGAACATCTAGATAACTGATTTATCTATTTTTCCAATAGTTATCACATATTAAGTTTGAATTTACAACTTTAATCTTAACAGTGTGCTATTATTTTTACAAAATGAGTCAAAAATCATTGCTTCTTAAAACTTGATTTATTCATTCTTTTGAGAAATGTGTCCGAACTAGATGGAAGGAGAAAATTTAAAAACCCTTCCTCCTAAAAACCTATGATTCCCCTGGCACAATAAACCTACAGTGAGGGAAAACATCTCTCAACAGTACAGACTGGCCCCTGCTCTGATCTAAAGGTAAAGGCTGGAGTGCAGGAAACAGTTTTTTTCAGGCTCTCTCAGTTGATGTTGCTATTGCTGATACTCCAAGCAACAACAGAAGGTACAGATTCAAGGAAGGGGGGCAAGTATTAATAACCCCCCCCAAAAAAAAGTTCTTGTGTCCCTATGCACTGTCTAGTGCATGTTTTCTTCCATTTCTTTCTAGTCCAATAGTGCTATATGGTAGATTATTCCAAGCTGTCATTCAACAGCTGTCAGAAAACACCAAACTTGGTTATTCTCTCTGACAAGAGGCATAACTCAGCTTCAGGGAAGAAAATCCCAGCAATGATCTAGTTCATAACAATGTTCTTAGAACAAAACTAAAAGTTTAGTTAGAGAAAAAGTGGAAAAAACATTTCATTAAGTATGGTGCCTCAAACCAGTAAGAGGATAAATTAACATAACAAGATTATCACTAAACTGCAGTCCCTTATTTACAATAGTTACCCTTTAATTTGTCTAGTGGTCCAAAAAGTGCCCTGAAGCAACTATCATAACATTAGAGTGAAAAATAATACCAAAAATTAAATGATATAGTAAATTTTCATCTTCAAAAATCAGCTTTGCACCATGTAAAAAATTGAGTTAATTTTTTTTCTACAGTATTTTCTAGGTGATTAATAAGGTAGAATCCAAGTAACTCAATTAAAATTCTGGGCAGAAAAATTCAAATGACAACAGTGTGGGAGAAGGAATTCTGGATTTGAGATCAAAGAACTGATTTAAATCACCACTGCTACTTACTATCTAGAACAAGTGTGACTTAAGCAAATCCTTTAACTTCTCAGTCTCTGCTTCAGGAAAATGAGATGGTTAGATAGGCTTATCACTAAGGCATCCCTTTTGCTCTAAATCCTAGGAAGAATTTTTTTGCTTTTTCCTTAAATAAGGCCCAGTAATGTTATCACAGATTTTAGATAGTTCCAAGGGAAGAACTCCCACAGTCAAAGCAGAGGGCAACTCCTCTACAATTTATGGCTTCAGAGAGTAGCCTGAAGGCAATGAAATAGTTAAACTCAGAGTCAGACTTCTGATACAGTGACAGAGCTGGAACTTGAACTCTTATCTTTCAGACTCTAGCGTTCAATCTACTTTGATACATCGCCTCTCTAGGGATTTACAGTATCCAGTTTTCAAGAAAGAAACAAATTTTGGCAAGAAGATACAAGTTTTCCATAATGACCCATTTGCCACCCTCCCAATACTTTAGTTGTATGTAAGACAAGCTAAGTGGAATTTAAGTAATTATACAGATTAGAAACTCCTCCCTTCCTGGTCTTTGCCACTCCTTCCTCCTACCTTCCCTCTAGAGGGGGAAAAAAAAAACTTGCTACTAAGAAAAAAAAATTTAAGCCAAGCTAGTTTGATTGGTTAATCTACTTTGACCTGCGTTACAGTATTACTGCTTTTCTCTTCACTTCAGTAGACACAAGCTTAATATGAACTCTCACTACTAATGCTGCAATGACTACTGAAGGGCAAATGATTAAATACACTCATAAATTAATTTAGAAAGGAGGGGAGGAAGGGGAAAACTTCTAAACTCAAAAAAATTTTAAACATGTTAAAATTGTTTTTACATGTAACTGGAAAATATTTTTAAAAAATAAAAAAGATCAATAGCATTTTCTCTCCTGTTTTACATCAATTTTTTTTCAATCATTTCATGTAATTTTTTTCTAATTTTTCAACCTAAATCTACTTTCTCCACTAAACTGTACATCTTTACAGTATTGAGTACTAAGATTTAGCATTAAGAAAACTAAGGTTTGATTCCCACCTAAATCACTTGCTAAACTAAATGATCATGAGAAGACACTTTCCTCCTTGGTAAAATGGATAACACTCAAACTACCTATGCCAGAGTGTTGCTTTGAAAATTTCTAAATACTATGTCAAATGTCAATTATTAAGAATAACTATGTGAAAGAAAACTAAAGCGTTTAATGTTTCATCCTCTAAATGCAATGAAAACATGTATTATAATAAAAATCATACAGGTGCCCTAGCATGGAGGTAAGTACTTTGGTCCTCATTTACAAAAAGTTTTCAATAAATGTTTTTACAATATTGAGTTCAAAGTTCACCTCCTCTGGGAAGCTGCCCCCCCCCCAATTAACACCAATTAAATTTCTCTTCTATCCCTAGTACATTCTGGCAATTACTATATTTGCCTGAATAGCTTCTTACAAGTTCAGCTTCTCCTTTTTTACACTGCTAAAATCTTCAAGGTAGGGCTGATGTTCTTTAATGCATACCTGTTGACTCTTTTCCCATGAGGTAAAAAATAATTTTTAACATGTTGTTCATTTTCTAGGAACTAGCACCTTAGGAATTGGACCTGTGAAGAAAATCCCACCCCAAATACAAGCAAGAGCATTCTCTTTACCTTCTCTCCCTCCATTTGGCAAGCAAACAAAATTAAAGCACAATGATTCAGGAGGGCAAGATAAACTAATATTTATAACAAGAATTTATAATTATGATCTTAAGTTTTAGGTAGGCCACCTTGCCTTTCCAAATATTAATTTACTTAATTTATGTAACTACTAACCTTGAGCAAATTAATAAACCTGTCAAGTTTCTTCAGGAAGCATAAAGTGCTTGCTAACTCAAGATTACAAGGAGTAATAGTTAAGGAAATAACTTGAGAAAGTTTCACATAATCCTTTTCTTTGTAAAATGTTTATATATATATATATGTATATATATATATATAAAATCCTGAAAAGCAATTATAATTATAATGCTATTTCTTAATATACTAGTCAAATATAACAGAGCTGGAAATCTTCTTTCACCTCCTACTAGAAAACTCTTGGGTTTTCAAACTTATTAAACTAAAACTCAGCATTTTTCACCACCAGTCCAGTTCCAAACAAAATACACACAGGGCAGATTTAGCCACCTGCTTCATACCCCAAAATTTAGAAATTACACTTTTTACTTGCTTAAGAAATTCAGTTGTTTATGACAACTTTTCCTTCCTGCCTTTCCAATCTATGCTAGTTTTTCAAGTGAATGTGGTACAACTTAACTGCAAGAAAGTAGTATTGTAATTAAAAAGTTGCATGCAAGAATAGAGAGCTACAGTTCCTAAGAGACAACATATCCTTGTAACAAAGTTTAACATAAATATTACACTGGTACCAACAACATAAAGTTAAAACACACACTCATACTGAAGATTAAAAACAATGTAGTTGGCCAACTAAGAGGAAAAGAACTCAGTTATAGTGTCCTGACATTTACTAAAGACCTGGACACTTTCCCTGTGAAGTTAATACATTTTTCTACAATGATTTTACTAAGCTTACCTCAAAGGCTTTATCAATCATTGTTCATAGACATTACTCACCTGTGGAGACTTGTTCTATTTTAAAAAAGAAAGAACCCGGTTTTATTCTTCCAAACTCTTTGAAAAGTATTATAAATCTTAACCCAAATCTAAAGGCTGATATTTGCATGTTATTTCAGATGATCAGATATAGTGCCTTAAGTAACTTTTAGATTATTCTGCCCAACCTCTTCATTTTGCCAAATAAATTGAGGTAAAGAGAAGTTAAATGACTTGCCAAAGGTCACACAGGTAGTAAAACAGAGAAGGGAAGTGGATCCCACCACCCCTGTCCCCAAACACACATTTTCCACTGTACTATCAATTTTAGACATATATATGAGGTAGTCCATCTAAAATTAAAATCCACAAATTTGTTACTCATAAACCTATAGACACATAAAGAACTTGGTTATGTGCTTAAATTAAGTACTAAATTTTACTTTCTTTGACAATACCAGGAAGAAACCAGGCACAAGATATCAATTATACCACTAGTTCAGCTTCCTGTGTAAATTTATAATCTTCCTATTATAACCAATTGAGATACTTAATAGGATTGGGAAGAATAGAGATTAACACTTTTTCGGTCCTACTGGTTCATGTACAAAATATGGAAAGCATCTGGGCTCTGATACATGGACACGAAGCCCGAAGGGCTGCTGTGGGCGTTATTAAAGCTCTTTCTATATAACTGAAGTCCGTGCCCTTCCGCTGCAGCAGCGGTGCAGCACATCCCCCACCCTTGCGGCCACTTCCGTGTTTACACTCCTCTTCCCTCCAATTCCATGCGTACATTGTCAGCTTTACTCCCGCCCAATCTCCATTGGTCCAGCGCAGGCCAGAAGACCCGCCCCCAGAAATCAACGTTCTTATTTGGAACATCCCCGAGAGGGGATTGGAATGGAAGCCTTGTCAATCTCGCCGATTCTGTCCTCTCCGCTGCGCTTCCGCTATGGTGGGAGGTTTGGGGGGGAGGGGAAAGGGGGCGACACCGTGCTGAGACTTCCCCAGGGCCAAGCCTGCCTCCAGCCTCCCCGCCAACCCTGCTGGTGCCCACTCTTCAGCTACTCATATAAAAGATTAGGCAAATTGTGCCTTTTTCTAGACCCCCGCCCCATTGCTCAAGACATTCCACCACCTCCCATCCCACAAATAGTCCCGTCCCCTCACCCCCCCCCCGAGAGGGGAGGGGGCTGTGCTAGGTTCCCTCCTGTCCTTTAGCTAGCAGGGTTGGGTTCAGAGTCACGGGCCTGGGCAGGGGCAGCACGTTCAGTTGACTCCCCTCCACCCTGACCCTTTCCGGGACCGTTACTCCTGAAAGTGCACCAGGTGTGAGGGGGCGGGGAGCTGTTTTGGCGGGTACCCTCGGCCGCTCCGTTTCTTCTCTGCAGGAGTCATGGAGAGGGACAGTAGTGCGGGGGGTGAGTCCCAGTGCCCCCTCCCCTGGGGCAGCCGCGGCCTCTCCGGCCAGACAGCGTGGCAGTGCAGCGGAGACAACAGCCGCGCTCGCTCCCTCGCTCGCTCCCTCGCCCACTTCCTGGTTCCTCAGCAACTGGGGCGAAGCGCAAACTCTCCCGCCCGGGAGTCGCCAACTTGAGCGCGGCACACGTTCTCTTGCACCGGCTGCCGGCGCCGAGCCTGGGAGGTAGCGCCGCCGCTGCTGGGGGCAGCCCCGGAGCCCTGGCACTGAGGATCGGGCAGGTTATTCACCAAGGTGATCACTTCCTCATTCGTCGCCTCCATTACTTCATTCACTGCTCCCCCTTCAACCCGACCTCCCAACACCTCCCGCTGCTCCCTGCACCGGCAGCCGCAGCCGCGGGAGAGCCGCCTCCCGCCCCTTTCACACGCCGCCTCCGCCTGCACCCGTGCACAGTAACACAACTTGCCCGGTCCTTACCGGCCCGGATGAGCAGATCCAGCTGGTTGGTGGGCCCCTCATGCAGAGAAGTCGCCATGTTTATCCCGGGGCTGGAGCTGCTGCTGCTGCTTCACATTGACTTAACGCTAGGAGCAGCGGCGGCGGCGGGGGAGGAGGCGGAACCAGCAGTCAGAGGCGCACACGCACACACACACACTTGCACACACACACACACACATACACACACAGAAGGATCCTTGCGCGTCCTCCCGACAGGAAGCCGCGGAACCGGCCCAGCTCCCAGGCGTCCGCCCGGCGAGAAGCCCAGCACCTAACGGTAGGGGCTGCAGCGGCGGCTCGACTAGCAACGCGATCCTTCCGCCCTGCAGCCCAGACAGGAAGTCCCCGACATTCGCGCACGGCCGCTCTGCCACCCGCAGCCGGGGGAGGAGACTCTGACACCTGAGGCTAAGGAATCTCTCCCGGGCCTGGGACAGTTAAGGGGCTGCCCCGGACGGAGAAGGCAGAGAGAACTGTCTCTAACTGCCCGGGACACAGCACAGATAGGGAGCATATTCTTTCTAGGAAGAGATTCTCGTGCTGTTTGGGCAGCCTGAATGTGGCTATGCCTACTTTACCTTGTTTTGGCCACCGCCAAGCTGGCTGGTTGCGGTTCTGTCCCTCCTTCTGGTGATGGAGGTAGCAGTTAGAAATAGTAACCCATGAGCATGAGCACAAGAAATTAGGCGCCCGTAACTTTTCGAGGAAGGAAAAAAGTGCCTTTGTTTTCAGCAAACACTCCTCAACAAAACTGACCAATCCGTCATACGTGAAGCCATTCGTAAATCTGTCATAAAACGTATGCCCCTCCTAATTAATAACTGGCTTAGATACAAATCTGTGAATGATGACGCACTTGCACTCTTTTAACCTTCAATAAAGACAAAAGATCCCTATTAAAGTACTAACAAATACTAAATAAGCACACAATTAGATGCTACTAAATAAATGTATAAAATCAGGGAACCAAGACAATTTAAAGCAGAAAAATATTAACTATTCATTAGTTATGTCTACACCAAACTCAGCTCTGAAAATGACACTAATCGTGGACATTTGTTTATAAGAGCTTTTAAAGTTTACAAAAGCCTTTTCCTTAAAAATCCCCGAAGTGAATGGGGAAAACTGCCTGACCACAAATAGAGATCTGCCAATATCAGTTTAATATGATTAAAGTTGGGTTTTTTTTTAAGATTGTTTTTGAATGAAGAATATAGCCAAACTGACTCTTCACATACAGCCTACAAAAACTTAAATTCAATCATGTTACCTAGTACAATGCTAATTTGTGATAGATTTCACTGTATCATGTGGATTTCAAATGCCTTTGGAGATATAGACCTCAAGTCTTTGCGGGGTTAGACTGCATTTCCATCCCTTATTCCTCTTAACATACCTTTATAGAATTGCTCCCCCAGCTTTTAAAAGCACTTATATTTGCTATAGATATGCCATACCCAAAACTGTTTCTGCTTGGTCTAGGTACATCTGCCAAATCTGGAACAAAAACTGTACTTAAAATCTTATTTTCATTTTTGTTTAAGCAATATTAAAAAGCACTCGTTGACAAAAGGAAACAATTGCTAATTTTATCCATTTAAACTGCAGGGGAAAGGGAGGGCAAATACCAATCAATACTTTCTGAGTTTAGATAATTTACAATTTCTTTCATGTAGTTTGCTACATTAGTTCTCAGGTTGGCAACTCAACTTAAGTAAGCTGAAATAGAAAGACCTGTTGACATAGGAACATGTCAATTTGAGATTGGTCCTTACCATTTGTAATTTGTCAGTCATTTGTTTCTTGCTATATAAATTCTGTATAGAAAGCTTTAAGCAGTGAAATCAGCCAGTCCCTCTATTTTAGGGTAGCTGGGTGACTGGGCCTTAATCACTCCATAGGGCTTAGCACAGACCTACAGGAAATTATGCCCTTAATAAAGGTTTAAAGATAATCCACTAAACCTTCACTTCTATGAGGACTGTCAGAGAGATAATATGATTGATTCTATGACTGTCAGAGAGAAGTGACCAGAAAAATGATTTGGATATGATCTTTTACTTGTACACTGAAAGTCTATGTAAAATAAATCTCCACATACTTCCTTATAATTACATCTTTTTGGTAACAACTTTTAAAGTAAAGTGATTGAATACCAAATTATCTCTAAGGTCTTTCCAGCTCCAAAATGTTATGATTCTATACGCAAAAGCAAAGTTAATTGCCTTGGGAAATCCTTTAAAAGTTTCCCCAATGCTTTAATTTTCATTTTTAATTACTATATTTAAGTAAACTTCCATTTTTGTCAATACACTTGCTTTATTATAAAGTTTTCCACATCGAAGCTATTTTCATGTCCCAGTAGATAACCCACAGTAACAGTATCTTGTTGATCTGTTACAATGAATCAAACTGTTTCTAAATGCTTTCTCAAGTCTGTCCATTTAACCTAGCAACTTCTCCTGAAAATTTAAATGTTTGCTCAGCAAAGACCTAAATTCTTCAGAGATTTTATTGTTTTTCAATCAAACAGAAATTGCTTTTCAGCTTGTTTGATATTCAACCTGGGAGCATATTTTACTCCAGTATAACATAAGATCCTAACAAAATGAGTGTCTATCAGTGGAGGAAAAGCAGAAAAAACTGTGGTATATATGAAAATATTATATAGTATGTTAATAAATAAATATAAGGATTTCAAAGAAATATAAGATTTGTATAAGTTATGCAGACTAAGGATGAAGAAAGAAAATTCACAACTATAACTGTAAAAGTAAATAAAAAGCACTTAAGTCTCAAGTCTATAAAATTAATAACTTGTCATGTAGAAATGTCTTCCTTCTATAAAGAGAACACTAGCAACTACAATAATGAAAGCTGTGGATATGAAATTTAATATACTATCAGAATGGGTTATTACTATGTCAGTTACTTTAATATTTGTTATTGTTTTTATTGTTGAAGAAAAAATTAAATGAGGAAAATGAATTAAAGGAAAATGACTATTGCAAAACCAAAAAGATAAAAAGGAGTTTTTCCTTTAAAAAAAAGTTTGTAAACTATTGAAGACAAAGATTATTTTCTTTTTGACATTTTAAATATAAATAAATTCTCAACAAAGGCTTATTGTTGAATGAATAATATCCAGAGGTTTGAACTTGGACTACAACCCAAGAAAATTTAATTAAATATCTAAAGGATATCACAATAAAGTATTTTTACCTAAAATGTAGTTCCAAGGTACTACGCCCTATGCTATTGTTTTGAAACTTCTATAATTTTATTTTTTACAATTTATTTTTCTTTTGTCTATATAACATGTAACAACATATGATGTTATAAGTATGTAATAAATTATAATAAATATACTTATCCAAGAGAAACAATTTCTCACATTAGCTATGTCCAAAAATCTATGGATCATTCTGGAAATGAATGACATTTTAGAAAATTAATTATTTTATTCAGTTTCTTTTATCTCATATGTCAGAAACGTGGAAGATTTCTCTATCCTACTAGTGATATCTGTGGGCCAAGCTGTTCTTGAGCATGTTTCTTTTTTCTGATTTTTAATAGGTCAAAATACTTACATTGCCATTTTTAACAATCATTTGTGGAATATTATTGCATCAATTATTATACATTTTGTCTAAGAGATGATAGTCCTCAGAATTATTTTCAAATACAATTTATTATTACTAAGTGCTCATATATGTAGAATATACTACAAACACTAGCTAAAATTGTCTATAATTGGTTGCTACATGACTATTCAAAAGCAGTATGGAAACACAAATTTGAAGACCTGAATTATTTGTTCTGTCACTATTATCATCCTAAGATGCTTGGAATATACCACACCAAAGTCATATATTGGGGTAGGGTATATGTGGATTATTGCTTGAGAGGCTCTACCTTTTCTGATGAAAGTTTCAAGACTAAGTCAATTTTTGACACTAATGCATTGCTGGTGGAGTTGTGAATTAATCCAGCCATTCTGGAAGGCAATTTGGAATTATGTGCAAAGGGCTTTAAAAGATCGTATGCCTTTTGACCCGCTACTGGATTTGTACCCCAAAGAGATAATAATGAAAATGTTTGTACAAAAATATTCATAGCCATGTGCTTTGTGACGGCAAAAAATTGAAAAATGAGGTGGTGTCCCTTACCTGGGAAATGACTGAACAAACTGTGGTATCTGATGGTAATTGAATACTACTATGCTCTAAGGAATGATGAACTGGAGGATTTCTACATGAACTAGAAGAACCTCCATGAATTGATACAGAGTGAAAAGAGCTGAACCTAGAGAACACTGTACACAGAAAGTGAAATATTGTGGAACAATCCAATGTAATGAACTTTAATACAAGTTCTAATACAATAATCCAGGACAATCTTGAGGGATTTATGAGAAAGAATGCTATCCACATTGAGAGAAAGAACTGTGGGAGCAGAAACTGAAAAGAAAAAAAATATGACTTACCACGTATCACTTGATCATATGGATATAAGATTTGGGGTCTGGGCTTTAAAAGATCGTTCTATTGCAAAAATGAATAATATGGAAATAGTTATCAAGTGATGACATTTTTACAACCCAGTAGAAGTACTTGTTGACTCTGGGAGGGGGGAGGGAAGAGGGGAGAAAAAGAACATGAATCATGGAAACATGGAAAAAATATTTTTTTAATTAAAAAATTTTTAATTAAAAAACTAAGCCAATTTTTATAATTAAAATACAAAGTGACTTCAAGTTAAATCTAAGTCAATGAGATCCCAGGAAATATCATATTCTTCCAATTTAATCATATTCCAATATATAGACTGTTACCTGGGCTTAGAAATATTAATTATAAAGACCTTTTACTATAATTTATTTGATTGGGAAATTTAATTGAGAAAAAGGTCTATATTGGCTCATAGTCCATTGTCAACTTAAAAATCAAATCAACTGAAAGAATTTTTTCTACAGTTAGAAATTTATCACTAATATTAAATATAAGTTACTATCAATTTTTTAAAGTTTTTATACATTCCAACTGAAAAATGCTTACTACCTCACCTTCCAAAAATTCTCAAAAGAATCCTTCTCCCATCTCTAACCTTGGAAAAAAAAAAACATGTTCTTAAAAGGAGCTTCAAAGAAATGCCTCATGGCAAACCACATTCAGAATCAAGATAAATATTTTCCAATGTTCTATAAAGTGTCCCAGACCTAGAAATAAGAAGACCGTCTTAACAAACTAAAAATAAAAATAAAAAAAGAAAATTGAAGTTTATTTTGGATATGACTGATACTTAAATTTTGACATTCCAGATATGTCAAGATCTGAAAAGATTTTGTTGAAATTAGCAGCTGACATTACTTTATTGATCTTTCATGGTGGCTGGTTCAGAAAGTATTTGAACAAATCCTCCATTACCTCCTTCCTCTCCTCCCCCTAAAAGGGGAAAAAAAATCAACTACTGATTGTCCACTGTGATCCAATAATATTGGCTCCTTACTCTTTTCTCACATAAGACATTCCATCTTCCAAATCAAAGCATTTTCAAAGGTGTAATTTCACCATTGGGAAATTTCATACTTGGAAAATTTCTTACTGATAGTCTATTGGAATTTTAAGGTTTACAAAGGCTGCTTTCTCCATGTCTGAAATTATCTGCCTCCTTGGTTCTACCACCTGGCTTCCCTTCAATCTCTCCAAATATATTGGAGGGCAGGAAGGGGGATGTCTATAGATGGCCTAGTGGATATGAATAAAGTGCTGAGTCTTCAGTAAGGAACATCTGAATTCAAATCCAGCAACACTAGCTGGGTGACCCTGGGTAAGTCACTTAACCTCTACTTGCCTCTATCCACTAGAAGGAAAAAAAAAACTCCAAAGACATTATTATCCACAAGATCAGAGTCAAACACAACTGAATGACAACACATATATTCTACATTCTTCTTATCTCAATGCCTTTATTCATATTGTTCCTTATGTTTGGAATGTCTGCTACCTGTTGCATTCCTCCCCATCCTTGAACACCCAACTCAAAAAGCAAAAAGCCACCTTTCTCCAGGAAGCATACTTTATAATCCTAGTCTAGAATGACTTCTCCACCCTCAGGCTACCTCAGATGTTTGTTAATATCTTCTCTTATGCACTTAGTATACAGTATTCTATTACTATTGTTTGTGAATGCAGCCCATTTCCCTACTGAGCTTATGCAAGTTCCATACGCACAGAACATCTTTCTTGTACTCTGAATGACATCTACTAATGATCACAATTCTAGGCACTCAATAAGTGATTTACAAATGTTTGCTGAATTCAATTCATTTAAAATGATAACCACGTTACTGGTCTTTGGAGGAAAGGAAAAAAACCTGTGCACAAGCAAAAAAAAAAGCAACTTATGGAAGAAAGTGAATCAAAACCAGATGTGTTTTGAAACAATTTCTCTCTCCACATTGACCCAAGTCCTCAGATTGCTCGGTACACCTCCTCCTTAATAATGCCATAAGTACCATCAAAGAGGACAATATCCAAAAGAACCTAAATGGAATATATGTATATATAATATATATACACATGCATACATAAAAAACTATTTGTACAAAGAAGTAGACTATGATACATTAATAAAATTGAGTTATTATATCATCATAAAGAATGACAACTACCAAAAAAATTATTTTATGAAATCCATATAAAGCAATCTAAGAAATGGGAGTTCAATTGTCATGTGTGTGTCTTAGCAAGCAAATTAGTTTCACAGAATGCAGAGCTTGTGAAGAGGAATACAGGGAAGTTAATTCTAAAAAGGTAGATTAGAATCAGACTGTGCAAAGCTTTTCTTAAGAAGAGTTGCATTAAGGCTAAAAGGCAATTCCAAAGATTCATAGAGAGATCTGTGTTGTATGACTATTACTTGAGAAGATGGACCAGATAAGAGAGAAACAAGACAGAAAGGAAACCAATCAGAAGGCTAATGTAATAGTTCAGTCACAGGTAATAAGAGTCTGAACTAGGGTTGTGGCAATTTGAGTAAAGAAAAGGGAACTGAAAAGAGAGATGTAATAGAGTTAAAATAAGATTTGACAAATAGTTGGATATGAGGAGAGGACACTGAAGAATCAAGGATGGCAGCCTAAAAGTTCACATACAAACCTAGGCAAACTGAAAGAATGGGAATGCCCTCAATAGAAATAAGGAAGTATAAAAGTGGGGTGAATTGGGTGGGGGGGGGGGTTAATATACTAAAATTAAGAATGACTACAGGACATTTTAAGAAATTTCAGAATGGAATTTAGGAGAAAGATTAAGGCTAGGAAAATGGAATTGGAAGTTATCTGAATACAAATGATCATTGAACCCATGCATGCTTATGAGATTACACAGAAAGAACACATATATCCATATATGTACAAAACATCTCTGACATGTGTGCATGTGTGTGTCAGATGTGTATATATGAGGGTCCAACCAAAAAAGTAAAATATAAATACTGGGAATATATGCTAGCATGCTATTCTATAATATGACTATAACTATAAAAATATATATTTAATTGTTTAATTATAAGGGTTAAAAGGGTTCAGTTCAAAAATTTATTAAGCACCTACTACATGCAAGACACTGTTAATTGCATTTGATATCTAGATTTTTTTTTTAAACCCATACCTTCCATCTTGGAATCAATGCTGTGTACTGGTTCCAAGGCAGAAGAGTGGTAAGGGCTAGGCAATGGGGGTCAAGTGACTTGCCCAGGGTCACACAGCTAGGAAGTATCTGAGGCCAGATTTAAACCCAGGACCTCCCATCTCTAGCCCTAGCTCTCAATCCACTGAGCTGCCCCCTAGATTTTTTTAATATAATTGATCATAGGAGCAGCAAGGTGCCCTAGTGAATAAAGACCTGGATCTATAGTCAGGAAGATATGTTTAAATCAGGCCTCACTTACTAGCTGTGTGACCCTGGACAAGTCACTTAAACCCTGTTTGTCTTAGTTTCCTCATCTGTATAATGAGTGGGAGAAGGGAAATGGCAAACTACCCCAGTATCTTTGTCAAGAAAACCCCAAAATGGAGGCATGAAGAACCAGGTACAACTGAACAACAAAAACATTGGATTATATAGGTCAATTTTCTGGGTACTCAAACTTCCCTTTTTCTATCAAGGGCACCCATATTCTTTCAGTTTACCTAGATTTGCAACCTTAATCTTTGGTTCATCTTTTGTTCCTCAGTCTCTTCTCCCACTCTCAAATCCAACTATTTATTAAATCTTGTTTTATTCTATCTAATTCCAAGAAAGTACACAGCTCTTTGTTCTTAATCATATCTTAGATACAGCTTTATAGTTAAGATAATAAAATAAAGAATTTGAGTTCAGAAAGTTGTCATATAAAAATATCTTTCCACAAATGCATTAAAGACACTGTTTTTCTTATAGATATGAAATTTCTCAGTGATCCTTCATAAACTTTGAATAGTACAAATTTCTTTGTCTCAAGAATATATTCTTGTCAATGAAAATTCTGTGGAACACCTTACATACTGTTTATGTTACCACTGAATACTAAGAGAGTACTCCTGAAAACTTAGTACTGTACTTTATTCTATTAATATACATGATTATACTAATGTTTTTAAGTACTATGATTTTGTTTATTTAAGAGATGAAAAGAAAGTACATGCTGATTTTCTACCCAGGAGAATACAGGAATTCTACAAAAATAGCAAGAAGCTAATTGGATCCTAAGACAAAAACTACCTAAATAAAAACTAGGGAAAGGAAAGTGGATACGTTCTTTGTCCTACTTTGCCTCCTGGTTTTTCTGTAATGATGAGTCACTTAACCTTCTGATGCTATGATTTTCCTACAGAAGGAAAACGCACTAGTTCTATTCCCTAGCTAAGTAAATCTGTTCTAAGACAGAATTTGTTAATTTTTTTAGCACTTTGAAAGGAGGAATTAATAAATTTGAAGACATAAGTATTATTATGTTTCAAGGATCTATGATTTCTTGCTGTGCGTGGGCCCTGAGTATCACAATTAATGGTAGTGCTGGATTGACACAGCAAATGGACAGTGAATTGGGCCCAAAATAGGAGGAAGAAAATATACTAGGTTGGCTCAGAAAACTGTCAATTTCTCATCCAATCTTCCTCTTCCTCGCCTACCATCTATAACAGGTAAAATCCAGCCTAATCCTGAAAGGCAAGAGGCAGTCCTCAAATTTCCTACCTTATCATGCTTTCTTCTCTAGCCCATCATCATTCTCTTTCTCACTAGAATCTTGTACTCTGCAAACATCCCCTAGCTCTGAGAGCTTTGGCCACGTTCAGACCAAGGACCTCACACCCCTTCACAGCATTTCCTTACTATGGTGGGGTACACATCCCCCACCACCACCTTCTAACATCTCTCTATGGCATATCCTTCCCTATTAAAATATAAATTACTTGAAGACAAAGACTGTTCAAGAGTAAATTTATCTACCTATGTATCTAAAAGACTCTTAAGCATCTCTCTAAAACAAAGGCCCATCTTTTTAATATCAGTGTTTAGTCATGGAACTCTACAGTCAGTCAGTAAGAATTTATTAAGCACCTACTACATGCCAGGCCCCATGCTATGTGCCAAGGATATCTACTTTCAGGAGTTCACAGTCTAATGAGGGAGACAACATGATAATACTCCATTCTATAAGAATAAGGTCTATCTCCAGCAAAAATAAGAGTAATACAGATGTCTATGTATAAAAGTATAGATTATATATATTAATACCTGTTCCTTCCTTCAATCTCTAATCAATCATACATATAATCTAATTAATAATATACAAAATAGATATATACATGATATACATGACATATACATGTGTATATAAAATAAATTCGTGATAATTAATTGAAAAAAGGAACTGGCATTAAGGAGGACTAGGAAAGCCTTCTCATAGAAACTGGAACTTTAGCTAGCACTTGAAGAAAGCCATGGAAGCCAGGAGATTTCCTTCCAGGTGAAGAGAGAAAGCATCCCAGACATGAGGGACAACCAGTAAAAATGTCCAATGACTAAGACAGAATGTCTTTCTTTAAGAAACAACAAGGAAGTCAGAATCACAAGATCACAGAATATGTGATGGGAGATGTATGAGACAACTAACAAAAGTAGAAGGGAGCCAGTCAGAAGATTTTATGTTTGATATTGGGGATAATAAAACTCTGGAGTTTACTGAATAGCAGGTGGCATAGTCATATCTACATTTCTGGAAGATTAATTTGACAGCTATGTTGAAGATGACTGGAATGAGGAGACTTAAGGCAGGTAAGCCAAGCAGCAGGCTATTGGAACTATTCAACAAAATCCTGAGGCTATTACCTCCAGGATAAAATATAAATTCCCTAGCTTTTGAAGAAAGTCCTTTCCCTCTACTACATCTAACAGTCTTCTTAAACATTACTTCCCCTCCAGATTATAGGCAATCTAAAACCTGTAGCTTCCTTTGCTATTCCTTGTACAAGACACTCCATCCCTTGACTCTTGTTATTTTCACTGGCTGTCCCCTTAAAGCTCCCTATACATCTCTGTCTCTTGGCTTCCCTGGCCTCCACAATTTTCAGCCAAAGTTCCAACACACTACACACATGTACACAAATGCACTTATGTGTTTTGGGCTGAAATTTGGTTGAAATATACTTTCAAAGCTGAGAATCTTCAATTCATGATTTATATGTAGGAATTCGATGATTATTAAAAAAAATTCACCTAAGCTGTTTTTCCTATACTGTTTCACATTCATAAAATTTTCTCTATTATCAAGAAAAGTTTTACTATAAGAAATCACCACCACCCTAATCAAGCTCAGAAGGCCTAAATATCTCAACTGAATAATTTAAAAGTAAACTAGAGGGGGCAGCTGGGTAGTTCTGTGGATTGAGAGTCAGGCCTAGAAATGGGAAGTCCTTGGTTCGAATCTAGTCTCAGACAATTCCCAGCTGTGTGAACCTGGGCAAGTCACTTAACCTCCATTGCCTAGTCCTTAACCACTCTTCAATCTTGGAAACAATACACAGTATTGATCCCAAGACAGAAGGAAGGTAAGGGTTTAAAAAAGGGGGGGGGGGGCTTAGAAGGAAGTAAGGGGGAGAAAGAGGGCAGTTTCTTTACCCTCCATTGACAACAGAACAACTTGGTGAAGTTCAAAAGGTCAAATGATATGAAATTCCCATCCACTGACACCTGTGTCCTCAAAGAAGCAATGATTGGAGTAGCACCTTCATCAGGAGCTGAGACATATCAAGGATACACCAAAGAAAGACAGCTTTAGGATCCTACAAAATCAAATCTTGAAGCCCAGAATAAAGCTATACTTAAATGAAATTTCATGGGAACTCCACAAAGGTTGAAAATGACTTCTAAGAATAAGTAGCTAGGAGTTAACCCTTTGCTACATTGGTTTCCTACATGTGTGACTCATTATTATTACAGTACAAATTTGATTTCACTCTTCTCAAGAACCTTATATATGCAAGGTTTAGAGAAACCTTCTTTAACATCTGCCTTTTGCTATATCTACTCTAAATACCCTTTTAAACTATTAAGTGCCTAGTTTATAATCAGTGGTAAACACCCTGGTAGGGGGTAGCACTTGTAGAAAATAGAAAGCTATGGGTAAGTCAGAGAGAAGTGCTCACCCACCCTCTAAGAGATTTGGTCTACAACTATGAGTAGAATTGGGAAATTGGCACTGGAAAGGGAGATTTTATATAGATATAAATATAAGTAATTAATTAAATTATTATTTTAATTATTATTTTATTTATTGATTTGTCTTGTAATTAATTTTTATTTAAAATTATTCATTGATGGGGACAACTGGGTAGCTCAGTGGATTAAGAGCTAGGCCTAGAGAGGAGAGATCCTGGGTTCAAATCTGGCCGCAGGCATTTCTTAGCTGTATGAACCTAGACAAGTCACTTAACCCCTATTGCCTAGCCCTTACCATTCCTTCTGTCTTGGAACCAATACATAGTATTGATTCTAAGATGGAAGGTAAGCTTAAAAAAAAAATCATTCGTGAATTTATTTAATAATTAATCATAAATTTAAATAAAGTATACATATGTACACATATATACATGTGTGTATACATATATACCTACACATGTGCATACATCAATGAATTTATGTATATGTGTGTGTGTGTATATATATGAGTTTTTCTCTGAAGCAAAAGTTTTGGGAATGAAGACTAATATAAAATTATATCTCTATAATATACCTAGCCGATACAGAACATATTATGTGTTACATATCTGCTGGGTATACTGTATGGAAATCATGTTAAAGGTCATTTTATAGCTTATCTGAGTACCATAGTACACAGCAGAAAATAGGCCCTGAAGGTAGGATTCAATCACATGGCTCCCTTTTGTTTAAATAATGGAAATTAATCACAAAATAAAATAACTCTTCTGTACCCCTTACTCCTTGAAGAAATCAGACCAAAGGACTTGATCAAAGTACCAATTTTTTTAAACCACCTCTTTTTATGCCTTTACATAGTTTGCATATGGCAAGCACTTGAGATTTGTCAAATGAATGAATGCTGCCAAAAGGCCATCACTAGCTCATACTCACAGCTTTTCCAGCCTGGTATAACCTCCCAGTGTCTTTTTTTACACATAGCTAGAACAAGGAGCTTTAAAAGAATCAATTCCAAACCACAATTCTAGTGTAGATCTTCAGTATAGAGTAATTAATAGACTTGTTAAATGTCAGACTAAATATCTTATGCAAAGAAGTTATAATCTCCTTACCATAGTGATAAAACTACAAGTTATCAATTCTTCATGAAATAGCAAATATGATAGCTGATGGGGAAACTAGCTCCTGCCAAATGTCTACTTTTCAAGTTTAAGCCTTGATGATGCGTGACTTACAGGTATAATTACTTAATTAAATACTTCAAAGATTTGTAATTTCATCATTGCTGCAGATCACAATCACTCCATAGTTTTAGTAGAGATTGTCTGCAATATCTGACAAAGCCAAGAAATTCAAAATCCTACAGACAACCTGATTGTGTATCTCTCCAAACTTGGCTAAACTGATCCTTGGACAATAGATAATCCATCACCAAACTATAATTCTTTCAAGCTTGGTAGAATTTGCCCAAATTTGTGCATTATTGGGATTGATTTTTAAGAAACCATTGTCGGCTCTCCATAATTTGATAAAGCATCAAAGCTGTGAATAGGCATAGTTCATTATTGATACCAGAAAATTCCTAGAGATGATCAAACATGAACTCAGTTTCCTCATGTAAAAAATGAAGTGTTTGGTCTAGACAGCCTTAGAGGTCATAGAACCCTATGATCCTATGAACTATATAGTAACACACATAATATAATTATATCCCTTTCCTAAGTGTTAATTCACAACTAAGAAGGTGTCAATTAGTTGTGACACTGAATGACTATGGAGAGTTCTATTTAGAAACTGTTTAAAGTTAAATGCCAAAAAGAATTTAGAAAATTTACTGAAGATAGATGAATGTCTCATTCTGAAGGAACAAATGATTTTTTAAAATACCAGAAAATTCCAAAGTTTCTGTAAGGTGTTAAACAGCTCTGAAAATATTAAGTAGAATTAGGAGGGAAATGTGGCTGACATTCCTTCTCTCTGGCTTTAGGTGACTAGAGCACTTACGGTTTAAGATTTTTAGGTGAAAGGGACCTATGAAACCATAAAGAGCAACCCTCCTCTGAACTGAAGTCCAAGACAGTAATCACTAGAAGCAGGATTTGAACACATGGTCCTAATGTCAAGATTAGCAATGCTAAACCAATAAAGAGAGAAAATGAAAAAAAGAGAGAACTAGTTCAAAATAATCATACTGAAGTAAACCAACACCAATAAGAACAGGTATATTCAATAAATATAGGCTGGTGGATGAGGAGAGAAGAAATACAGGGTATGCTTCCTGCTTCAGGATAGAGCTTTTCAAGTAGCTCCGGCATAGTGATGGGATAGGAAAGCAAAATAGAAACACTTCTGTAAGGAAAGAAAAACACAAAATAAAATCATATTCTACTATGGTCTTTTGAATCCTTACAGAAATATTCAGAACTTATAAATATCACTGACAAAATTGCTCATATTACTGAGCATCCCCCAGAGGAAGTTCATATATTAAATTATATAGACAGCACTACCAATATTACACTACTATTTCCCTACAATTGTTTTAACTTTGAAACAAGAGTTGCATTTATATAAATTTGACCATTAAAATATTAACTTAAGCAATGATTAAAAGTTAATAGCAGACACATTTTATAGAAGTTTGTTTAAAAACCTAAGAATTAAATTTTGAACCCAAAAATGTTAAGATATTCATAGAGGCTTGGGATTTTTCAGCAAATGGTTACTTAAATCTAAGTTTATCAAAAATGAGCAGAGGCCAAAATATATAGGCAAGAGATAGATGTATCAAAGTCCTGATACTGAACCTCTTTCAATAGACAGCAACAGAAAAGATATGTAATCGTGGTATAACTTGAAGTTATTTTTTTAATGAAGGTGCTATATAAATTTTTAAGTAACTAGCTTTTTTTATTATCAGAACTTAAGATTTCTGATCACTGTCAGGAAATTTAAATCCAGTTTACAGAATCCCCATCCCCAACCCCAATCATTCTCAATAACATCGAAGTGTCACTGTTTAAAGCCTATAACATGGGATTCAAGAATAAAAAGGCTATTAGGCTATTAACTTTCAAGAATAACAGCAATAATTGAAAGATTGTAGGTTTCAAGTTGAGATCAAGAAGGACTAACTAAATAGAGATTCATACAGTTCACTAAAGAAAATTTTCTCTCTAGATGAGATCAGTATCTCATCTCAATATCTCAATACATCAATCTGGTATTGAGAAAATTTGAATTTAATTCAGTATACAGAATGAAACCCTCTATTGATCAGTGAACAATCTTTAAAAGCGACAGTGTGAAGGAAAATCAAGACCATATAGTTGATTTCAATTTGAACTTAGCTAGGCTGGTTCTCAGATCATAAATATACACTCCATTACTAGGCATACACAAAAAGGCTTAACATCTCACATGTCAGAGTTCACACTGTTGGCATGAGGTTGTTAAGAGGTTCAAATAAAAGAATATATAAAAGTGTTTTGCAATCCTTATAGTACTATATGTGCTAGCTATTAGTATTATTATTTGACTGGTAGTGTATCTGATTCCCTGTAATATGGAGTCATGTTGAAGGGGGGAAAAAAAATTCAAGCCAAACATGCCTGCACATAGTAAGCTTAATAAATGCTTGCTGATTTGACTTAGTAAAAGACACAGTAGTGGGTACTAGGGATACAAAGAAAAAAAAAATAGTCCCTATTCTTAGGGAGCATACATCCTCTCTGGGGGTGATTTAGCAAGTACAAAGATAAATATAAAATAATTAAGGTCATTTGAAGAGAGGAAGAAACTGAGAAGGGAATGGAAGGCTTCTAGGAGATGTTTACCTTAGCTAAGCCTTTCCTTTTGTAATTAATAAACATACATGACCGGAATTATAAAAATACAGCAAAAATTCCATTATAAAATTCTTTATTAATTCACAGATTTGGCTATGCTACATTTCAAATCAGGTCTCCTGTGTATATATTATAATAATGAACTATACATAATGAATCTCTTTCATTATAAAACAGAAAGTTTAGTGCCAATTATAATAAAGTTCTAAATTTTGTTGAGAAATGATAGCTTTTTAATGTAGCTCACAAAACACATAAGCTAAAGTAAACATTATTTTATCTCAGTTTTCTAACTCTGTGATGTCATTAAACTATCTAGCACTCTGTACTGTGGCATTGTTGAATTATTCTCTGCTTTTATTCTTTCTGTCAAAATTTTATCAAAGAGCAATTTCCCCACTTTATCAAAGACTAAAAGATAATTGTAAAATAATAACAATAGATATTCATGTTTACCAAACAACTTGTGCAAATTATCTCCCTCAATCTTCTACATAAGCCATTAAGGTAGAGAGCACAATTACTATTATTCTCCATCAGCTTGGTATTGGCTTCCCCTCTAAAGATCAACAACTAGCAAGCCCCTCACCTCCCTTCAGCTTCCCATAATGTATAGTTAGTTCATCTAAGCTTAGAGGGGAAGAAACTATCCCTTTTCCTTATTCCTATTATTAGTGCTTAGCATGGTGCCTGGCACATATTAAGTGCTTATAAATATTTGTTAAATTTTACAGGTAAGAAAACAAGTTTATAGAAGTTAAACTCATCATCACAAAGTTAGTCCATACCACACAGAAGACCTAACTAAAAAGTGAATGATAAAGCAGTTAAATGACTTGCTCAGAGTTGCATGTCTAGAAAGTATTTTAATTTATATCTTCCTAACTCCAAGAAGAGCATTCAACCACTGATGCCACCCAAATGCATAGATCACACCCTTGCAGATACTTCCTTCCCCAACTTCAACATATCGAAGAAAGTCACTGCTCTCCTCGGCAACAAAATGAAACCTAGTCATGGAAAACAATTTGAAGTTGAATTTACTCTGAATTCTTTTGGATATACAAATATTACCACTATACCTTTCCCACTATTATGAAATACCATCCCAACATATTTCCTAAGTCAGTTCTAGATCATCATAGGAAACATAAATAGTTATAGCTGGCAGCTGTTAATTCTCCACAAAACAGGGTGGGGGAAAAAGCAATTTGCAGGAAAAAAGAGATTTTTCTGTTCTAGCATAGATGCTTTAAAAAAATACCCTTCCCCTAAAATGTATCTAATTCACTGTCTTTCAAGGAGTCCTTATGTTCAAAGAAAAGCAAGTATGAAAAAATCAAGAATGGTAAAATAAATTAGCAACTGAAATAAAAATTCTGGCTTAATCTATATTAATTCCCATTCAAGGTATCACAAAAGAAAGAGGAGGAACATCCTGTGCTATTAGATCTAGGAACCAGAATAAAGCTATATTTCTCAATAGATTTTTGCTTTCCAGCACATGAAAAATCCTAGGTAGTTATAAATGAAGTGATTTTATCCGAGTACACTAATCAAAACTGAGAACTAAAGCAACCATTTGAATGAGACCAAGGTTTATAAGACTGTTGACACCTTTAAAAATGATAGTGGGGAAGAGCTGAATCATCTGAGTAGTCACTAGAATCCTTCATTCTTCATTTAAGGAATATTAAAAACATCATTAGTTTGGACTCAACTAAAATGGATTATGGTATCATAATCCATAATCCATAGAGTCAATACTATGTATTGACTCCAAGGCAGAAGAGTGGTAAGAGCCAGGCAATAAGGGTTAAGTGACTTGCCCAGGGTCACACAGCAGGGAAGTGTCTAAGGCCAGATTTGAACCTAGGACCTCCCATCTCTAGGCCTTACTCTCAAATCCACTGAGCCACCCAGCTGCCCCTATGGTATCATTCTTACAAAAGTTAGAATGAAGTTTATCTCTGTACTTATATGAAAGTGATTTGCTAAGCAAATTAATACTGTAAAAATACTGAAAAAGGAATTCTTAAACTTAAAAGAATCATTTTGCAAATGAAAAAGTCACCAAATTTAGCTCTTTAAGTTTATGTGTTCTAATAAATAAGCAAATTTCCTAAGCCATGAAAATTTTTAATAAGGAACATGGACATTATGTCATAATGTAACATGCAGCATATTAAAAACCACAATTTTTACCTTCTTAAAATATAGTAACATACTATATAAAGTATACTACTTTTTTAGCTTAAATCTGTAAATTCCAAAATCCAAATTTAAAATAACCCACATGATTAAGAAAATAATCTGATTATTTATTAATGTAAATAAATATGCCATTTAAAAGAGGTGGTTTTCCTCCCAAAATTTATCTTTTTCAAATCTTAAGTTTCTTGAACAACATAAACAGTTTTTGCAAAACTGAAAAAAAAATTTAGAAAATTTATTCTGAAATACTCTCAGAAATTAGACACTTTCTTCATTATATAGTGCCTTCCATAACTATAACATTATTTCCCCGAAATTTCATCTTAATGCTGCGGTGACCAATAATTCAGATTTTCCTACAAATAAGTCAATTCTAATAAGACAGCAAATTTATTAAAAGATTAAAATAATCTTTCCTCCAAGAATGTCTTCTGATTGATGAAAAGAACAAAATAATTTTATTATTCAATTATAATTCTAACAATTCTAGGATCTAAAATAAATGACCTTAATTCCTAAATTAAGGACCACCTAAAAAATGAAAATTCCAGACATTTCAGTTCATTAGAAGGAATTCTGCAAGGAGGCTCAATTCTGAAAGGTGATATAGTCAAAAGGAAACAATTTCAAGTGAATAAACAAGAAGTCTAGAAATAAATAATGGAGATGAAAAAGGCGAAGATGCTCAGTAGTAAGTAGCTCTGTGTAGTACAGGCAAGAAAAGCCTGGAGTTTTATCTACAAAAAGAAATAAAGGTTAGGAATGAGGGAAATAAGACATCAAACTGTTTAAGGGAAAAGGTTTCAGTTTTTTATAAGAAAAAATTTAATTAGTAGCACTGCTATATTACTATTTACTTTCTCTTACCTTTAAGAGGTACCATATCACCTTTTAAACAAATATAGCTGCATAGCCAATTTGTTTTTAAGATTTTAAATGAAAGTTTTAGGCAATCTAAATAAATTATAAACTAACATACCAGCACTGTCTTCTTTCTGGCTCACTCAGTTTCACCTTCAGGGAATCCTGGAATAAGGGGCTCCTTTTCAGATCCCCAATTTTTCATGAAGATCTTCTACCTCCCTGTGGCAACAATATTTTCTAATTAAAATGGTCCTTTTTGTGCCACAGGGAGGATTTCTAATGATATAAAGACAAAAAGTTATGCCAAAAATAGTTCACCATGAAGTCAAATAGCATGAATCTCTAAAAAAAAAGAGAAATTTGACTTCTTGGAAAATCTTTATATGGGGAAAAACTAAACTAACATGTTAAATTCTCAGTTAAAAAAAGGTATTGCCCTCTTGCTAGCTCTTTCAAAATGTATTATGTTATTTAACTAATATTTAAACTTATATGGTGGTAGGTACCATGGAATGTATACAGAAATCATTCTTCACAACCCTTAGCAAAGGTACTGGAGTGGTTTGCCATTTCCTTCTCCAACTCATTTAACGGATATGGGAACTAAGACAACCAGGGTTAAGTCACTTGCCCAGGGTCACACAACAGAGAATATCTAAGGCCACATCTTAATTCCAGACCCAGGGCTCTATCCACTGGGCAAACCTGCTGCCAAGCCAAAATACCTTGTTTCAAATCCCCATCATTTCCCCAGTTTCCTCATCTGTAAAATGAGAGGGTTAAACCAGATGACATGAAGAATCCTTCAAGTTTTAAATCTATGATCCCTTGATCATAATTTTACTGAAAGCTAAATTTTTTTAAAACCCTCTCCTTTATAATAGATACCTAAAACAAATAAAACTGTTTTTAATACCAATATCCTAAAAAGTAGCCACTAATGTTAATTTCATAGAAATATTTTACCAAAAACTTACAATAATTTTTAAAGGAAGAAATAATTTAGCAGTTTTTTAAAAATTCTTTTTCTAAATCCATGCCTTCTGTCTTAGAAGCAATACTGCTAAGTATCTGTTTCAAGACAGAAAAATGAAAAGACCTTCATCTCTAAACCTGGCTCTATCCACTGAGTCATTTGGTTGCCCCCCTTGAAAGTGTATTTTATATCCATTTCCAAAATCTTCCATCCTTTTAAATACCTTCCCTAGAACCTAAAATTAAATTAATTCCTCTATCTCCCACCCTTCGCTCTTTTACACAGGTTACAGTGGGGCTGAGATAAGAAAAATGTTCCAATTAAGAAAAGCTTGAGATATTTCAAGAACAAAGGCTTAGCAGAATTAGGAAAAGACTTCTGTCTACATGCTTCTGTCTGAGATATGTGTTCTGAGATATAAATCTCAGGAACTGCTATTTGAAACAGCTTTAAATAGACACTGTTCCCTGGCTTAACCTGTCACCATAACCAGTTTCAGGTATGCCACAACCCTACTATGGTCCACCAATGGCATGTCTTTCTTTCTCTCTCCCTCCCTCCCTCCCTCCCTCCTTCTCTCCCTCCCTTCCTTCCTTCCTTCCTTCCTTCTTCCCTTCCTTCCTTCCTTCCTTCTTCCCTTCCTTCCTTCCTTCCTTCTTTCCTTCTTTCCTTCCTTCTTTCTGTAAACCCTTATCTTCTGGCCTAGTAACAACTCTTAAGACAGAAGGGCGAAGGCTAGGCAAATGGGATTAAGTGACTTGCCCAAGATCACACAGCTAGGAAATGTCTGAAGCCACATTTGAACCCAGGTTCTCTCAATTCCAAGCCCTGGCCCTCTAGCCACTGTGCCACCTACCTGCCTCATATGCCATCTTTCATGTAAGTTAATACTTATCTACCATTAACAAGGAAAGAGCTATGAGCTTGATACAATCATTAATGATTGTATGTATCAATGATAACCCAAACTTACCCACCTACTCTCTACTACCTAGTCTACCTTGTGCAACTATGGCTACAAAATGTGGTTATACCACCTGGTTTGAATGGGGAATGAACCAACAAGATTATCTCAGTAGCACCAAAATCAAACTAATAATTAAGTGGAATAATCATAAATCAGTATTTTTCTTCCTTTTTTATTAGCAGTACAACTGTAAATTTGAAGGATGCAATTCTGGCATGGCTAAAACTTCTTAATGGGAAAAACCTGGGAATCCTTTATACCAGTATTTCTCAACTCAAACTAGTCCAGTAAAAAATATCCAAATCATCTACCATAGAAAGCTCTACCTATATCCTTCCTAATGTTCCCAACTCACTCACATACACACATACACACAAATGCATCCCATTGTCCTTGGGAAAACAAGGAGGAAAGGGGAAGAAAGGAGGAAGGAGGGGGAAAAAAGAGGTGAGAAATCAATTTTTTAAAATTTGGAGTAGAAGAGTCCATAACCATCATGAGAATTAAATTTAAAATATACAAAGAAAAAAGTTCCCTTTGGCTCCATGCTCTGGCTTGAGAACACTTCATGTCCACCAAACCAACTAAAAATCATTTTCTAACAAATGGTGTGGAAGGAACCTCCCAACACCTACACAATCACCCACACCAAACTCTTGCTCTTCAGTAAAGCACTGGTGCTGAAGTCTTCTATTACTAGTGAAATACCAATTATATTTCTAAAACAGAAATAACATAGGTACTTTAAATACAGTTTTTTTAAATACAGATTTTTATATTAATACAAAATCTAGATTGCTTTCATTTTAAAGATTATCATGAAATGTTCAAAATAAAAGATGCACCTGAAATTAGAAAATATTTAGGTATATACATATATACATGTATAGTATTCAGCCTCATTCAACATTACTCTCCCTTCCCTCCCTGGGATCCAGCTAAATTGACTTCAGTTCTTCAGGTCATAGCATTCTTCTTCCAGTCTTGTCTTGGCACACACACACTCCTCCCACCTCTCTTCTCACTTCTATCTAGAAAAATCCCTCTTTCTTCCACAAGTGCCATCTTCCAAATGAAGCCTCTCCTAATCCAACTGCTAGTTCTCTCTCTCCCAAACCTAACTTGTATTCAATCACTCTGTATTTATTTGTATACATTCTCTTTATATTTATCATGTCTACTTCTATATATTTGCTGTTCTCCCATTAGAACCTAAGCAAATAGAAGACACTTAATGACTGACTGTTGCTTGATTGATAAATTTCCCTGGATTCAGTTATCATCTATATGAAGATTACATCCAGATCTATCTTCTCTCTCAAGCTCCAGCCTCCTTCTGAGCAATTCTCCAACTAAAAATGCCATGTATGCATCTCAAATTCAACAAATCCAAAACAGAATCCAATCACCTTTCACCTTAAATTCTTAGTTTGAAATTAGTATCATCATAATTCAAAATTAATCTAATTAATAATATCCTCACATTTCTAGTGAGAACATCTCTCACTAGACAGGCAAACTCAAAGTCATCTTTCATTAATCCCCCTCCCTTACCTCCAATAATCAATCAATTGCCAAATTCCAATAAATCTACATATGCAACATCTAACCTTTTCTCTCCATTCATATAGTTGTTCAAGTCATTTTCAGCATGTACAACTCTTTCTGATCCCATTCGGGGTTTTCTTGGCAAAGACACTAGAGTGGTTTGCATCTCCTTCTCCATTCTCACTTTACAGATGAAGAAACTAAGGCAAATGGGGTTAAGTAAGTCAGGGTCAAAAAGCTAGTACATGTCTGGGGTAAGATCTGAATTCAGGATGATGCCATTTGCATTGATATAGACCCCACCCTAAGTTCAAATTCTTCTTACCCCTGGCTGAATTCTGCCAAAAGTCTCTAACTGCACTCAGCCTCCAGTCTTTCCCTTTTCCAATGCACCTTCCAAAAGGCTACCAAAATAATATTACTTAGCTCAATAGAAAACACTGATAAGTAGGACAGCTTTGAAAATAACATGCTATATCTAATGTATTGCTGGAAAGAAAAGCAAGGCTTACAAGGCACAGATCTGAAACTACATATTCAGTCCTCTTTTTCTGTTCTGCTTTATATGTAGACATTCATCTTTTTTTTTCCTGTTAAATTCAGAATAAAAAATAATCTTCCTAAAACAAAAAAATTGACTGTTACTCTCTCCTGCTTAATAATCTTCACAATTCTCTATTGTATCTAAGATAAAATATAATTTAAATTATTTTACCAAAGGCGAATGGACCAATATGGTACAATAGAAAATGTCCTGGATTTGGAGTAAGGGCATCTGGGTTTGAACCCCAACTCCATCCCAACTACCTAAGTGACCATGAGTAAGTCAATTAATCTCTGACAGCCTCAATTTCCTCATCTCTAAAGCAAGGATCATATGGACAAGGTATTCTCTAAATTCTAAATCCATTAAATGAATGAACAAATAAATGCAGTCCTCCTGAACTAACTCCAGACTTACTCATTCATTCTAAGTTCTAGGCAAACTGGTCTACTTGCTAAACCCTAAACCAGGAATTTCATCTCTATTCTCCAAGCCTTTGCACAGGTGGTCTTCATGCCTAAAATATATTCATTTGTTACCTCTACCTCTTAGTCCTAGCTTCTCCCTTTAGGAGGCTCAGTGTCACCACTTCCGGCAATATTTTCCTAATTACAGAAGTTGTCAGTGCTTTTCTTTCCTCTTCAGTTCATCATGTGGTAAAAACAGAAAACACATTGGATTTTGGTGTCAAGAGTATCTGGGGGCAAATACTGGTTATGATGACTAATTACTGAGATCCATCATTCAACATGAAAGGGTTACTTACTACTCTGTAGGGTTCTTTCCACCTCTAATTCTCTGATGGTGTTCATAAAGAGCATTTATTTATTTATATGTTGTATCACTTCAGTAAAATGTAAACTTCTTGAGATCTGGCACTGTTTTCTATTTCATCTTTATAGTTCAAGCACCTAGCACAGTGGTTGGCATTAAACAGGCACTTAGAAAATGCTTGTTGAATTATTGGATCTGATATCAATATAAGAAAGTAGAAGTCAGCTGTAGAAATATAGGCTGCACCTAGGGAAAAGAGCATTTCAAGTGAGAATAACAGAATGAAAAGAGGGCTAGAAACTAGGGATTGGTTCTCTTTTATAAAGAGATGATACTGTGGAAGACAAGGAGCACAAGGTAAAGCAGATCTAGATCATAAAGAGCCCTGAAGAGCAAGATGCAGAATTTTCACTTCACAATAGTATCTTTCATTAAAGTGAAGCACTTTTTTCTACACAACTCTATGTGAGAGGAAGTACAAGAATTATCACCCCTGTTTTACAGAAGGAAACAGAATCCAGCAGTATGAGGAAACTGAGGATCAGAAAGAGATAAGAGTGCCAGGCCCTGTCCCCATCCTATCCCCACACTGAGTGCTGTGCCAGAGAACACATGCTGTGCCACTCCTCCCAATGAGTGTTGGATGCACCCTGCCCCCACCCTTACCCCACACAGGGGAGGGAGGAAGCACTCCCATTGAGTTGCTGGGCAGATGAAGTGAGGAATGTTCTCAGTCAGTGTAGAGAGGGGGAGGAGTAATTAGCCTGTGAGTTGCCCACCTTATCCCCTGTGTGCTACCTTTGGGCTGCTGGGCAGAGGGGCAGGGGATGAAGGAGAGCAGCTTCACCCAAGTCCCTCTGCCTTTCTAGTAAGGAACAAGGGGGTGGAGAGCATAGTGACCACAGGTCCACAGAGAGTGCTCTGTGTACCATCTTGGGCATCCATGCCATAGATTTGCCATCACTGCCTTAAGTGTCACCTGGCTATGTATCAGAAACCCCTATGAAAGCCTGATCATCAGACTTCATAGTCAGGCTTTTTCACATATTATACTACTACCTGGCCTTAGTTCTTGGCAGCTAATCAGAAAGCAATTTAAGCTTATCAGCTGTAGCAAAAGCCAGATGACAGTGAGTTAAGGAGGTAATAAATGGTGAAAAGGCAAAGAAAGCAAGTACAAACCAATCATTTAACAATCTGGAAGTTTAACAATTTAGAAGTTTTTTTTAAAAACAGGATAAACAGCATGAGCAGCCAGAATGAGGGACCAGATGAAAGTTTTTAATAAGGGAAGATTAAGAATGAGAAAAAAATAACAAAAGAAACAAAAGAATAAGAACCTCTTTAGATTTTCTTGCCTTTCTGATGAATTCAGCCCAATCAACAAGCATGTGCTAAGTCCTCACTACATGACAGCCACTGTACTAGGCACTAGAGATACTGATACAAATGAAATAAGATGGTACCTACAGTCCAACTGGGTCTCTTCTTTGTTCACTCTTTTCTCTCTATCCATTAAATTGCTCTTGATTTTATCCAAAATTTACTCCTCAGTCCTTTGGTTTTTCTTTCTATACTTTCTCCATCATAACCTCACAACTTCAACTCCCACCTATTTGTGGCTGGTTCCTAAATCTCTACTTTCAGTCTCCTATACATGACCTCTCTCACCTGAGATTCAACTCCAAAACTCCAACATATAGCTGAATAATTCCACTTGAATATTATGTCATGAATATATCTAATTTCTGTTTTGACTTACTGTTTCTCCACAGCATCTTTTAAAAATTCTTAGAAAATTTAAGAAAGGTTGAATATCGATTTCACAGAGAGCAGGATGGGGAAGAATGTGGACCCATTTCTCTTTCCTTAAGAAATCTGGGTGAAAAGGACTCTAAGAAGTAGAATGCTGGTGGCAGGCCTTATTTTAAAAAGGACTAAGACCCGGGATTCTATTGAGAGAATAAAGTACCAGAAAATAAGCCACTGATGCTCAACAGTGTTTGCATATAATCATCCAGGCATCACACTTACAAGGTTATCTCTAACCCCACTGCATTTATTACTTCCTGTACGTTGGTTCATAGCAATGAACAAACCTATTATGCCACTTGGCATATTGATAATAGCATCTAGAATAATTCTTATCATTTTACCATTTTGTGTTTCCTAGATTCAATCAAAACACAGAGAACTGGTGAATTGCTTTATTTCTATAAGAACTGGAAAGACCTCCATGAAATGATGTGGAGTGAAATAAGGAGAACCAGGAAAACATACACAGTAACTGAAACATTGTGGGATGATCAAATGTAATTGACTTTGCCACTAATAGCAATGCAATGATCCAGGATAACTCTGAAATACTTATGAGAAAGAATGCTATTCACAACTAGAGAAAGAACTGCAGAAGAAAAACATATGATTTATCACTTGTTTACATGGATATATTATTTGGGGTTTGGATTTTTAAAGATTACTTAATTACAAAAATGAATAATATCAATTGATAACATATGTATAACCCAGTGGAACTGCTTTGTCAGCTCAGGAGCAGGGAGGGAAGAGGGGACGGAGAGAAAATGAATCATGTAACCATGAAAAAATATTTTTTTAAATAAAATCATATTAAAAAAAAAACAGAACTCCATTATTATGGACTACCATTATTTTGGACTTTAGCCATGTTGACAAAGGCATGGCACAGTGTGCCAGAGGTGGCTGGCTGCTCCATTCTCCCTCTCCACAGCACCCAAGGACATTTTTTATATGCCCCCCCCACCCCTATGCCCAATGTGAGCACTCCCTCCCTCCACTGTCTAGGGTAATATGGGGGGCTCATAGGCAGTTTGAATATGCAGTTTGGGCACATTATCTCTAAAAGGTTCACCAATGCTGACACAGTAATATATCTTGCCATTTTTTAGCAACTTCAAAAATGAGATTTTACTTCAAAAGGTTGTACTTTACCAAAAAGGAGGGGAAATGTGGAAGAATATTTAAAAGCTCCTTTTCAGTTAAACTAGAAATCCTAATAAATAACTATTTCTCAAGTTTAAAATCCTTTCCAGACTTTACTATTTAGGAAATTCAGGAAAGTGTGCTGGTCAAGATCAATAAAAAACAAAAGCCTGGAGGGAATGGATTAAGGATGATAACTAGACTTCAAACAAAAGATAGCTTCAATGTCTCAAAAGTAAACTCAAAGCCAGAAGATATTGGCTTTATGACCACCCAAAGGCAACGCTCTTTCTATTCAGAAAAAATTGAGAGGAGTGGTCAAAGAAGGAACTGAGTAGTTTAAGGAGAAGCTTAAATGACTGTTGTTCTAGATGAAATAAGTTAATTCTACACCATATTTTAATGTAAAGTTCTATGTTCAACATGTTCAAGCTTCCTATAAATGTAACCTCAAATTACCTTGTGGTAGAGATGTCCCAGGGTAAGGGGAATAGGAGTTTTGCAGGGATGAGAGAGGAACTAGGTCAGTTTGAACATTTCTCTAAACTAGAAATGCTTGGATTGAGAATAATGTTAAATTAATAAAAATGTTTCTGGCAGACTTGTACCTAAAAAATCCATAGTAAGATAACCAGTATGAGAGCATTCTATAATAACTAAGAAAACTAACTTGGTCCATATGTAAGAAGGATACTGGCAAAATAGAAAGCATCTTCTAGCTGGATTTAAAAGTCCTGTGTCTGAATCCAAGCTCAGCTACTTCTGTGTTACCTTGGGCAAGGCACCTAATCTAATGTACCTCAGTTTCCTGGATGGCAAAATGAGATGGTTAGATGAGATCATCTCTAGTTTCCTTATTCACACTCATAATCACTGTTACTACTAAAGACTTCCTAACCACCAGGCTTATAATAACTATCAAAGAACCATCTAGATGTAGATACCTATTGCTATAGATCCAAAAGATATACAGAATGGCACATTAAGATTTAATATTGTTGAGTAACCATAAGAGTCTGGAAAATATTGAAAGAGAATGGCCTATAATTACAACTACTAATCAAATATTAAGATCATACTGTATTTAGAGGAACAAAAATGATAAGATGTTCTAAATCATATATTCCACAGAACCCTCTATGTGATATTAATAGTAGTTGTACAAAAAGATTTCTATCCTAATGCACCATCTAGAAGAGTTCCCTTCCTCCAAATTCAGTAAGGGCCTCTGATCCTACAAGGGATGTACCAGGCCTCTGGCTTCCCTTCTTTCCCAGCTTCAGTTTAACTCTCACTCTAAATTCAAAAGGATGGCATAACCCAGAAGAAACACTGACAAACTACACCACACCAAAAATCTGCATAGAAAACCATTCTCATCCTCACTCCATACTCCACTACTCTCCTCCTCCCTATCCCCTCCCAAAAAAGTAAGAGAAGTTAACAGACTTAACATTTACCAAATTACTTTCATCTCTACCCATACTCTGTCGACAAAGCCCTGGCTAATAATACCTGACAACTTCAGTAGTCCGCAGTACTAACTATGCAACTATTTATTTAAGGCCTCTTGTCAGAATATTTCAAAGCCAGGAGTGTTTTACAATCATATTGTTTGGAAAACACTGAATGAGAATTAAATCATTAAAGTATCACATTCCTAGTTCTCTTATCAGCATCATTATTAATCAGAAAAACAGCTGTTTGAACACTTCCTCTATGACAAGTCTAAATAGCATAAAATTAAATGAAAAAATAAAATCTAATTGAGGAATTTGAGCCAAGTAGACAATCTGAATAATTGAATATAAAAATATTTAAATAGCATAAATATAAAATTTTAAATAATACTATTTTAGTATTATTTGTTAGTAGTATTTAGTATTAATGCTTAGACTATAAACCAAATTATATGTGTAGAAAGAATCTTGAATTTAAAAAGTTTAGTGGATCTACCAAAAAAAGGTCTTAAATAACCTTGTTTTATCTGAATCTCATCCCATTAATCAAAAATATTTAACCCATATGAAAAACCTTCCCCTTCCCTACTCATGATTTCCTATTTGAAAGTTAAGTTTTTAGAATTTAAATGTTAAGTTTAGCTCACATAAATTGATCAGATCCTAAGGTCTTACACATATATAAGAATGAATCTTGAAAAAGAGGATAACTTCTATTCTCTAAGTGATGAAATGATACAAGTTATATTCAGGTCTCTAACTCGCTTGAAGAAACATTTGATTCTTTAAATAGAAATGAATTATGATCCAAATTAGATGACCTTGAAACTGATCTATGCCAGTTAAATATCCTTATAAAGTTACATTCCAGTACTTGAGGAAAAGGAGATGGGAATAAGCATTTCTACAGTACCTACTATGTGCCAGGCACTCTACTAAGAGCTTTTCATAAATATTAGTTCTCATTTGCTCTTGAGAGCCAGAACCTAATTTTTTTCAATAATTTTATACAGAATGACTCTTGGTCAGTTATATGCCTAAAGTAGTTTATATTTCTGTTTAAGTAAAATAAATCTAAAGAGATTATTAATTTTTTAAATAACCCATTAAATGACAATACTTTTTTTAAGCAAACTTTATCATCTTGCCTGAAAAGAATACTACATGTTTTTCTGATTCCTGAAAAGGAAAAAGACTAAAAATAAAATGATCCCTGAATGACACTTAAACTGATTATATGAATCACATTTTCTGGAAAGAAATTAATTTTTTTCTTAGCTCCTTTAAAATAGTTATAAAGAATTAATAATCATTGGGAACAAATTAAGCTTATCAAGGCGATTCTAATATGAGTGTGGTAGCCATTGTTGTTTATTCACATATCCAGGATAAAATACCTAGGATACCCATAGAAATTTTACAAATATATCCAGTTTTTGTTTTTCTTTAAAACTTCAAACATGATACTACTGAAATTATCTTCTTTTCCTTTTTATTTGACCATATTTTCTTCCTCAATAATAAAAATTTTGTCTGTTTCATTCAACTTCACAGATTCTCTTTTTGGTGCTCTAAGGGCCTCATTCAAAATTTCCTTCTTCATCTCACATCTTTTCCATACAGATTTTACTTATGCCCCTCATTCCTACTACTTTATTTCTTTGCTTATTACTATGTTTACTATCTTAAATAATACTTACATATCTAAAATTTCCATTCATATTGTGAACACTAAAATAAATAATTTTCATATATTTAAACTCTTCTGCTAATCATTTCACATGCAAATAAAGGGGAGTTCATCTGTCATAATTCTTGTGTATTTTTAATCCCACCAAAAGCAAACTGAAAAATATCTGGCATCTGATAGATTTCAATAAACTGCTAAAAAAATCATATACTCTTTTACTGTATTTGTACCAGTTCTAACCTCAAAAGCCTCTTTATGAAACTCTAAATCAAGTGTTCAACAATAATAAAAAAAACAAATCAACTGGCAATTCTCTACTCTGTGATATTTTATGCAAATATCAGCAATGATAACAGGTACTGCATTAAAAAGAGCAGTTATTTCATCCACCTGTGCAATTAAAAAAAGATTAAATATAAAAAATATAGATAGCAACTTGCCCCCCAGTCATTTCTATCTAACCTCCCAATAAAGATGAGATCAAGATGATGACCGATCATGATTACAACCATGATCATGATGATAGCAAGGACAATAACATCATCATAATCTCACCTACATGGTAAAATAACTTGAGGCCCTCAAAAAAAAAAACATAGTAAAAGCAACAAAAAAAATTCTTTCAAGAGAGACAAGTGCCATCATCAATGCATTCCATTTGTATTTTCAGATATACATAATTCCATTAACTATGATTATTTAGAACAAACCTTATGTTCAAGTTTACTGATTCAATATTGTTGACATTTCAACTCTCGTCATTTACTCAGCATGTAGAGAAAGCCCTTTGAAAGTCAATTCATTCTCTTGAATAAGAAAGATTTAGAAAATGGCAAATACTGCAACAGCTTAAAAAGATAATCTATTACCAGAATGAAATGAGCTGTTAGAATTAGGAAGGTCAAGATAAAGAAATGACATATCTTACAAGTTCTCCCTATGTTGGATCTTTATCATATATGAATAACATTCCCTGACTATCAGATTTGCTTAAACATTTATCAATAAAAAACCATATTTCTAAGAACAAATACAAATCAGTTTTGGATTATAAATACCTTTGTTGCCTTCTATTAGTGAGAATAATGAGTAGTGAAAATAACGAGTTAGCCCTACTCTGTTTTTCACTTGCTGGTAAATAACTACTAAGCCTATTTGTTATGCCGAAGTTCTTTAAACAAGACACTTTGTGGAGCATAATTAATTCAATTTAACAAACATCTATTAGACTAAATTTGACAAATATCTACATAAATGTATATGTAAGAACTACTATTTGTTATTTTATATTTTATACCACATTAAAAATAATCCTTTTTTAGGGGAATGATGAAAATTATGGCAAGGTGGTTCAAACAATTCTGCTTTCATGATTCCCACCAAAAACTTTAAGTAAAATCCTGCAGGAAAAAAAAGGCATAAAATCTTCTAGTTAAATGTAATTTTTTTAATGTGCATTTTTAGACTACTAACAACTGTCTAATAAATTGCTAAATACCAAATAAGTTCTAGAGGGTTATTTTCCTCATTCATGAGGGAATGATTCTACAGATCCCTGAGAAGACAAATCCATTAATTTTTCTTCCCCTAACATAAAAATGCTTTAGACACATGACCATTCTTTTCTCCAAAGCACTCCCTTTTTCAAAAAATGCAATTATAATTCTCATGATAAATGAGAAAGTGCCTTTATTGGGTGCCAATGTATTGGACTGGGTTTCTGAGTGGAATGGAAGAAACATTCTCTGAATCTGCAGTTAAAGAGGCTAGGTTTGAATGCTAGCCTTCCTCAAAATCCATCTGTGGCCCTGGGCAAATCACTAACCTCTCTGACCCTCAGCTTTCAATGAATTAGATGACCTCTCAGGTCTTTTCCAGCTCTGAACCTATTTTCCTGTTACTGCTATATGAAGAAAAGAAGAGAGCATCAAGTATGGAAAGTAGGATGCATAATAACCCTTGGACAGTAAAAGTGGAAAATAATTTTGGTCTTGGGGTGCATGACATAGAACAGTCCTAGATAAATCAAAATTATATAATGTCTTCCTAGTGTGTCTAGAAATAAAACTCCTTTAACAAATTATAAGGTAGATACTTCAGTTGATTCCAAAATAGAAGAAGCCCCTGTACAAAATTTACATAAGAATAGTGAATCCCACAAAAAGACTTTATAAAAAAAAATGTATATTTTTTAAAGCTCTACCTGATTCCACAGTCTCAGTTTCAACTTCTTGCTCTTCTGCCACATCCTGGATCATGTAAGTTTCATCATCATAGACTAGAACTTGGGCTGCATAGCCTTGGTCTAATCTGGCACTTGGAACTGGCTCCACAATCACTGCTGGATATTTGGAAACTTGTTCACCTTCCTAAAAGAGCAAATTTTTTTCTAAATCAAACATATTGTCCACAAACCCTGAATTCAATCACAAATTCTTATGTACTCAGTGTGTACTATTTTGTATAATAAACTAAATATGACTTTTTAAAAATAAGCAATTAAACTGGATCATCTGATTTTTATGTCTCACAAGTAGATAGGTGAAAAGTTTTATTTAAGACTGAGATAACAAATCAAAAACAAATCAGAAGATGAAGTCACTAAGAATCTGTATACTAACACTGATCAGCAGCATCAACAACCAGAAAAAATATCACCTTGTGAGTGCCCATAGGGTGAGAAGAAAGAATATAAAACAACTTTATAAACTTAAGACTTTCCCAAAAGATGAATTAGCCTAGCAGCTAAATCATGGTATGGTGTGGCAGGAAGAACACTAACTGGGATTTAGAAATAGCAGAAGACCGGATTGAATGAATCTTGGTTTTTGCTACTTATTGCATGACTCTGGACAAGTCATTTCACATCTTTGGACCTCAGTTTCCTTATCTGTAAAATGAGAAGGCTGGATTGGATGATGGCTATAATCCCCTTCCAACCCTAAAATCCTACAGTCTTGGGAGGATCCCTGTACCTACCTGACTGCCCAGGTCAGTGGCTAAATAAAGCCTTAAAGAAACAGCTTTCCTCAGTCACTAAAGCAATTGATAAAAAGCAGGAAGGGGAAAAGGGAAATGATTGGAATAGATTTCTACTCAGAAGCAACTACGAGACTGACAAAATATTAGAGCAAGAAAAGGAATAGTAATTAATTATCCTTCATTCTGCACCCAAAGACTAGTCTAGTGTTCCAAAGCATATCACATCCAGGGCAAGGTGAATTTTTCAGCCACAGCAACTCTTTGGAGACCATGTATTAAATTATAATGGGGTTATGATATGTGTCAGTGGAGGGAGTAACCAGAACATAATGTAAACTGTGGGAAGATAAGTTAATTAAGGTATAATTCATACCTAAGAGTCTCAAATTCAAGGACACACTCAAAAAGTCTGCAACTAACTTGTGAAACCTTCAGCAAATCAATTACCTATATACAAGTCTCATAGTCCTCATTTACAAGTACATCTATAGAGGGAGGTAGAAAGAATGGATTGGGCTGTATGACCTCTAAAGTCTTTTCAATCTCTATGATTTTGCTATGTATCTCTCTTTTTATCCCCTCTATCCCCAAAGAACAGGGAATAGAAACATGGAAGAAACCACATCTACCAATGATTCAAAATACTATAATTGTTTTAGAGAATACCAACTGAATTTATTTCCTTACTCATTAATTACATTTAAATTTACACTTTCCATATACTGTACTGCTAATTGGATTAATGAATATTACTGAATTTGAAATATTTGAAGGGAATTGAGAAGAACAAAGAAACAGAAAAATCTAGTTTGTCATCAGTCTAAGTACTATGTTATAAGGCAGCTAGTGGCACAGTGCCTGGGGTCAGGAAGAACTGAATTCAAATTCAGCCTCAGATACATATTAGATATGTGACCTTCAGTAAGTCTTGTTGTCTCTTGTTGCCATCATTTTCCTCAAATGTAAAATGGGAATAATAGCAGTACCTACCTCATAGGGTTGCTATAAAGACCAAATGTGATAATATTTATAAAAAGTGCTTAGTATAGTACCTGGCACAATAGACACTATATAAATGCTTTGTATCCCCTTATGAACTAAAATTTACATAAAGTCGTAACATGTTGATGATAATAATAACTCTAATCTTATCATTTTTAAAAGTTTTTTTAAATTATTCTATGAAAATCCAAACTGGTATCTGTTTATTAACTTAAGGGTTCCCCCTTAATCTCAAATCATATTTCACCATTTCTTCTCTCATCTCAATTCTTAATTCCAAGTATACTATCCTACAACAAAAGTGTTATAATACCCCATTATACAACATATTACAATTTTTAAAATGGCCTTAAATTAGACCTGGTTTCATTTCAAATCCTGGTTCACCTCTTTATTAGTTGTGTAATGTTGGGCCAGTCACTAAACTCTTTGAACCTGTTTCCCCAAATATAAAATAGAGATCACTAATACCTGCCTATACTATTGTAAGGATAAAATCAAATAGTATATGAAAAGATTTATTATAAGCATAAGCTATTATGCTTTCACTATACTTTCACTGCCTACAATTTAATACATTGAGAGTTTCATGTATAGGACATTCAATGTGAAAGAAAAATTGTACATGTTAAAGTATTTTAAAAAGAATTACCTATGAATTTCTACAAAATAAAATATAAATGCAACTTAAAATGGAACACAGTGAATTCCAAACCTCTTGATTTTCTATTCCATTGCTGGAAAGCTCCAAAACAGAACCCCCACTGTCAACCACTGCAGATGTCATTATGCGTTCCCTGGGGAAGCTTCGAAGGTTGATATTAAGATATACAAAGTTTCATGGATAGTTGTCAATGCTGTTTATCTGTGATATCAAATTTTAATTTCAATGAGAGACATGGAGTTTGGTACATCAGAAATCCACTCTTCTGAAGATGGTTAACCAAGGAGTCTAAAAAAATTGGAAAAATTAAGAAATAGTTATAAACAAAATTCAAAAAAACTTTTAAAGTACTTAAATATTTTGAAATGCTGTTTCAGTTGTTAATTTTTCAAACTATGAAAAGGTGTTACATTTAATACACCTCTATGTCAAAAGAGGGCACACTAAGGCACATATTCACATTTAGGAATACATCATAAAGAGTAAGAAATAAAGCCTTTATCCCTTTATAGAAGTTATATCTAAATGGGATATTCAACATTTTCATCCTGGTCTGAGAAAAGGTCTTTAATAATCCTCTACTGAAAATAAGTGCCTACCTAGTACAGTAAAACAGACTTTTTTTTTGTTTTCTGCCATTCCTTCTTCTCTCTAAAAGAATCAAATATCCTATCTAAGTATGACCACAAAGTGATGACAAATTTGTGAGTAGTTAATGATGCAGACTCTCAGTTAAATAGACACAACATAAAGTATATTTTACTATGAAATGAATTGATTTAAGCTGATTTCCATATTGTACTTCCAAATGTTATCATTGGAAACAATCATAATTTAAATATTTGTGACATCTTTGGAATTTTCATACCAGTCTCACTCAAATATTTTTACTCTTTTGTTTACAAGTTATTTCAAACTAACTTAACTCAAGTCCCCCCCCCCCCAAGCATCTATAAAAGTAATTCGGTGAACCTTCACTTATACAAAAGAGCATCCTATAATAAGTTTAGATGGATTCAGTTTTTAATTTAATTTCCCATAGTCAAGGGATCAACAACAATACAAAAATGATCTTAATCACTATTAATTAGAAGACTAGCAAAATCGACAAGAGAAGAAAATGACAAATGATGGAGGGGCTGCAGGAAAACAGGCAGACTACCACTGTGGAAATATGAATTGTACCAGCCATTCTGGAAATCACTTTGGAACTGTGCCCCAAATGTTATTAAATTGTATATACCTACTAACCCAAAACAGCAATACTATTACTATTCCCTGACCCCTATTCCCACCCAAGGAGGAAAAGGAGCCATTTGTACAAAAAAATATTTATTGTAGTTCTTTTCATGGTACACAAAAATGGTACACTGGAGCATCCTCCTAATCATAGAATGGATAAACAAATTGTAGTATATAGGATATATGTAAAGGAATATTATTGTTCTATAAGAAATGGATAGTTTCATAAGAAATTTAGAAAAATTTTATCAACTAATAAGGAGTGAAATGAGCAGAAACAATTTAAACAATGCTAATATAGAGAAAAACAATTTTCAAAAACTTTAGATCTCTCTACAAAATACCAAAAGTTCAAAAAATGATGAAGATAAAACAGTCTATTCAGAACAGAATTCAGAAATATGATGAATTTTAAAATTCAGCAACAGACCTACCTCTCTGGGTGTGGCTAATGCTAGAATTTTTGTCTGACCATTTATATATTGGGGGCCTTTTTTCTTTTTTTGTCAGAGGAGAAATAGAAGGTATAAATTAACATGTTCATATAAATTAAAGAAAATAATGGATGATCTTGAAGAAGAATAGGAAGAGGCATATGAGGGAAACTCAGGGGCTGGAAAAGCAAAACAAAACAATAAAATTACTTTAAAATGTGATTTTTTAAAAATAAATAAATAAAATGTGATATTAAAATGGCGTAAGATAAAAAATTTTAAATTTAGTTTCTCATCTACATATTTTCACTTCAGAGCCAGATTTCCTAGAGAAAAGTTGTTTCACTAAAAATCACTATCTATAACAAACTTTTCAAAACATTTTTAAAGAACAGCATTATACAATGCTAATATTTTATTTTTATTAATATTTAATTAAAGAATTTCTAAAATTGGCTAAAATTTTACTAAACTAAAATTGAGCTACTAAAATCTTGAGGCGAACCAACACAAAATCTTCTATCATCTTCTAGCATAGAAAGAAAAAGAGAAATTTGAAAAGAACTCTTTCACTCTACCACCGATTGTTCATTTAATGCTACCAGCCTCTCTGTTAGATCAATGGACAATGAGAAGTACTGAGTTCTAAGCTAGGGATCTATGGAGAAAATCTAGTAAAAAGTTCTAAATCTATCAGACTAGAACTCAGTATTATGATAAAGGGTACATCATTACCCATTCTTTCCACTTTTACTGCAGTCTCTATTTCCATATTCCCAAATATGTAATACCCACTCCCACTCCTAATCATCCTTATCACCCTCATTTTACTTTCTCCCTTTCTACTGGTTCCTTCCATGTTGCCTACATGTTGTGCTGATTCAGCACACAATGAATTTTCTGTGGAAGACTTCTGGAAAATCATGGACAAAAAAGTGAACAGGATGAGAAAGTATGAACAAGTGGCAAGATGAACCAGTAGAGGGAGTACTCACAATGATGAGATCACAAAAGGAGCTCAGAGAAACTTAAGATTCCTTTAAGACTACAGAAGAAAGCAAACCCTAAAAGAACAATATACACAATAACATCAGCCATGAAGATGAAGACAAGTTCTCAATTACAATGAAATATGATGTATAACATTATTGCTAAATTCCTAAAGTTAAAACATAAATCCTTTCTGTTAACAAATAGAATAGAACAAACAACCATAATACCAAGTGATTTTAACTTTTTCTGGAAATATGCTATAGAGGAGATAATTGGAGGAATGTAAACAAATCAAAACTAAAAGTATACATATTTTTCAAAGGCATCACAAATGTAAGAAATACTTCCACAAAACCACCTCTGAAGACCTCCTCCAGTAAGTTCTCTGGAAAATCTTCATAAACTAAAAAGGCTTTGGGTACTCTTGCCATACAAAGATCAAATAGTAAAGTTGGAACAGGGTCATAAGCAGAAGGTTCGTTACCCTATTGATTTTTTTAAAAGTGAGAACAGCTCAAGAAACAATCTAATTAGGGTTGTGATCTGTGTCAATTGAAGGAGTAAATCACACAAATGAAATGATGAATCTTTCAGAGCACTTGTTATCAACAGAAAGAGCAATGTTTGCCTTAGAATTCAAAGATAATGTCAGTTGAAGATGAAATTAAGTAAAGTTTTGAAGCTAAAGAGAAATGAGGAATAAAATCATATCTTCATGGATTCTTTTTGGGGGGATTGTTTTATTTTATTAATATTCTAAACGTTTACAAATCCAAACAAAATAAGCATTTTCACATATAAAGATATTATACTAATAAAATCATAAATCTTTTATTTTTAAACTTACTTTTTAAAATATCTGCGTAAGAGTTCCCATCCACCAGTGTCCCAACTCATCCCCATATCACGTAGGATATCGTTAGGAAGGACCACATGTTCATATAAATTATTTCGCGTTTTATCTTTGTGTTCACTTTCTGGAGCTAACATTCTTGGTTTATTCTTCATGTTAGTTCCATGGCTATGTACAGTATTCTCCTGGTTCTATTCATTTTGCTGTTCATTATCTCATATAATTTTTTTAAATGAGTTTGTTCATGGTCTAAACATTCTAGAGGGCAATTTGGAATTATGCCCAAAGGGCTATAAAAGACTGCATACCTTTTGATCCAGTGATACCACTACTGAGACTGTATCCCAAAGAGATAAAAAAAATGGGAAAGGACCTGTTTGTATAAAGATATTTATAAGTATTCTTTTTGCAGTGGCAAAGAATTGGAAACTAAAGGGATGTCCCTCAATTGGGCAATGGCTGAACGAATTGTGGTATATGATGGTGATGGAATACTATTGTGCTATAAGGAATGAGGAATAGGGTGATTTCAGAAAGAGCTGGAAAGACCTATGTGAACTGATGCAGAGTGAAATGAGCAGAACCAGGAAAACATTATACACAGTAACTGCAATATTGTGGAACAATGAACTGTGACAGTCTTTGCTACTAATAGCAGCAATCCAATGATCCAAGACAATTCTGAGGACTTAGAAAAATGAATGCTATCCACTTTCCAAGAAAGAATTGTTGGAGTAGAAATGCAGATGAAAACATGATTTATCACTTGTTTATTTGAGCATGTGTTTGGGAATTTTGGTTCTATAAGATGATTTGCTTACAAAAATGAATAAAATGGAAATGTTTTGTGTGATAATATATGTATAACCCAGCTTGAATTGCTTGTCAGCTCCAGGAGGGGGAGAGGAGAAAAGGGAGGGAGACAATATGGATTGTATTACTTTGGAAAACTTATATGGAAATTTGTTATTAAAATAAAAAACAATAAAGAAAAAACGTTTGTTCATCCTTTTTTTTGATTCAATAGTATTACATCACAATCATATACCACAATTTGTTTAGCCATTACCCAAATGAGAGTCATACCACCACAAAGTGAGCAGCTATATCCATGGATTCTTAAGAAGAGGAATCCGTGCACCTTTGAGCTTGGGAGCGACTAATGTGAATGCAAATGAGATCAGCCTGCGGATTTCTAGGGGAAAATTCAGCTACTAAAGTGGATAACACTTTCTAAGGCAGCACCTTTGTCTTAGAAAACTTCCTGGACCACAGAGAGGTTGTGAGGTACACAGAAACACAAGGCCAACATGAGTCAGTAGGCAGGACTTGAACCCAGGCCTTCCTGACCCCTACCCCAAGATGCAACCATTAAAAGGTTAACATTTTCCTCCCAACACTATGAAATAAATTGTGTACTTTTTATCTAAGTTTTATAGTTAAGGAAGCAGAAGCTCCAAAAGAACTGACTGACTTGAGCAAGGTTCTAAATTCAGTAAGTATCGGGGTCAAGATGGCTACTGAGTAGAAGCAGAGCTCTTCTTCTCCTCTCTACTGATAGACAGAGTGCCTCAAATAGACAAAACCAAAATCAAACGAACAAAGAAGTTCCACAGTAGGACACAGCACAGGGGGTAGGCAAAGTTAGGGCATTTCCACACTATAAGGGAGCGAAATTTCCCCAACCAAGGGGCGAGCTCATAGCCCCTCCCCTATTTCACCTACCTTTCCAGAGTCCAAGCAAGCACCAGACAAACTTCTAAGTTCTAAGAGGGAGGCTGACTGAGGTCAACACAGACTTACCCCTAAGTCTTAGACCTAACACTGGGAGGCTAAGGAAACCTGGAGATAGGGGGTTGCAGAGCTTGGGGAGAGAGGGTGTCTCACAGCAAAAAAAAAAAAAAAAAAAAAAAAGCCACAGAGAACTGTAAAAAGCCCTCAGACTAAAACCTCTCCAGTGCTCAATACAGAGACCTCCCTACACTCAACACCTAGACCTCTTCCTGGTAACCTCTAAGTTCTCAGGGGCCCAACCTGCCAGTAAGAACAGCAAGACTGGGGACCCCAGGAGGCTGAGGAAACGTGGAGATAGGCCATGGAGCTTGGGCAGAGAGGGGAGGTTCAAAGCAAAACGCCAAAGACCCAAAAAATAGCCTCTGAACAAAAACCTCTCCAGCACTCAATACAGAGACTTACCTACAATCCACACTGAGACCTCTGCAAGGCAATCTTTAAGTTCTTGGGGGCTGTACCTACCACTAAGAGCAGCTGGACTCTGCTGAGGGCTGGGGGGGAAATATCCTCAGGGCAAAAACCTCTCCAGAGCCCAATACAAAGACCCCCCACGTTCCTCACTTAAGACATCTGACCAGGAAGGAACAAGGCAATGGTCACCAACTCCCAGGAACTAAAATCCACAAACAAAAAACCAAGAAGAAAACTTTGACCCTCCATAATTTTTATGCAGAAAAACCCAGACTAAAGCAAAGACAGCAGAAGATGACCAACAATTAAACACACCCAAACCTTTGGGGAAAAAAATGGAAATTGGTCCCAAGTTCTTGTGAGATTGTCAGAAAAATGGAAGAGATGTGGAAAGAAAAGTGGGAAGCAGTCCAAAAAGAAAATAACAGTTTAAAAAGACAGGATCTCCCACTTGGAAATTGAAGCCCAGAAATCAAATGAAATAAACAGCAAATTGAAGACCACAAATGACCTGCTGGAAGCCTTGAAAAGCAGGACAGATCAAACCAAAAAGGAAACTCAAAAGATCTTAGCTGAAAACCAGTCATTAAAAACTAGAATTGCTCAAGTAGAAGCCAATGATCTCACAAGTAGCAAGAATTAATAAAGCAAAGTCAAAATAAAATGACAGATTAGAAGGCAACACAAAATGTCTCACTAAGAGGGTGGTTGACCTTGAAAATAGAAGTCAAAGACAATTTGAGAATCATAGATCTACCTGAAAACCTGGAGGAAAAAAAAAAACCTTGACACCATACTACAAGAAAATATCCAAGAAAACTGCCCTGAGGTTCTGCAACAAGAGGGCAAAATAGACATTGAAAGAGTTCATAGATCATCCGGAACACAAAATCCTCAAAAGACCATCCCCAGGAATGTAAATGCCAAATTTAAGAGCTTCGAAGCTAAGGAGAAAAATATTACAAGAAGCCAGAAATAAAATAATTCAGATATCAAGGAGCACCAATCAGGATTACACAGGATCTGGCAGCCTCCATGCTAAAAAACCAAAAGGCTTGGAATATGCTATTCAGAAAGTCAAGAGAATTGGGTCTACAACCAAGGATCACCTACCCATCAAAATTGACTATACACTTCCGCAGGAAAGTATGGGCATTCAACAAAATAGAAGATTTCCAAATATTTGTAAAGAAAAGACCAGAATTAAACAGAAGATTTGACATCAAAATACAAAAACCAAGAGAAACATGAAAAGGTAAATAAGAAAGAAGAAGGGTCTTATTTTTTTGTTCTCTAAGGGCCACAAATAAGGCCAAATCATTTATATTCCTATATGGAAAAATGTTATTTGTAACTGTCGAAAGTTGTATTTAATATTATAGTAGTTCGAAGAATTATCCATAGGTAAAGATTGGGGTACTAAGTCATTTAAAAACATATATAAGATAAACGAAGAAAGGGGGGTGACGGCATCAAGAGAAACTTGAAAGAATAAGAAAGTTAGTTTAACCTATACTACACAAAAAGACACACAGGAGAGAGAAAGGAAGAATACAACTATAAGAAGGAGAGAAAGAGCGTGCTAAAAGGTAATACTCAAACGTTATTCTCAGTGGAATCAATTCCAAAAGAAAAGAGCACCATTGGGGTATTAAACTCTATCTTATCCTATAGAGAAGCTGAAAGAGGAAAAGAGGAGAGTTTTAAAAGGGAGAAGTGAAAGAGGGAGAAGAGAATTTAATAGACTTTAAAAAAAACAAAAGGAATAAAAACGGAGGGCGAGGGGGGGTAGGGAGGGAGTAATTCAAGGCAGAAAACTGTGTGAGGTAGCTTAAAAAGACTCCAAAAGAAAATAAAAGAGAAATAAGAAGTGAGGGAGGGAAGGAGGGACAAAGGAAAGGAAAATAAGGGTGGGGATTAAGGCGACTGATTAAAAACGGAATACTAGTATAGAAGGAAATAATGAAAGAGGAAAGAGTAGGACAAGGAGAGAAAATGAAAATACACAATTAGTAATCATAACTTTGAATGTGAATGGGATGAACTCATTTGTAAAGCAGGAGCAAATAACAGAGTAGATCAGAAACCAAAATCCTACCATATGTTGTTGACAAGAAACACATGTGAGGAAGGTAGGCATAGGATAAAAGAAAGCGGATGGCGCAAAATCTATTGGGCATCAACTGATAAAAAGAAGGCAGGAGTTGCAATCTATATCTGACAAAGTCAAAGTAAAAATATATCTAGTTAAAAGAGATAGGCAAGGTAATTACATCCTGACAAAAGGCAGCATAGACAATGAGGAAATATCAGTACTCAACATATATGCACCAAATAGCATAGAATCTGAATATTTAAAGGAGAAACTAGAGGAGCTCAAGGATGAAATAGATAGAAAAACTATACTAGTGGGAGACATAAACCTTCCTCTATCAGAATTAGATAAATCGAACCAAAAAATAAATAAGAAAGAAGAGGAGTGAATGAAATCTTAGAAAAATTAGAGTTAGGAGATATGTGGAGGGAAATAAATAGGGACAAAAAGGAATACACCTTCTTTTCAGCAGCACATGGTACATTCACAAAGATTGGCCATGTACTAGAGCATAAAAACATGGCAAACAAATGCAGAAAAGTAGAAAAAATAAATGCAACCTTTTCAGTCCACAATGCAATAAAAATAATAATTAGCAAGGGTATAGGGAGAGGCAAATCAAAAATTAATTGGAAATTAAATTATATGATTTTCCAAAATCAGCTAGTTAAAGAACACATCATAGAAACAATAATTTCATTGAAGGAAATGACAATAAAGAGACATCCTTAAGAAATCTATGGGATGCAGCTAAAGCAGTACTTAGGGGAAAATTTATACCACTGAGTTCATATATTAATAAATTAGAGAGGGCAGAGGTCAATGAATTGCGCATGCAAATAAAAAACTAGAAAATGAACAAATTAAAAATCCCCAGATGAAAACTAAATTAGAGATCCTAAAAATTAAAGGAAAAATTAATAAAATTGAAAGTAAAAGAACTAATGAATTAATAAACAAGACTGGAAGCTGGTACTTTAAAAAAAAACAAATAAAATAGACAAAGTACTGGTCAGTCTAATAAATAAGTAAAGAAGAAAACCAAATTAACAGTATCCAAAATGAAAAGGAAGACCTCACCTCGAATGAAGAGAGAAATTAAGGCAATCATTAAAAACTATTTTACCCAATTATATGACAATAAATATGGCAATCTAGGTGAGATGGATGAATATTTACAAAAATATAAACTGCCTAGAATAACAGAAGAGGAAATAGAATACTTAAATAACACCATAATCAGAAAAAGAAACTGAAGAAGCCAAAGAACTCCCTAAGAAAAATCCCCAGGGCCTCATGGATTCACAAGTGAATTCTATCAAACATTCAAAGAACAACTAATCCCAATACAATACAAACTATTTGACATAATAAGCAAAGAGAGAGTGCTACCAAATTCCTTTTATGACACAAATATGGTACTGATTCTAAAGGCAGGTAGATCAAAAACAGAGAAAGAAAACTATAGACCAATCTCCTTAATGAACATAGATGCAAAAATCTTAAATAGAATACTAGTCAAAAGACTCCAGCAAGTGATCACAAGGGTTATTCATTATGATCAGGTAGGATTTATACCAGGAATGCAATGATGGTTCAATATTAGGAAAACCATTCACATAATTGACCATATCAACAAGCAAACCAACAAAAATCACATGATTATCTCAATAGATGCAGAAAAAGCCTTCAACAAAATACAACACTCATTCCTATTGAAAACACTAGAAAGCATAGGAATACGTGGGCCTCTTCTAAAAATAATAAACAGTATATATTTAAAAACCATCAGCAAACATCATCTGCAATGGGGATAAATTAGAAGCATTCTCAATAAGATCAGGAGTGAAACAAGGATGCCCATTATCACCTCTATTATTTAACATTGCGCTAGAAACACTAGCAGTAGCAATTAGAGAAGAAAAAGAAATTGAAGGTATTAAAATAGGCAATGAGGAGAGCAAGCTATCACTCTTTGTAGGTGGTATGATGGTCTACTTAAGGCATCCTAGAGAATCAACTAAAAAAGCTAGTGGAAATAATCAACAATTTTAGCAAAGTTGCAGTATACAAAATAAACCAATATAAATCATCAGCATTTCTATATTCTTCCATCTCATCCCAGCAGCAAGGGTTAGAAAAAGAAATTCCCTTTAAAATCACCACTGACAGAATAAAATACTTGGAAATCTATCTGCCAAGACAAACGCAGGAATTATATGAACACAACTACAAAACACTCTCCACACAATTAAAACTAGATCTAAATAATTAGAAAAACATTAATTGCTCATGGGTAGGATGAGTTAACATAATAAAAATGACAATCCTATCCTAACTTACTTATTTGGGGCCATACCCATCAAACTACCAAAAAACTTTTTATAGAATTATAAAAAACATAACATAGTTTATTTGGAAGAACAAAAGATCAAGAATATCAAGGGAAATAATGAAAAAAAATGCGAAGGAAGGTGGTCTAGCAGTACCAGATATTAAACTGTACTATAAAGCAGTGATCATCAAAACCATATGGTACTAAGAGACAGAAGGGAGGATCAGTGGAATAGACTTGGGGTAAGTGACCTCAGCAAGACAGTCTATGACAAACTCAAAGATCCCAGCTTTTGGGACAAAAATCCACTATTTGAAAAAAACTGCTGGGAAAAATAGAAGACAATATGGGAGAGATTGAGTTTAAATTAACATCTCACACCTTACACCAAGATAAATTCAGAATGGGTAAATGACTTAAATAGAAAGAAGGAAATAATAAGTAAATTAGGTGAACATAGAATAGTTTACCTGTCAGATCTTTGGGAAAGTAAAGATTTTAAGACCAAGCAAGAAGATAGAGATTACAAAATGTAAAATGAATAATTCTGATTACATTAAATTACAAAGATTTTGTACAAACAAAACCAACGCAGTCAAAATTAGAAGGGAAGCAACAAATTGAGAAACGATCTTTATAACTAAAACCTCTGACAAAGGTCTAATCACTCAAATTTATAAGGAACTAAATCAATTGTACAAAAAAATCAAGCCATTCCCCAGTTGATAAATGGGTATGGGACATGAATTGGCAATTTTCTGATAAAGAAATCAAAACTATTAATAAGCACGTGAAAAAGTGTTCTAAATCTCTTATAATCAGAGAAATGCAAAAAACAACTCTTGAGGTATCACCTCACACCTAGCAGATTGGCCAACATGACAGTAAAGTAATGAATGTTGGATGGGATATGGCAAAATTGGAACATTAATACATTGCTGGTGGAATTTTTAACTGATCCAACCATTCTGGAAGGCAATTTGGAACTATGCCCAAAGGGCAGTAAAAGACTGTCTGCCCTTTGAGTCAGCCATAGCACTGCTGGGATTGTACCCCAAAGAGATAATAAGGAAAAAGACATGTACAAAAATATTCATAGCTGCGCTCTTTGTGGTGGCAAAAAATTGGAAAATATGGGGATGCCCTCCAATTAGGGAATGGCTGAACAAATTGTGGTATATGCTAGTGACAATACTATTGTGCTCAAAGGAATAATGAACTGGAGGAATTCCATGTGAACTGAATGACCTCCAGGAATTGATGCAGAGTGAAAGGAGCAGAACCAAGAGAACATTGTACACAGAGACCAGTAAAGGAGCAGAACCAAGAGAACATTGTACACAGAGACCAATACACTGGTACAATCGAATGTAATGGACTTCTCTACTAGTAGCAATGCAATGATCCAGAACTATTTGGAGGGACATATAAGAAAGAATGCTATCCACATCCAGAGGAAGAACTGTGGGAAAAGAAACACAGAAGAAAAACAACCTCTTGATCACATGGATCGGTGGGGCTATGTCTGGGAAAGTGGACTGTAAAAGATCACCCTATTGCAAATACTAATAATAAGGAAATGGGTCTTGATTGATGGCACATGTTAAACCCAGTAGAACTGTGTGTCATATATGGGAGGGAGTCAGGGGTAGGGAAGGGAAGGAACATGAGTCTTGTAACCATGGAAAATTATTCTAAATCATCTAATTAAATAAAACTTAAAAATAAATAAATAAATAAATTCAGCAAGCATCAAACCCAGGAACCTAAATCTTGTCTCCCCAACTCTAAGTGAGATCAATCTGAAATCAAAGTACAGTTAGAAGGTAGGCCCAAGATGCAGCACAAGTGACACCTGTGGTTCATTCAAGCCATTGATAAAAATGTAGAATGAAAAAGGACCAAAGAAAGATTCCTAAGGCCTTCTGTTAAGTTCTTCCCACACTTCCACACTAACAATGGCCTATAAATCAATCACAGCTCTTTTGCTCTGGTCATTTTACACTTCCAGAACTACCTAGAGGCAGCTAGATGGTATAGCAGTTTGAGAACAGAGCCTAGAATCAGGAAGGCCTCAAGTCAAATGCAACCTCAAATATCTTTCTACAAGTCACTAAACTGCTGTCTGCCTCAGTTTCCTCAACTAAAACGGGGGTAATAATAGTACCTATCTCCCAAAGTTGTGAAGATCAAAGGATATTTGTAAAGCACTCAACACAGTGGCTAGCATGTAGCAAATGCTTAACAAATATTTATCCTTTCCTCTACCTTCAAACATCACATTTAAACAAATGTTTGTTATCTTAAAAAAAAAAAACTTGATTTCAATCTGCTGCACTTCTAAATATTTTTTTTTCCTTCTCACTTCCCCTTCATTAGGCATGTATTACTATGCATCTACTGGGCACAGTACTGGGTATTAGAAGAAATATAAAGCTAAAAAAAGAACCCACAAAAAGAGTTTATTTCAAATGGATGAAGATTAGGCATAAGTACATTATATAATGCATTTATATTATTTTTATAAAGTTGTAAAACAAAATGATAAGCAAGAAAAACACCAAATCAAGAAAACATTCCTATAGGACTCAGAATTTGAATTACATTTTAATTTTGAGAAGAATTCAACTGGCAAAAAGGAGGAAAGACACTACAGGCACAGGAAATAGTTTAATAAGGAAAGGGATGAAGGTGGAGAAATACAAAGTTGTTGGGCTTGAGGGCTAAAAAAGAAAAAAGAGGAGTATTCCTCTTTAGCTGGAACAATATGGCCCAGAAGAAAGCTCTAGTTAGCATCAGGAGATCTGGGCTTAATTCAATACTTACTAGTTGTACAATTATGAACCTAAGTCTACTATGTAAAAAAATTAAGTTAGTCTCTACTGATAAAAATATTATATTTTATATGGTTTATTAAGATTATTAGAAATCAAGGAATAAAGAAAATACAAAATAAGAAAAGCGCATGCCTAGGGCTGATTAGCCCATTCACAATTCACTTAGTAAATCTTGCATGCCAAGTAGAGAGTCACATGTGCTTAGAAGCAGAAGAAGAGAGTGCTTCAGAGGCAGTAAGCCATTTAAATACTAAATTGTTTTCTCGAACTCAGCTGAGATTATAGGGAATTATAGGGAATTTAATTGGGCCCTGATTTAAGGACCTGTTATAGATTTACTTTTCCTTTACTTGGAATTTTTACACATAAGACTTTGATAGTCTATATTTCATCCAGAAATTATCTTTTTTAATTTGGATTTTTAAAAATGTTTTTTGATTTCTCTTACCAATTGATTCATATACCTCATAATTCATCCATGCATCCCTTAGTGATCCCTGTGTTTTTCAATCACCCTCTTCAGAGGAAGGAATGTATAATTATTATTATTTTAAATTGCAAAGTTTAAATTCCTTGAGAACATCATCAAGAAATCTAGATATCATTACAAAAAATGTGGCAGAGGAGTTTAGGAAAAACCCAAACCCCTGTACTGTTGATGTTGGGTAAAGTGAGCTGAAGAGTTATAAATGAGAGATGCTCCTCTTTGTGGAATCATCCAGAGGTACAATGCCCTGGGATTAACTTCCCAGATCCTTTGGTATGAGACTGTGATGTCCCATCTGTTCACATTTTTATAAATGTGGGAGGTGGAGGTTAAATTTGTATTTTACTTCAGCTACTAAAATGGACCTTACCTCCTGTTAAGAGCAGGTAAAATGACCAGAGATTGTTAAAAATAAATTCTAAAAATCATATCTAAAGACCCCTTTTAAAATCAATTTGAGATATTTAGCTCATTAAATTTTCCAAAGGTTGTTATACAATTGTAACCAGTCCTGATGAAGTCCATCTATCCTCTTTCTATCCTCTTTGTGACAATTTACAAATTCAAAACAGAAAAAGGCTGTTTTTATATATGGGCTTATTCAATAATATTTGTTCAGTATAGTTATAGGGGAAAAGCAACAGAATTTAACAGTAGTTAAAACCCAGTGCATTAAAATGATTCAGTGTAACAGAATAGTATTGAATACATTAATATATGAACTTAAAACCAACAAAATTAAATCTTAAAACAATCAGCAAAATGCAGAGATTTTTATAAAACATTGCAGTCTGAAATGCCTTAAAAATATAACCTCCAGTCTCTTTAAAATTCGTTGGTTTTTTTAATCCATTTAGATGCCTATTGTCAGAAGGCAGAAGATTGGTAAGGGGTAGGCAATGGGGGTCAAGTGGCTTGCCCAGAATTGTCTGAGGCCAGATTAGAACCCAGGACTGCCCGGCTCTAAGCCGGGCTCTCAATCCACTGAGCCACTGAGCTGCTCCCCCATAGTGAGGGTGGGTTTTTGGAATCTCAAATTGGGCCAAAGAATTGCAGGGAGTTGAAATTCTCTCCTGAATCTCAGGTGAGATAAATAAAATGGCCAGTGCACTCAAAAGATACCGTTTGAAATAAGCCATGCTTGTAACTTCCTGTTTGGAAAAGTCTCTTCCTTCTCCTCGTTGTCATTCCAGTTCACATGGAATTCCTCCAGTTCATTATTCCTTTCACTCTACATCAATTCCTGGAGGTTGTTCCAGTTCACATGGAATTCCTCCAGTTCATTATTCCTTTGAGCACGATAGTATTCCATCACCAACAGATACCACAATTTGTTCAGCCATCCTCCAAGTGAAGGGCATTCCTTAATTTTCCAATTTTTTGCCACCACAAAGAGGGCAGCTATAAATATTTTTGTACAAGTTTCCCCCTCCCCCCCATATTATCTCTTTGGGGTATAAACCCACCAGTGGTATGGTTGGATCAAAGAGCAGGCAGTCTTTTAGAGCCCTTTAGGCATAGTTACAAATTGCCTTCCAGAATGGTTGGATCAATTCATAATTCCATCAGCAATGCATATATGTCCCAATTTTTATTCTGCTTAATTCTTGAGGAAAGAACTAGGACCAGAAACTTTGCAAAAAAGTTTGAGAACTCTTGCCAAAGATTATCAAGTTATAGTGATCACTACACCAAGTTATTTCAATACACTTGGATATTTCTTCTGCCTAAGAGATTTGAACTCCTCTAAGTTTAGATCATATTTCCTCACCTGTATGAACAGACTTCATTTTTCTCTTTACCATTATTTGTTTTACTCTTTTCCAGTCAGAAAATCATGTCATGTCATTTATAAAGTTCTATGCTACATTCTATTGATCAATCAAAAAATCATTGACCTTTTGTCAAGGGTCTACACAGAATAAAATTGATTTTGAAAGACAGATTTTTTTAAAACCAGATATATGATCTGGTACCAGAAAATGGGTAGGAAAACAATGGCAGAAACAAAACAGTTCTTAACTTCAAGATTATTGTTACTTTCTATTAAGGGATCATCACTACTCATATATATATGTATTCTCCTTCCTGTCTGGGCTCTATAAGTACTGACTGGTTGGATTCCCAGAGGGCAGACGATATAGCTCCCCCAGGTTATATTGGTAGCCCAGAGGGGTTGAGGATTTTCTAGAATAAGTTGCTCAGAAGCCCCAGTTGGTTTAAAAAAATCTTCCCCAAAAGTCTAGGGCATACTCTCCCACCACTATTCACAAGGTTCAGGGGGAAAGTAGAGCATGTTTGGCAAAAGGGTTATTCATAGCTCCTAGTTACTTAAGTCTTTTTCTCCCTTCATGGAATATTCATGAAGTTACCCTTCTGCATAGCTCCCTGTTGGGTTCTGAGGGTTGGTGCTTTCATAAACTGTTTCTAGTATGCTCTACATGTCTCTCCAAGCTTTCAATACAGATTCTGCTCTCAACCACAGCTACAGTCCCCAGGAATGAGACTTCAATTCACAAAGTCATCCCTCTGGTCAAAATGAGGCAGGGAGAGAGAGTGTAATAACTTCTCAATTACTATTAGACAATAGTTCTAAATGCTTTAAGAAATGTTCCAGCAAGATTTCTTGATTCTAAATGGCTTGTTATAAGTCACTCCAGAAGTATATTTGATTCCTTCTTCCAAAAAATCCCAATATATTTCCTGTGTGTCCTCAATATTATACTTTTGATTGGTTGATTTGATTAAAAGTATCAAGAATTTACTCACACCTGTTGATTGATTGAACAGATATGTCTAGGCCTTCTAGAATTAAATTAGGAGAGAAAATAAATTGGGATAAAGATCATTGTCTCCCCACATAAGTACAAAGCATATTCAAAAAACAAGGTAATGGAAAAGGGAAAAACCGAGTACTTAGGCAGGGTGAAGAAATCGGGAAATGCCTTAAATGAGATCTGGAGTTAAACTCAGCTGTGAAGGAGGCTAAGGATGCTAAGACATGGAAGTGAGAAGGAAGTGCATTTCAGGCTTGGTATACATCTTTACAAAGATAGGGAGACAGGAAATATGAAATGCACAGAAAACAAGTAAAACATTTTGACTGGAATGTAGGGTTTGGGAAGGGAAATGAGATGAAAAAAGCTGGAAGGGTATGCTAGAGTCAGACTAGAAAAGGCTTTTGATGCCATAAAATTAAGAGGCAAAAGAGAGCCACTGGAGCTTTTTTGAGCAGGGGAGTCAAAGGTCAGGTCAGTGACTTAAGGTTATCACCTTAGTGCTTGTATTAAAAGAATTAGAAAAAGAATAAAAACAAGACCAGTTAGGAGGCTAATGTGTCTAGGAAGGAAATAATGAGAGACTGAAATCAGGTTGAGGCCATGAATGGCCAGAGGTGGAAGAACCATCAAGATTTGAAAAAAATTAACTATATAAGGAAAAGGAAAGTAAGGACTCTGAAGCGGTAAATTTGGATAACTGGAAACAAGATGATGCCCTAAATATAAACTGGGAATTTAGGAAGGGGGAGTAGGTTGGGGATGAGGTTATTTGTATGGAAAAGGAAAACTGAATTGTTTAAGAAATGCTAATTTTAGAGACAGCCCTAGGTTATCCAGATTGAGATGTTAAATAGGTAATTGAAGAAACACTGGAACTCTGAGAAGAGTCTAAAGCTAACCAAAAACACAGGGAAATCATTTGAATAGAGATAATAATATATTACCTAGGAGCTATCAAGAGAGAATTTCTTTAGAAAAAAAGGGGATCCAAAAGATTTGAATGATGATCCAAATAAAGGAAAATGTGGAGTCAGAAAAGTAGGAGAAAAACCACAAGTATCACAAAAACTTTTTAAAGAGAAAGCACACTGACAAGGTAATCTACAGTCAAACGCCAGTGAAATCAAGAAGTCTATGGACTGTGAAAAAAAAAAACACCGGATTTGGAAACCATAAGATTACTGATAACTTTGGGGACAGTTTTAGTGGAGGATTGAGGTTATAAATCAGATTATTCAATCATAGTGGTGAAGTGACATTATTATTGGTGGAGTGCCAAAAGAAGCAGAGGCATGGTAAGATTTTTTTTCTGGGATAAATACTTGGGATAGTAGGGTCAAATGAGTTGTTTTTTAAGGATAAGGAGACTTGGGTGTGTTTGTAGACAGTAGGAGAAAAGCCAAGAGGAAAAAAGGAAAAAATAAAAATTCAAGAAAAGAATAAGCCACAGTTGGAGCCCCTGAAGCTGATCCAGAACAGTAATTACCAACTTTTAAATGTCTACCCAAATCTCTCTTCCTAAATGGTTAGATGGGTTAGCTGTCATTTTGTAGGGACAGGGTGCAAGAATTAGAGACTTTGTTACAGTATGCTAGAATATTCCTTAATGCTAGGATCCTAATGTGAAAGCTTTGTTATATGTAGAGGGAAAAATATTTCCTGAATATATCTCTCAAACTATAATGGAAGGGAGGAAAAGGTTTCCATCGGGGCAGCTAAGTGGCTCAGTGTATTGAGAGCCAGGCCTAAAAACAGGAAGTTCTGGGTTCAAACTTGGGCTCAGCCATTTAGCTGTGTAACCTAGGACAAGTCAATTATAACCCCCTTTTGCCTAGCCCTTCCTGCTCTTGTGCCTTGGAACCAAGACAGTATTTATTTCAAGATGGAAGGTGAGAGTTTGCTTTTTTTTTTAATTACAATGAAAATCAACAAGATTATGTACACTTATCTGATTTTCACATAACTTTTTAGCAATTTATATAATGTATGAAGTGAACTCAAGCTTTAATTTCCTGCTTTCTTTCTAGTCTGATTTTAATGTGTGGATTCTTCTTCAAATTTCAGGGAAGTCCCAAAAGATGAAGAAACCTAATGTAAAGCTTGAAAAAGATAGAAATTGGGGGTGGGTGGGGGTTGGAATATGAATAAAACTGAGGAAAGAACAATCTAATCTGATATTAAAGTCAGGATTTATGACTCAACTTTATTTGAATGAAGAAACACCAGGATATATATATATCTTTATATATATATATGCTCTCCAGCTGTTTCTATACTCAGGTACTCTCTTCTTCCCAAAAGAAGACAGCAGGAAGCCCCATAATTTGTTCATGGCATTAATAAGAATCTTCCTAATAAAACAATGGGGAAAAAAAAAGCTGATTTGAGGCCCAGATAAGAGTGGTGGAATCATACCTAGTGGAGAGAGGCAGAGTGAAGGACATGGGAAAGTTGAGGGAAAAAAAATACAGTGCAGAACTCTGGGAAGCTTAGTTGACTTAAAGAAATCTAGTTATAAGCCCAGGTAAACAGCTGTCTGTTGAATTTTCTTCTGGTCCAGATCTGGGATTTCACTGGCATAAAACTCACTGTAGAATGACTGCATAAGCAATTTTAACAACAGGCAAGAGTTATTTAACAGCATATTACTCTAAATTTAGAGGCAGTTCCAATGGCCCAAATTGATAAGAGGGCTGGGCCAAGAGTCAGGATGACCCGAGTTCAAATCCAGCCTCAGATACTAGCTTGTGTGATCCTGTACAGGTCATGTAACTGTTTGCCTCAGTTTCCTCATCTGTAAAATGAGCTGTAGAAGGAAACAGCAAACCATTCCAGTATCTTTGCCAAGAAAACCCCAAATCCCATCACAGACATGACCAAAAATGACTCAACTTTTGAATTTGTCACAGCTCCTTGCCCAATTGTCCTCATCTAATTCATACTAGTTTCTTATCTACTATCTCAATTCTCTAACACTATTAACCTCTACATTTCTGACATTTAAAAACATAACACCTATGTGAGCTACATTTACCTTTGGGGGAAAAAAATACTGGTCTCAAGATGTGGGAATTTCTTTTACTTGACATCCCATATTTGTTATAAAGGTTTTTTTGTTTCTTTTTTCCCTGGGGGAAGGTCACCTAGGGATCAAGTGGGGGGGGGGGGGTTCATTGAAATATTTTTTAATTCACAGAAGAGAATAGAAAGACCAAAAAAGAATCACAAACAAGCAAGGCAGCTTCCATGTTGAATTTATTACATATAATTTTTAAGTGGGCTGCACATACATTTTCAGTTTCATGCACAATCTTTATTTTATATATATATATATATAAATTATACACACATATTTATAGCCATTTCATTTGGTGTTTTTAGTGTTTAAATATAATTTTTTTTAAGAAAAAATGGAAAAATATTGACCTCTTTTCAGGAAAGGTACCACACAAATCCAATAAATAACATTCTATAGTTCCTTTTTTTTAAATATCTTTGCTGACTTCAACTTCCAAATTATTAATCCAGCCATTTTTTCTTCTTAACAGGATTTCTTTAAACAAAGAAACAAATCTAGTGCCTTCAAAAGGCCCTAGTTGGGCTATCTAAATGTCCTGGGAATACAATTCATTCTGATAGCTTGAGTTTTGCCTCCTTATTGAACTGAAAAAGAGAAACATTAGACCCCATAAAATAAATGCATGGCGATGGGAATTAAATAAAAAAATAATCTGCATTCAATATACACAAAAAATAAAAATGGCAAAAACCTAAGTTAACTAGGAAATTAATGAACAAAAATTAAGTACTGTTCTTCATTCATTTACCTGATAGGCTATATACTAGGAATAATGACTACTTACTCTTAATTTCTAAAAGAAATTCAAAACTAGAACAGCAATCAGTATAAGAATCTATCAACAAGTTCAGGTAAATCCTTAAGAATTTATTTCATCTTTTACAATTACAAAGTATAAACAGAAAGAAGAAAATGATTTTAAATCAGGATGCCTACTGAAGGAATGTGAGAAAAGGAAGCTACCAAGTACAGCATGGGAACACAAACAGGAGGCAAGTAAGCATGTGACCTATCAAAGGAAATAAGCAAATAGTTCATAGGAATTAGTCACGACTTCTTGCTGCTATCCAAAGCATTTATCGGATATTATAAAAACCCTGCATGTAAAAAAAGTAACAACCACCAATCCTTTTTTCTCCTTCTATTCTATTTTGTTTTCCACGGCCAAAAATGGGGGGGGGTATTGATCGAATTGACAAAAAGGGGAATATGATAATCATTTGAAAGGATTGTCAAAGGACAGGTACACCAGTGTACCACTGGTGAAGTTGTGAATTGGTCAGGCTATTCTTGAAATCATTTAGGAACTTTGTATATCCTTTGACCCAGTGTATTATCACTACTAGGCAAATACTCCAAAGATGACAAAACTGAATTTTTTTGTAACAAAGAACTGGAAACAGAGCAGGTTCTCATCAAATGGGGAATGGTTAAGAAAAACTCATAATACACGAGTGTAATAGTATATTATCTGCTATAAAAAAATAGCTAGTATGATAGATTCAAAAAAAACTAGGAAGGCTTCTATAAACAAATTGATATAGAAATGAAGGGGATAAAACTAGGTGAGCAATCTACACAATGACCTCAATATAAAAGAGAAAACAATTTTGAATGACTGCAACTCTGATCAATGCTTCAACTTCAGAGGAATGATATAAAGTTTGATGAATAGAGAATAAGAATTACATTCACACTGCTTGACTATACTTATTTATTTCAAGAGAAAATAATTTAGTGGATAGCAATACATAAAAAAGAAAAATAAGGGAATCAATAAAAGACTTTTTTAAATTCCACAAAAGGAGGCATGAACAAATAAAAATTTTTACTATTCTGTCAAATTTAATACATATTTTTTAAAAACATGTAATAAAAAAGGAAATAGTCAAAAATAATAGAATTACTTGAACTGCAACTTGAAATTCAATAGTTGATGAATGACTAATGTACTGTATATCAAAGTAATGTAATATTATAATAGTATTAGGAAAATAAGGACTAAACCTTCAAGTGAGGAGACTCTATCCATGCAGATTTGCACCCTTTTGGCAATTTCTTAGCAAGTTCCTAGAGGCCCAGGAAGTTCAAGTGCCTTGCCTAACATGAGAAAGCCAATAATCAGAGGTAAGACTTGAAACCAGGTCTTCCTTAATGACTTTAAGCTAGCTCTCTATCCACCACATTGAGTCTCTACTATAATGGCACCACAAATTTAAGGAACATAAGAATTTTCAAAAGACACAGTTATGTGAAACCAGAAAGACTTGAGTTCCAGTCCAACCTCAAACACTAACCCTGAGGAAGTCAGCATAATATAGGGATACTACTTGAGTTGGCTGTTGAGATAAAAGGAGCAAATGTAAAAACTCTTTGCTTTAAAAGGTTTGTTTTTTAATGTTCTTAAAGCACTATGTAAACATTAGCTATCACTATCACAACTATGGTTGTCATCCTTCTTATTCCAAGAACCAAAACGATATCACAGGTGATGTCTTTTGACTACCGGATTTAAGTGAGGCAGAGTTGTGGAGTCACTGATAACCAAAGGACAAGACAAAAATCAAGACAATTGGGGATAGGCCTGCTGAGCTCTTTTCAGGACTGCTTTCCTCCTTTGGTATATCTTGTCACCCAGCTCTCTCACCTATAGCTCCAAGAAGCTGTAGCATGTGAAACAGCCACACAACCCAGTAGGCTGGCTAAACCAGGTTGAGGGTAACCAGAAGGCCTCAAACCCATAGGGGCTCAAGGGAAACATCTACACCAAGCATTTCCCCTGGTGGAATGGACAGATGGGAAAATTTGTTCCAACCACTGTGAAGGCAGCAAAAACAGGTACAGTAGAAAGCTCAGAGTTTGGTTGGACATTGAAAAAGCCAAGGTAATCCACTGCATCCCAAGTTATCACTATAATGAATAATAGAATTAAGACAGCATGGTATAGCAAATGGGTGCTAGATTTGGACTCACAACATAGATTCAAATACTGGCTTTATTCACTGATATACTGAGAGGATGATTGATACTTCTCTGGGTCTCAGTTTCTATAAAGAAGAAGTTGGTCTACATGGCCACTAAAATCCCTTCCAGCTCTAAATCTATGATCCTGTGTTACTGACAGAGCAATTAATAGACATTTTGGATATTATATATATATATATATATATATATATATATATGTATACACACACACGCGCACACACAGTCATCTTAAGTTCAAACAATTATGTATGCCTATATGCTTTTGTTGGTTAAAGTATGTGTCTTTAAAAAGAAACATTTACAATATGGGAAAAAGTTCCCAGTCGGGGGCAGCTGGGTAGCTCAGTGGATTGAGAGCCAGTCCTAGAGACAGGAGGTCCTAGATTCCAATCTGACCTCAGACACTTCCCAGCTGTGTGACCCTGGGCAAGTCACTTGACCCCCATTGCCTAGCCCATACCACTCTTCTGCCTTGGAGCCAATACACAGTATTGACTCCAAGATGGAAGGTAAGGGTTTAAAAAAAAAAGTTCCCAGTCACAGACATTATAATGATGTCACAATAATATCACCTACCTCTCAGGGTTGTTGTTATAAAATGAGATAAAATCTGTAAAACATTTTGCAAATCTTAAAACATAAATACTAACATTATTATTTCTACTTTCCCAAGATACTTTAACTAATTTATCTTTATTAAACACTAAATTCAAATAAAGGATGAAAGAACAGGAAGAATCTGTAAGAAAAAGTAAAGGAAAAACTGTTACATTAATGCTTCAATAACAATTCAACTCAAAAGAATTTTCTTCAGTTATTTAATGTTGATATAAAAATAGGTTCAGAATCCTTGGGATACAAGAGGATTTAAATCCATTACAGACCAGATCTACTTACCTCATACTTAATTATAAGCTATTAACATAACCTAGAAGTCACGTTTTTTCCATTCAACAAGTTTAAAACTGACAATTAAAAATAAAAACAAAAACCTCTCTGACCAGTCAATGACTCAATAATACTGAATTTGAAAAACCAAAACAAAGGCCATTGATTGTTGTGGAGTTGCGGCTTTTCACCAACACATAAGATATGTTATATTATACAAGAATACTAATTTTTTAAAGTATTTCTAAATCCTGAACCCTATCTTTAAAATTTGAAGTCAGAAAAATTAAATAGGTAAAAAGTGGTACAAGTTTACATTTTAAGATTTTAATAAAAACTTTGCTAAGAAGTTCCTCTGCAGTTCACTGTCTTCAGAAATGTCCATCACCATACAATATTGTCATCCTCCCATTCTAGTTTCATAGGCACTACATGGCTAACACACAGTAGCTATGTTATGCTTACTGTTTATAATGCTTTGCTTAGCATTAGTTTACAATCAGGGGCAGCTGGGTTCAAATTTGGCCTTAGACACTTCTTAGCTGTGTGACCGGGGACAATTCACTTGACCCCCATTGCCTAGCCCTTACCAATACACAGTTATGGATTCTAAGATGGAAGGTAAGGGTTTAAAAAAGTTTACAATCAAAAAAATCTTCCCCTAAATATTATTAGAAATCACTTATTAACTCATCAACAAGCATTTATTAAGTGCCTACTACGTGTTGGCCACTGAGCTAAAAATACTAGGGATATGAATATAAAAGATGTTCTAAGTCCATGTGCTCAAAAAAACTTAATTCCTACTAAGGGGATGCAATATGTTAACAAATAAGTAAAATCTGAATATACAAAGCAAAAACATGAGAATTTTGAGGGAAATACTAACTGGGGAAATTGAGAGATGAATCTTATAGGAGGTAACATTTGATCAAAGCCTTGATGAGAGCAGGAGCTAGAGATTTCAAGAGAGAGGAATTGGGTGGGAAAGTATTCCAGCCAGGAGAGCAAACCATAGTAAAGAAATTAAAGCAAGAGAGAATGTCATCTATGGAAAATGGAAAATGGGCCAAATTGTATACAGCCCAGAGTGAATAATGTATAATCAATATGGAAAGATAGGGTAGAATCAGATTTTGAAGAGCTTTAAATACCAGAGATGTTTGTATTTATCCTAAAGACAAAGAGGAGTCCTGAAGATTCCAGAACAGGAATAACAATAGTCAGATATCACTTAGGCAGCTGTGCAAAAGATCCTAAGGTCTCAGCTCTACAGCTTAGAAGGGACCTTCAAAAGACTGTCATGTAGGGGCAACTAGGTGACTCTGTGAATTGAGAGCCAGGAGCATAGACAGGAGCTCCTGGGTTCAAATCTGACCTCAAATAATTCCTAGTTGTGTGATACTGGGCAAATCATTTATCCCCAATTGTCTAGCCCTTACTATACCATACTAAATATTCCACATACTAACCAATAATTGAATCAATTCTAGGAGGTAAGGGTTTAAAAAATTAAAAAAGACTATCACATAGTCCAACCACTTCATTTTAAAGTTACTTACTTGCCCAGTCACATAAGGAAGAATCAGAAGAATTTGAACCCAAATTCTGTGGTTCCAGGGGTAGTGATCTTTCCCTTCAACAACACTGATGGTAGAATAGAGAGAATAAATTTGGAAAAGGCCTCTTAGGAGACTATTAGTCTTGGGGAGAGAGGAGAAGAAGGGCCTGGGCTAAGATATTTAGAGGGTGAGTAGAGAGAAGAAAATGGATGGAAAGAAAGAATAAAAACATTAAGTATGATTCTAATGTAGTAGGAGTACTAAAGTAGAAAGAAGCTTAAGACAAAATATAACAAACTTGGTTTAGCAATTTAAGATGGCAATGAGAATACAGGAGGAGTTATTCAGATGGCAGTTGGAACTTAGGAGAGATTTGTATATAGTTAGGATTCATCTGCATTGAAATGATGATTTGACTCCTAAGAAGCTGATGAGGTGAAAAGAAAGGGTAGAGAGAAGAGGAGACTCAAGAAAGAACTTTGGGGTGACAGATGCATAAGGAGTGGGACACTGATGTTTTCAGTCCTTCATTTCTGAAGAGAACCAATGACATCACAGTGATAAATTGGATTTAAATGAGGCAGAGTTTCACAAAGTCAGCAGTCTTACTCTACCAGGGTCATCCAAGTCCAGTGGCAAGACAAAAGCCAGGACAACTGGTCCAGAATGTTGTAGATGACCTCAGCCTCTTCAGTGTCTAATCATGGTCTAAACTCTCTCCCACAACTACTTCTGCCACCTTCACAGTGATTGGAACAAATTGTTTTTATCTGTTCATTCCACCAGGGGAAATCTGTGTTTGGGATAGACATTCACCTGAGGCCCCAATGGGTTTGAGGCCTTCTAGTTATCCTCAATCTGGTTTATTGGGGTGTGACTGCTTCATATGCTACAACTTCTTGAAGTCACAAGTGAGCGTTAGGTGACAGGTAGATACACCAAAGGAGGAAAGCAGCCCTGAAAAGAGCTCAGCAAACCAAAGATCTAGCCTCCTACACACTGTATACAATCCTGGGACATAGATAATCAAACTGCAAAGGAAATTGAGGATAAATGTGATAATGAAAGAATCATGACAGAGCAATATCATAAAAGCCAAAGGAGGAAAATGCATTATAGAAGTTAAGAAATAGTAAAATAAATGTCAAACAATCCCAGTGCAAACATAACAACATGGAAATAGGTTCCGATCAAGGACACATGTAATACCCAGTGGAATTGCACATGGGCTACTGGAAGGGTGGGGGTAGGGGAGGGAGGGATAGAATATAATTCTTGTATCCAAAGAATAATGTTCTAAATTGACTAAATAAATTTAAAAAAATAAAAAAAAATAAATGTCAAACAATACAGAGAGATCAAGGATGATAACTGAAAAAGGCCCATTGGCCTTAAGGAAAAAATTATTGGCGATTTTGTTTGTTAAAAAACAATTTCAGTAAAAAGCAATAGGAATGGATGTCAGGGAAAGCAAGAGTGTAAACAGCTTGACTATGAAAATAAGATAATAGCTTGAGGAGATGATAGGATCAAATGAAGATTTCCTTAAAGACTTCCTTTAAAAAAGAGAAATCTTCCTTAAAGACTTGGAAGAATTACCAGAGGTTTGTAGCCAGGAGAAAAGAAAGGTTAGTACTAAAAAAGAAGGGATTATCAAGAGTATAAGCTCCAGGAAGAAAACAAAAGGGAATAAGAAGGATATGAATGGGAATTGACAGAAAAATTATGCTATGTTGAGTATAATGGATTAATATTGCTCCCTAATAACTAAACTAGGTTTAAATAAGCCATGTGTGATAACAATACTGTAAAAAAGGAAAAAAAAACTTTTTTAAAGGTTTAAGAACTCTTAATGCAATGACAATGATGAAACAAGTTACCCATCTTTTGAATGTGAGGTGATTTGTTTTGCTAAACTATGCATATTTGATTCTTCAAGAATTTTATTTTCTTTCTTTAAACTGTTAGAAATCAAGAATGAGAAGAGAGGGGTTGGCAAGAGGGATACCAAAATGGAAGGAGCAGGGGGAAGGTCATTAAAACATTTTTTAAGTGTACAGAAGAAACTATAAGAATAATTAGCAGAAAATATAAAAAAGTAGTATGACTTTGAAAAGATGTTAAATGTTTGTATAGTTGGAGGGAGAAGAAAACTATATATGATGCACATTTGCAACTACATATAAAATCCTCTTTTTCTGTTCTAAGGTGAGAATTTGTTTTTAATATAAAGCAAAAAAGAGGATAGTAGAAGAAGCTGAGGTGATTTAAAAATAAATCCATCAGATTTATATGTTGTTCTCAAAAGTCAAGAGTAAGGAAATCACATTTATAAAATATTTTTTTAATGCCATCTAAATAGGATCATAGATTTAGGACTAAATGGCAGGGGGGAAGGGGAGGAGGAAAGCGGGGGTGTCACCCAGGCCAGCTCCCTTATTTAAGGCTCATAGAAATTTACCTGAGATCATACAGGGAGTTAAGTCCTGAGATGAAATTTTAACCCAGGCCCTTAAACTTCAAATATAATGCTTTTTTTTTTTTTACTATATAATGCATCAATAGGAAATGTTTAGTCTCTTAAGTAGGAAATCATCCTACTTAGATCTGTTTAAAATGATGACCAAAAAAATGGAAAAAAGGTATATTCTAATTACAATATTGATTTAACTTATTAAGCTTTCTAAATTCTCACAATAATTGAAAATAACTCACATCTCTAATCCTTTTAGCTTTCCGATATAGTCCCCATAACAATTGTTGGGAAGTACGCTATACAAGTATCATTATTACCTCTGTTATGCAAATGAGAAATTGAGGCAGAAACATTGACTAAAGATTCAAATCCAGATCTTGTGCCTCTTTAGATCATTATCTTTTCCTCTATACCACATTACCTACCTCTCAAATGTCTGGCTGTGTACTAAATAAAAACCAAAATATGAAACTAGTTTTTAATCCCTTTGAAAAATATGTCAAAATTTATTCAAGGTTTTAAAAATTGGATCAAAATTTTAAGAGCCTTGTAAAAAGATCTGATATGTTTCTTATTAAAGGGGAGAATACCTACTAAATTTACTCCAGAACCTTCATCTAAAATCCTAATAGAGTAGGCACCCAGCAGATAGTCTATTAATACTGGTTTATTTGGTAATATACAAACTTTATTTGTCCTTTCCTAATAACATAGAAGGGCATTAGATATGTGCCAGGAACTACACAAATAAAATCAAATATTACTTAAGACAGATTACCCTTAATTTAACATTTAGAGTACTTAAAATAAAAAGGATAAATATTTGGTGGAGTAGTAAGATGGAACATATCAGCCTTGCATACTTATGTAAGGACAAGATTTCTACTTTCAAATTAATCAACAATAAATCATTAAGGTAGTAGACATAGTATGGAAAATTCGTTTTACAAGTTGGAACAAGTACACTAATGAAAAAACTATATTATAGAGGCAGCTAGGCAGCACAGTTGATAGAACACCAGGTCAGGAATTGGGAGGACCAGAGTTCAAATCTAGCCCAAGACACTTCCTGGCCATGGTGGACGCTGTGCAAATCATTTAATCCTGATTGCCCAATCATTGGCACTCTTCTGAAAAATGATACTTAAAAAAAAACCATTTGTTCTCTAATAGATTCTTGATTCTCTAGGCGAAGCACTCTTATATCCATGTAATATAAAAATAAATTTGAGGTATCCTTTGGACATCATAAGCACAAGGAGAAATAAAACTTATGTCTATCTTTTGGTTTTTGTATTGCTAAGTACAGTCTTGGTTTATGAATTTTAATACTATAAACCCAGATGAATATATCTGTATCAACACATTGCCATAATAGCTTATGAGAATAAACTTACTACAAGAAAAAAAAACAACAACAATATTCTAAAACAAGCAATGACAAAAGACAAATTATATTCTTCTTGAAAATCAAATTTATGTACTATTACTAATTACAGAATGCCAGAAGTCCATTGTGATCATTATCTAACAGATTCAAAGTGTCATGGTATACATAATGGCATAGATTTCTCTTTTTTAAGAAAGCCATCCTGATTTTTCTATTAATCCACATATTGTTATATCAAGCAAAATTTCCTAAAGTGAGTATGTATCTCAGTGACTAAGTTCATCATTTAAAAAGGTTCAAAAAATTTGAGGACAAATATAATTTATAAAAGAGCTTATAAGTTCAAAGCCTTGCCCCATAAATGAGGTAAGACTAGTAATCATTTTTCACATCCTTCCAAATTTCCCTACTTTTCAGTGACCAGGTATGAATGAATGAAAGAAAGTGCACCAGATAAATTATCAAACAGATTATCATAGACAAAAAATGAGAACTTCTATTTCTTAAAATGTGAATTATATTCTAACAATGAAGATTAACTCAACTAACCCAGTGTTGAAGGGAAATCAAACTCGCCAATTTTAAACAAATCATGAAGGCACTAAAAGACAAACAATGAACCAAAAATGATTTTTTTTTAATATTCTGGCTCTGATCCTATCCCAAGATTTCTCCCTGTTCTTTTTATTTCAGAGCAAGGAAGAAAAGAGAAAGGAGAAAGGAAAAGGATAGCTTGGGGATTTTAGAGAAAAAGTTTTAAAGTTATAAAAAACGTGGATAGTAAAGAACAACTGCCGCACTGCTTTCTCATCTTTGGAAAGACAAAGAGATTACTAAAGGAAAATTGCCCAAGTATATAATTTAAGATACAATTTTACATGATTAGAGATTTATGGCAAATGTCAGTTGTTTGAATAGAAATTTGAGTCCATGGATGATTTTAAATGTGTTCAACCAGTTATACAGATATAATCAAAGAGTGGTGTTAGAAGCATTACTAGGAAAGTGACCCTATAATGAATACTGTTCAATTATTTTAACATATTTACATGGTTGTAACAACAGATGATTTCTAGTACCAGTATAATTTGGCACTTACAGATTTGCTCAATAAAACTTTGTCATAAATATGCCTAAAAAGCTCTCTTCAAAAATCTATAACATATACCGGGTGCTTATAAAAATATGATTATTCTGTATATTCAATTTTTTAAAAACTCCCAACTAAAATGAAATTCCTTGCAATGTTAAAATATATCATACCTCAAACATAGCATTGGCTTTGGTTGAAATGTGTGGACTAATGACTATATAACAGGAAATGCCAGATAGAACTTGGTATTATGGAAACAGAAGATCTAAGCTCAGGAGGCAGTTTATAGAGCACCAGGCCTGAAGACTGCAGATACTGGATCCAAATCTGACCTCAAATTCTTCCTAGCTGTATGACCCTCTGCCTTGGACCATATACTTAGTATCAATTCTAAGAAGGTAAGGGCTTAAAATTTTTCTTAATTTAAAAAAAAGACCTATGTTCACATTCGACTGACATTTTACTAGTTGTAGGATCATTCAAGTTTTCTCATCTGTAAATTAGTAATGACAGTATCTGTACTATGTCACTGAGTTATCATAAGTACTTTATAAACAAAGCACTGTACAAGTATAAGCTATTAAAATATTGCAAATTGTTAATGTAATATAGCATATTATAATTTTAAAACAAATATTAATTAAGGATGACTAACATTTTTTCCTATGCTCTTAGAATGGAAACTGACTTGTTCAAACTTTTACACAAACACATTCTATTATGTGAACTAAGGCTCAACTTATATTGAAAAATTTATAAAATACTAACGATTTCATACTAAAACATATGAAATTTATTCCTAGAAAATTTTCCCCTTAAGTCTATCAGCAAAAGAAAAACATTTTCTTATTGTCCCACCTCAAATCTGTCTGAATAGGAAACTTTTTAAACAAAAGTTACAATCTGTTTAAAGATTTTAAATTTTATAACAAATTCTGATTGACATTTTTTGAGTAAAAGCATGTTTGAGAAAGATGTTATCAACAAGATTCTTACCTACTACTCTGATCATATTGTACTAGATGTCTAACAATTATAAGATTAGTATTTTAAGGAAGAAACAGAAGGGGGTAAAAAGATTTGTATCTTAAATCTTTGTATAACTTAAAAGGTTTTATAGGAAACTGCACATAGATGCTAGTTTTCCAACCCAGAAAATATTACTCATGTTATTCACATTCTGAGCATTTTGGTGAAAGCCTCTGAAAGTTCTGTGCTAAAATTTAACTTAATTATATTTATTTCCATCTTATCTAGCACAGCTTCTAATGCAGAGTCTGACCTCATATAAACACATTAATGACACATTATTATTCTATTTTCCTATTTCTCTCTTGATAACCTAGCCTAAATATTGGATAGCAGCTAGGAATGGTATAAATGAGTATAGCTGTGCAATCATTTCAAAGGAGTTGACTGAATGGCCTAAGTGGTGATGGAATTTTTAACAGACTCTCAGGCTTGGATATCCAATACAACCCAAACTTAAACAAGAACCTTCTGTAACACCCCCATCCCCACAAGTAGTCACCTAAACAACCTCTACTGGAAGATCTTAAGTGATGGGGAACTCATTACCTCCTACTTCCATTAAACAGAATGCTGGTATTAATAATAAATATTACAGAATTATGTTTGTATTCAACTTACAAAATTTAGTATTCTATTGTGAATAATGTACATACAACCATCACAAAATGAACATGAACTACTGAACATAACTTTGAACATTCAGACTCAAAAATGTTTTATTCTAAAGTACTTGGCTTTAGACTGGTATCTTTTTAATAAAATTTACTCCAAACAAGGAGACGTTCAATTGTATTTTCTATGTAACTACAGTTTTCTGAAGCCCAAAAATGATATTGATTGAATGACTTATGTTTGGATTGCATAAAAGCAAAAATTTTGAACTGGGATAATTTATGTATGTATAAACACACAAAAATTAATATAATTTGTAGATTTGTTTATACACACACACACACACACACACACACACACACACACACCTGCACACACACATATAAAATTAAGGTAATTTTCCAAGTGCAGTGTAGTAGTCCCTCCATTTTATGAAAAACAGGATAGGGACTAAGGTCAGAGAACCTGACCAGTTACTTAGCCATGTGACCATGGGCAAGTCACTTAATCTTTCTGAGCTTCAGGTTCCATATTTGTAAAATGGTTTGATTAAATGACTTTCCTTCCAGTTCTAAATCTTTGGCCATTGAAAACTTACTGCAAGATTATGGAAGCATCTTAAGTATATGTGCATTCTGGTCATTCATCGTCATAATTGATGACTACTTAAAGCAACTAAAAGAAATTCGGGTTTTTGTTTTTGTTTTTCCTCAGAAGTAAGTTGTGCATGAATTTTAGCTCTGTATCTTTAACCCAGAGTTCTCTAAAGCTTCATTAGGCTATCAGATCATCTAGAAAAGTCCCACAGTCTTAGGACAAGGCAGAAATCTTCATATTCCATTTCAGAGAAATCTTTGGGGACAAGTCATGGATTCTTCAAGAAAAGAATTGTCTTATTAACTTTCATAATCTTTTTAAGAATTAGTCAACTGCCACTTTGTCCCCACCACCCAAAGGAGCCCAGAAGACCTAACATATTACAGCAATAATAGCCACAATCTCTAAACCATCTCAGTGGTATAGCAATGACTTTAGCAAATGAAAACTCAGAAAGTGGCAAGTGGAAATGATGTTCTTTTTGAGACCAGATGGGAAGTCTATATATACAATGAACAGGTAAGACTTGGAAAATAATGACACGTTCACTTAATTGCTAACCAAAGGATGGACCTAGTCTGTATACTCAAGATAGAAATGCCTGGAGGTCATTTAACAATCTTTCCTGCAGCCCAGTATAGTCGAAAGAGTCCTAAACTCTCCACTGTGCTAGTTAGAAAATCCTAGGTTTGAGTAGCAAGAGTTCTAACATTGACAGCTGTGGAATAGTGGGCAAGTTACTTAGTCTGAACCAGTCTCCCTGTTTATTATAAACAGGCTTAATATTTGCATTACCCTATAAACTCTTCAGAAGAAAATGCTTTGTAAACCTTCAGCAAAACATACTATTTATAGAAGACATATGTCAATCACATAAAACATGCAAAATTATCATTGTAAAAATCATTGTCATCCATTTCAAACACAGGACAAATAAATTACTGCTCCAAAAAAGTGCTAACCTTTTTTTTTTACTGTTCAAAATTTAATATTTTGGTAATTTTTATACCTTCTTCGTCCTCTTGACAACTAGTAATTAACTGACTGCTTCCAAATGTTAGCATTTGGTTGCATTTCACTGCTAGCTTAGTTTCCATTCCAAAATTCCTACTTCTTGATTTTAAATTAACCTTATTCCAATAAAATTTTAACATACCTATATCTGTACTAAAATACTTCAGTGATTCAAAGGACAGTGAACATGAATAAGTAGACTTAGAAATAAAGAAAAGTAAATCTGATTAGAACTATGCTTACTGCCCATCAACGGATTACAATTTAACACCTAGAGCTGATGTGAAACATTCAATTTCGTTGAATAAAGCTGCAGAGAAATATCCCTTATTCCTGTGGTAAACTAGCAAATAGGTTCAAAGAAGTTCCCTGCCTAACCCTAGTATTTAGCTACAAGCAAAAAGAGCCACAAAGATTCTAGCACATGACAAAACGCAGAAACGGTGCAGAACCAACTACTTTAGTAAATCTTTTCCCTCTTTTAATTATCCCCCACATATAAGATACCCCAAAAGAGCAAACGAGGCTCAATGGCAAAGGGGTCCCAAGAAAGTTCCCCTAAGGCTCAGGATGGCTCTCACTTTCCCTCCCCATCCCCCACCTTCAAAGTTTTCAGGACAATTCCTGGATATCCGCGTAGAGACGCTCGGAGCGCCCTGTCACCGGCCTCCGGGGTCCCGAGAAGGGCCCTAGGAGATGCGTTTCTCCGGGTCTGGTTTTGTTTTAAGATAACGAGATTTTGCAGTGAGTCACCCGCGCCCCGGGAGGCGGGGAGAGGCCGACTCATAACCTGCCAGGCTGCCCCGGGAGCCCGAGGGAGCCTGGGCCGGCGATCCGGGGAACAGAGCTAGAGTGGGGCCGTCGTCTCGGCCGGGCTGTCCCGCCCCGCGAGCTGAGCTGCCCGTCGCCCTCCGCCAGACTCCCGGCTCCGCCGCCACCACCACCCTCCCATACACATACACATACACACATACTTTCTTTCTCTCTCTCTCTCTCTCTCTCTCTCTCTCTCTCTCTCTCTCTCTCTCTCTCACACACACACACACACACACACACACACACACACATATTTATTCTCTCTCTCTCTCTCTCTTTCTCGCTCGCTCTCTCTCTCTCCCCCCCTCTCTCTCTCGTACACACAACACTCACTCTCGAGTTGGTTTCCTCTGCCTGACCCCCGCCCTGCCCCAGGACTGAGGACTCACGGCGGCGGCGGCGGCAGCAGCAGCAGCAGAAGCGGGACATAAACATATCAAATCAAGCTTGCACCCGGCCCATCCCCCTCCCGCCTCGGCTCCCCTGTCCGGGGGCATTCGCCCCCCGCCTGCCCCAGGGCCCAGCCGGCCGGTGTCAGCGCCACAGCTCTGGGAGCAGCTACAAGCCAACCACACGGGCGGACGCGGGGCGGGGGGGGGGGGGGAGGGTGGAGCGTGAGCCCCCATTCTCTCCCTCGCTCCCCTCTCCAGCTCCTCCCTCTTACCTGCGAGTCGAGTCCCCGCCGAGGGCCGCCGCGCCTCGGTCCCTCCCCGCTGGGCCGAGGGGCAGCCGCCGCCGTTGCCGAGAGCCAAGAGTCCGAAGGGAGCCGGCCGGGGCCTCCCCGGCAGCAGGAGCAGCTCCACCGGGAAAGGAGGAGACAAAACAGCACCGCGCCTCCTCCCTTACACACTCCCTCACTCACTCCCTCTCTCTCTCTCACAAACGCTCCCCCGCCTGCTTCACAACAGCTCCTACCACCCCCAACCCCCAACGGCGGCGGCAGCGACGGCGGCGACACTGAGCCCGGCGCACGCAGTAATGGTCCCCCCAACCCGCCGCCGCCGAGCTTTCCCCGCGCCCGGCCCCCTCCCTCCAGCCCGCCCAGCTCCGCCCCCTTCGCCTCCTGCTGCCGCCACCAGGACACACGAGTCCGCCCGCCCCGCTCCGCGCGCGCGCGCCCCCCCTCCACACACACACACACACGCACATCCCCGGCGGGAGGGGGAGCCGCGCCGTAGTCCCCAGGAGGCGCTCGGCTCCGACTGGCGGCGGGCAGCGTCCTTGGCCAGCGTGCAGCCCCAGCTCGGATCTCTGTCCCACACCTGGATTGGCTGCTGTGTGGAATCTCCCCGTTTCCCCCACCCCACCAAAGTTCCCGCATCCATTCAATGCGCCCGCCTTGAGCCCCTCGAGCACGCGAAAACTTCCCACCTCCATTCTCAAGCTACCACAGGCCGGTGCTCTCGACAACTCCCGGTCATGAGATGGCGGGACTTCTAGGCCTGGCTGCAGCCAGCCTCACCTGGCTCCTCTACCCTCCCCCACAAGCTAGACTGCCCCTCCCTCGCATCCCCACTGGCCACGCTCTGCGAGGGCTGTCCAGGCCTCTCGGTCCTTAAAACCTCCGTTCCAGCGGGGGGTTGGTCTGTGCACCTGCCCAGGCGCAAAACAGCTGCCCGGTACCCCTACCCTTCCTCTTCATCTCTACCTTTTTCGAGTCCCCTGAATCCTCCCTCCGCCCCGCCTCCAATGATTAATATCCCTTCAATCTCCTTCCACAGGACCGAGCCCAGACTAAGGCAGTTTGACAGTTATGGGTAGGGGGAAAGGGCAAAACACGAGGCGCTTCTCTCTCCCTCTCAACCAGCGCCCCTCCCCGAGGGGAGTGGGCCAGCTATCCCCGCCCAAAAGTGACCCCGCCCCCGGTCGGTGACGTACCGTGTTGACCCCGCCCCCTGACGCTCCTCGCGCCAGTCTTCTCCTCCTTCTCCCTCCTGACAGCGTCACCTCCTCGCCCGCCCCGTTGACTCCGCCCCATTCCCCGAAATTACAACCGACTGAACTGCCCCGGCGGCCGTTGGAGTTTGCGTTCGGTTTCCTCCGCCCGCGTGGCTCGGTTGCGGGTCCCGGCGCTCGCGTTCAGGCTCTGCTGGGCGCTTCCGAGCGGGCTCGCTGAGGGCCAGGGCGCGGGCGCCAGCGCGCGCACCACCTTGCCCTCTTCCCGTTTCCTCCCCTATTCCCCCACCCCCCGCACCGCTCGCCTACCCGCTGCGCCGGCTCCCCAGTCGGAGCCAAGAGGCCATTCCGCGACGTGCATCGCCGAAGTTTGCCCAAAGTTTCTCCTGGAACAGCTCTTGTTCCTCTGAAGTTTGCGGACCCACAAAGAAAGCGATTCGAGCCCTATTAGGAGAGCCAAAATGTAAAGTTTTGTTCAGAGAATTGAAGATTCAGGGCGGAAGAAGTGGTGGACGGTCGGTGTGGAATGGGGACTCTAGGAGACCGTAGTAGTCATGTCAGGGCTCGAAAGGGAATCTAGCATGCGTGTTATGTCCAAAAAAACAAGTTGGCACTTAGAATTAGGAAAACTCGAGTTAAGATTTTATTTCACACTTGTTAACTGTGACCTTGGGCAAGTCATTTAACCTCTGCCTAAATTTCTTCAACTGTAAAGTGAGGATAATAACACCAACTGCTAAGGCAGTTTTGAGGATCAACTGAAGATGGTAACGCATTTACTGTAGTTCCTGACATATAATGGGTGCTATATCAATTATAGTTCTTTTTAAAGCAGGACATCCAGGTGACTAAATGAATAAAGCCAGAAGACTGGAATTAAGATGTGGCTGGGGGAGGCACTAGTAATGGGACCCTGTGCAGGGCAAGTCATTTAACCTCCCTTTGCCTTAATCCACTGGAGAAAGAAATGCCAAACCATTCCAGTATCCTTGCAAGAAAATATCATGGACAGTATTTGCATGATATGTTCCACTGAGTCACAAAAAGTCAGACACACCTGAAAATCCACAACAAATTATTAAAACACTTAGCACAGTGCCTGGCACATGGTAAGTGAAAGATGAATGTTAGCATTATTAAAAATAGTAGGGCGGGGTAGTTGTAGTAGTAGTAGTAATGCCAACTCCTCAAGCCCAGGAAAAAGAGTTCTGGTGGTTTCCTTGCTCTTTCAACTTTTTAGAAAAAGAAGTGTTTAGAGACTGAAGGTATCCTTCTACGACTATTAAAAATAACTTGGCACTCAAGTCCCTTTCTTCCCCCTTCCCCAGTTTTCTTTTGTATACAAATTTAATTTTTTTTATTTCTGCTTTGAATAATTTTGAGATGAAAAGCTCTTTTAAAATGCTATCCACAGCCATAGAAGGAATTGGCAAAGTATGAATGCAGACCATACCATTTCTTGCCATATTTCCTTAATGAGGTTTTTCATGTATGATATATGTCTTCTTTCAGGACATGAAGAAGAAGGGAAAGTTGTATTATATGGCAACACTGGTATAACCCATATCAGATTGTTTACCCCCTGAGCAGGGAAAGAGAGAATTGGATTGAAAGATGTCAGAAAGCAATTGTTAAAAAAAAAAATTTCCTTGGGGGCACCTGGGTGACTCAGTGAATTGAGAGCCAGGCCTAGAGATAGGAGGACTTGGGTTTAAATCTGGCTTCAGACATTCAACTAGCTGTGTGGCCCTGGACAAGTCACTTAGCCCCCTTGCCTATCCTTTACTGCCCTTTTACCTTGGAACCAATACAAAGTATTGATTCTAAGAAGGAAAGTAAGAGTTTGGGAGCTATTAATTGTTTCTACATGTAATTGAAAAAATAAATAAAAGGAATAGAAATTGGTGGGGAAAGGTCATCTAGTCCAAACTTGTCATTATACAAATAAGACAATCTCATCTAAAGTTTTTTTAAACCCAAAGAGTTTTCTCACCATCAACCCAAGGTCTTATCTGAATCTATTTCCAAATTTTACAACTGAAGTCTCGAGTTGAATAGGCTTGGCATTGATCTCCCAGGAATTGATTGTACTAGGGCAGCATTGGTAAAGATGTGGCATGTGTAGAGAGCTGACACTCAAGAAGCTGCTACCTTCCTCCACTTCCCAGTGCCCTAGGACATTTTTCATATGTTCCACCCCTCTGCCCAGCCACCCAAAGCAAGCACTTCCTCCCTCAGCTCTCTCCAGTAATCAGTGGGGCTCACAGATAGCTTGAATGGCACTCAAACTCAGAAAAGATTCACCAGCAAGGTTTGTGTTTGGAAAAAGAACACAAGTTCTCAAACTCCAAATTCAGTGCTCTTTTCATGGAACCAAAGTGAGTGATTTGCTCCAAATCACCCAGACAGTAAATGTTTTTGTCAGCACTTACACCCATGTTTCCTGACTCTAGTTATTTTTTTCAATGAGATATTTCATATTTTCTTCTATTTTTTTTATTTTGTTTTATTTTTTCTTGATGTCTTATAAGGTCACTAACTTCTTTTTGCCCAATTCTAATTTTTTAAAGAATTAATTTTCTTCCTTGAGCTTTTGATCCTTTCACATTTACTCCATTTTACTTTTTTCAAGAAAATCTTTTCTTCATTGGGTTTTTGTACCTCTTTTTTCCAGTTGACCAATGTTGCTTTGAAAGCTATTTTCTTTTTGCATTACTTTCATTTCTTTTTCTCGTTTTTCTTCTACCTCTTTTACTTGATTTTTCAATTCCTTTTTCAATTCTTACAGCAACTGAGACAACTTTACATTTTTCTTTGAAGTTTTGTATGTGGTTGCTTGGATCTTACAGTCCTCTATTGGCTTTGTGTTTCACTCTTTGTTGCCAAAGAAATTTTCTAGGGTGTTTCTTTTGCCTTTTGCTCATTTTCCCAGCCTTTGTGCCTATACTCTAGGATTTCTGAAAGCTGCTGATTCTGCCTCCTCTACTGATGGCTTCCAGGATTCAGCACTCTGAGATTTTTTGCCCTTGGACTAGTCTTCACTACAGTGCAGGCTTGAAAGGGCCAAGCCCTACGAACTTCCTGGCCTCACTGCACACTGGTGCCAGAGCCTGATTCTTTAAGTGGTGGGGGCTCAGGGTGGGGTTCTCTGTTGTTGATGTAGGCAGGGTCCTGGGATCCCAAAGTTGCCTTATGCCCAAGCTCAGAACCTGGTGTAATAGGTACAGGGGGTGGCTGGCCAGCATTTCTCTATGTGCAGTTTTGCTTCCAATTACCCCTTATCCCATGAAAATCGACTCTCCTACTTTCAAGTTGTGTTCAGCCAGAGAGCATAATTACTCTTACTTGCAATTGGTTTTTTACTTCTGTCATTTTGAGGCTCTACTTAAAGATTTGTTTAGAAGGATTATCAGAGCAGTTTCAGCTTTCCCTGCTACTAAGCCACCATCTTGGCTCCACCACCCCTCCTTACCACTCCTTATTCCAGGACAATAACCTACTATACTGCCTTTGTCCTTGATTCTTCATCTCATTTAATTTTAGTAAATAAAAACATATAGAGGTGAGCTGATTTGCAAAGTGTCCTAAATAGTATAAAAACTGAACAATCCAGTCACTTAACCCCCATTGCCTAGCCCTTATCACTCTTCTGCCTTATAACTAATACACAGTATTGATTCTAAGGTAGAAAGTAAGGGTTAAAAAAATTAAAAGTGAAGCAATCTAGCTCATTTGAATCCAAATCTTAATGCAGCTGAGAAAAAATAGAGGGGTGAGGGCTCTCCCATAATACATATCCCTTATCAGGCATATTTTTCTTTGAAGTGGGAAAATAGCAAACTAATGTATTGGAATTAATTAGGCTGAAGCAACAAGTGTTTAAATCACATGGAAATTGGTTTGAGGGCCTAGAGAACCTTGATTGGAATAAAAAATGAATGTAACTTCTCCCATCAAGGAAGTTGCTTCCAGGGCAAAACTGACTCCCAAGGAAAGTATCTCCTTCCTCTCACCCTAGTGGCCTCTTTGTGGCCTAGCACAACTGCTGCTATCACCCCATCACTGGTGCTATTACCTACCAGAGCTTGGACCAGACATGAGAGTATTACCATTCCCTTTGAGCCTTCTGTATTCCATCTTCCCTTTGTGGATTTCAAAACTACTCTACCCTATTCAGACCATTCTTTAGAAGATCAGATTTACCTATTTCCTGATCAATAACAATAGAGATACTTGGAATAACAGAATCAGGTCTTGGAAACTACATTCTTCACCCTACTCAGTGTAACAAAATTAGGAAGGGCTGAAGCAAACTCAATATTTAATTATTTGAGAATATGGCCTTCAACAGCCATGCAAAAAGACAGACCCCTGGACGGTCCTAAGTCAAGCTTGAGCCACCATTGGCACAGGTAAGACACAGGAAGTGAGGTATAGAACAGCCTCTGGAATTCTCTGGACTTCCTGTGAGGAAGGCTAGAGTTCAGTTCCATCCAGGAGCTTGAGGTTGGAGGAGCCCCGCAAACTGCTTTCCTTCAGATTGGTCACGTGAGAGATAAGGACTGATCCCTTTCCCTGCCTTGGCTATCTAAGGCCTTAATGCCCACTTTGGCTCAGCCTGAGCCAGAGTGGTTCTGAGTTAAACTCCTTTCCTTCTCTTCATTTCTCTCTCTCCCTCTAATATTTTCTTCCTCCTGTTGTAATTAAATCACCATAAAAATTTGGCAGCTGACTTGGGTATTTTATTATTTGGGATTTCCCTTGGTGACCATTTAAATTTAGATTTTTTTCCATCTCAACTATAATTTTAACTGTTACACCTCCCAGTTCTGACTAAAGTTTCTTAATCCATGGGTTAAAGTAATATTGAAGCTAACAGGTTCTTTAAGAAAAGGAAGAAAAAAGATAACCCATTAAGAAAAGAGAACTTGTAACAATAATAAAAATACTAAAAAAGCAGACCTTTTAAGGACAACATTTTTTTCATACGTTGTTCTTTGGAAGTAACCCTGAGTTCTTGAAGGCTATGGTCACAAAGCACAAGACCTGGAAAATAGAATTTTTTTTCTTAGTAGTCTAGGGAGGAACTATCTTAAATGTAGAAAGTTCATCACCAAAGAGATGGCACCAGATAATGATTTTTTTTTTTTAGCCTTAGCAATTCTATAAAGGCAGAGAGAGGTTGCACTTTGCATTAATGGAGGAAACTCACATTTATGAAATGAATGATCTTTGAATTATTAAAGTAAAAGGCTTATTCCTCATGAAAATCATTGCCAACGTTTATATTTCAAGCACCATGTGTTGTCTTCAACATTTTTCTTAATGCCATTAAATGGACAAATGATTTTTCTCCTTGTAACACCCAGTAAGAATATTTTTCATATGCTATCCAAACAAGAATAGCAACTTTGTACTGAAAATAGGCCTATAAGGTCAAAAGTCCTATTTTTTGTGCGTTTTCCAACCCAGTGTTGATGTAACTATAGTTAATGATCTTGAGGCTTGTGAATTCACTACTGTCTACCTTCTCTCTATTAATTAGACCTTCAACAAAAAAATTAGTTAAAAAAAAGTATTAGCCACAGTAAAATAATAAATGCTTGATTTCTCTTTTCCTGTTCTTTTTTTATTGAAAAAAAATCCTTTACCCCTATCACTAAAGATGTACTTCTGATTGTCTTATTCAAATCATATTTGCTACCAGAAAATACAACAGAGTCATCATTCAGAGCCTGTCATTAATACTAAACATATATGGGCTGTTTACAAGTTCTCTAAGGGCAGGAAATCCCTCTGGTTTTTTCTTTTTTCTAGTCCCTAGCAGTTTCCTGGCACATTTAGGCACTTAATAAATGCTTGTTGAATTTAATCTGACTTGCCTTCTTTAAAAATGTATAGATAACTTAAAAGAACCTGGTAAATTAATAGTTAACATGTTGCCACTACTGCCTGAGGGGAAAAAAGCACAAAAAACTTGGCATCAATCTACTGAGATTCACCTTATTCCAACACATACTACAGATATTCCCTTTGCTTCTCTCTCTCCATTCTCCTTTGGAAATACAGTATTTTAGACACAAAGAAGTCTCTCTGAAAAATAATTTTAGAGCTATGTGGTAAAATTTCAGTTCTCTGACATGATACCTAAACAAAATATTCTCCCTAATTAAATATTTCAATCATGATTTATCAAGCCAAAAATAAACTAGAAAAAATTAAAAATTGAAATTTTACATAAAGTAATAATTTTAGAGCATTAAAATGTTTCTTTATGGATGGGGACAGAGTGTCAACACTTCCTTAAAAATGCAAACCAACCAGGGGCAAAAGTAATAGAAAAATCTCACTAGTGTTTCCTCAATCCCTTTTGACAGATATCCAGTATCCTAAAGTTTCCTCTTTCTTGACTGACCAGAGTCCCCAAATGTTACATCCCATCTGGCTTAGTCAGTTTCTTTACATGCAGGATTCAGCTCTCCAATATGCTAATTATTCATTCCAAAGGACTTGATTTGGGGAACTTATAGAGATTCCTTCATTCCCCAGTACCAAGTTAATCACTGCTCTTCACCACTGCTGGTTCTATCAAAAAGAGATCATGTGTAAACCTTAAGGCCTTTGCAAAACTTAAAGGACAATAAAAATGATAGCTATTATTATTGCATCAATTTTCCTCACCTCATTGGAGATCTCAGAGCTTGGAAGAGATGGGAGAAAGAAGAGACCTCTTTCAGTTATGTTCTGAACTCATCTATCTCATTTCATGGGGAAGCTGCTTCCTGGCAGATGATTGTGAATTGAAAAGCCTTTCATCATTCTTGATAATGTTAGTAAGTACTTCAATTTTAGTATTTCAAAAAACTCACGATTTTATCACTGAATACTCCATTGAATATTGCAACTTTTTCTCTCTCATAAGAAATCTTCATAAATTGAGAATGCATATATATATATGTAAAATCATCTTGTGGTCGGTCAACCTTTCCAACTTTGTAAAGATTACAGAATGCTACCTGAAAACACCAGAAATCTCTCACTATCTCTGGATGAATAACCTAAGGAGAAACGAGGCATAATACAAGGGGCCAAAAGCTAAAAGTAAGAAAAGACCTAGTAAGAATTTTCCAAAATGGAAGTGGGGGGAAGGAAGCAAAGACCGAAATTATTGGACATTATTGGATATTTTCAAATGCAACTCCCATAAGCATGGTCTTTTTTTTTTTCAGTAAAAACAAAGTTCAAAGTAAAAACGAAACTAAAAGGATATATTCCCCCCAACTGATAATAAACACAGAATAACTATTATTTTTCTAGTATGCTGAAACAAGGTCTAATTTAAGTCATCCTTTGTCAAAACTTGAAAGCAGAGTGATTTGTCATTGTAGCTCAACTCAAGATATAGTTAAGTTGCATTTTTATGACCACTTTCAATTGAAGAGAAAGTCTGTAGGATAGGGGGAAAAAAGTTTTTAGAAATCAAAAGTACCATAATATCTGTTTTAATTTTCAACATCATTCAACTTTGGTTAAGTACACCATAAACCCTCTTTAAAAAAAGGGGGGAGGGGGGGCATCTGGGTAGCTCAGTGGATTGAGAGTCAGTCCTAGGACTGGATATCCTAGGTTAAAATCTGGCCTCAGACACTTCCCAGCTATGTGACCCTGGGCGAATCACTTGACCCCCATTGCCTAGCCCTTACCACTCTTCTGCCCTGGAGCAGATCCACCATATTGGCTCCAAGACAGAAGGTTTGGGTTTTTATTTAAAAAAAAAAAAAGCACTGTCAAAAATTGCAGTATTTCAGGCCTAGAGACAGGAGGGTCCTAGGTTCAAATGTGACCTCAGACACTCCCTAGCTATGTGACCCTGGGCAAGTCACTTAACCCCCATTGCCTAGCCCTTACAATTCTTCCGCCTTGGAGCCAATACCAAGTATTGATTCCAAGACAGAAGGTAAGGGTTTGTTTGTTTTTTTAAATCTCCACATTTTACAAATGGTTGCAATCTTTTTTTTTAACAATTAAATTTGAATTGTTTTAAATTTAAATGTTTTTCTAGGTGAAAGTATCCTTTTGTAATGAATAATTCTCTGATTTGAAGGAAAAATTATTAGAACTAGCATGATCCAAAAAGCAAAAACAACAAAACCAGTTTCAATAGAAATATAGAAACACAAAGTTAAAAAGCCCAAATTTTAAAAAAAATTATTCACTATATTATTAGGATTCACAAGTATTATTACTGATGGAAAAAAAAGACCATTGTGATTAATCAGTCAATAAGCATTAAGTGCCTCCAGTGTGCTGAGCATGCTAATTAGAGATATAAAGAGAGAAAAGGCAGTCCCTGTTCACAATCTAATGGAAGAAACAAGCATGAACATATATATATATATATATATATATATATATATATATATATATATATATATATATATATATACAAGCTATACACAGGATATATAGGAAATAATAGAGGGAAGGCACTAGAAGTAAAAGAAACAGAAATGCTTAAGCAAAAGGTATTATCAAACCTGATAAATTGACAATGTATCTTGAAAATGTCTTTTCAGAATATATTGGCAAGACAAAAGAGTTTTCCAGAGAAAGTTAAATGCTTTTAATAAGTAAAAAAACCTCCAAAATCATATTTGTGACTTCAAAAGGATTGCTTCCCCCAGTGGCAGGATTAACCTGTGATTTCACTGGTATAGGAAACTCCAAATGAGACAATTCCCCATCACCACCAATGCAGACTAACACCTGTCCTGCAATTTGTAATTTTAAGAGATTATTTCCTGAAATACTGAGAGGTGACTTGTCCAGAGAGATAAAGCTAGAATAGTCAAATATAAAAAAATTCAGTATAAAAGGGTATGCTTGTAAATGTTTTGTCAACCAACTCTCTGGGAAAAAATGCATATAGACACATTTTAAAATTTAATCTGAATTATGAATATTTTCTCCATTTTTAAAAACTATGTCATCAATAAAATCATAAATCAAGTATTGATGTGTCTTTGCCAATTTCTGAGGTATAAATGTTTACACTGAAAATTTACAGTTAATTATTGTTGGCTCCTAACAAATCTCTATCTATAGCTATTAATATGGTGAAAACAGTGCTTGATAAATCATATCAAAGCAGTTTCAAATGGGGCCACTAATAGACAAGATTATGTGTAGAAGAATCTCCCATATGTCTTTACCAAAAAGAAATGAAATAATAAAATCTTTCTATTTTGCATTGTACATGGATGGTTGGTTAATTACATATATGTAATAGTTTGTTGAAATTTATGTTTGGTAAAACACATTACTTTATAAACTTGCTGATAAAAATGCCAGTGTAGGGGCAACTAGATAATATGATACATAGAGTACAGTCTTGGAGTCAGAAGGACCTTGGTTCAAATCTAGCTTCAGACACTTTCTAGCTGTGTAACTGAACAAATCACTTAATCACAATTGCCTAGCCCTTAAGGTAATAAAGGTTTTTTGGGTTTGTTTGTTTGTTTTTTTGTTTTAAGAAAAAAAGAAACTTTCAACATAAATGCAGTGAAAAGATTATTGACTCTGGAATCAGACAACCTGTATGAAAATTCCATTTTTGTTATTGCTTAGGTGACCTTGAAAAAGTCACTACCTTCCCTGACCTCAGTTACTTTACCTGTAAAATGAGGAGGTTGGACTGCATGGCAAACATTTTTTTTGCCTTTTAGGGCTAGACATATGATCCCTAAGAAAATTTCTATATAATTGGTGAATTTTAAAAATATGCATGTCTTTTGTTTTAAAATTTTCATCTCTTTTATTTCTAGGAAAATGTTTCTACCTTCTACTCAGAGAACCATCTTTTATGACAAAGAATAAAAGGAAAGGGAAAGCAGTTTAGCAAAATTAACACATCAACTAAGGCCAATAGTGTATGTAGTATTCCATACTCAGAGATCCCCACATTTACAAAGAAGAGAGGGAGGTTCATTTTTTCCCTCTCCTCTTTGGGCTAAAGCTTGACCATTAAAAGTACCAAGAATTCCATTTTGTTGTTATTGTTACTTTCATTTACATTGCTTTAGAACTGTTGATTTTTAAGATGAAAATTCCACATGTAGGAAAATTGTATTGAACTGTGTACTGAGCACAGACAGAACAAAGATGTCCAAGCCCTACCTAAAAATATGAACCCTTTTGAAACTTGGTCATGCTTCACAATCACTTGTGTTCAGAAATACAAACGGAAGATTTACACATAGCTCTTTAGGGTAATACATAAATAATCATCTTTAAAAAACAATCCATTAAAAGGAAGATTTTGTAAAATTGTGTGATGCTGTGGGGCAAAACAGAGCATTTTTATATTATTGCAAAATACCTTTACTTTCTCATGCAAAAGTACTTTATGAGCTACAGAAGAAATTGCTGTTAATTTATTTTATAACTTTTTTTTCATGAAACTTTTATATTTGTTTGATATTCTTGGAAAACTTAGTAACCAAAAATCCTAAAATCAGTTAAAGAAAAAAATCCTCCAGTTTGCTAGAGATACCTTATCAAGAAAGAGTCATTAATGTAAATTATATTTTTATAGCCAGCGAGTAATAGTGCAGTAGAATGTTGTATTCTATACATATTTCAGTCAGTTATGTAGTAATAAAGACATGGTCTATTGTTATCATTTCCAAAAGATTGCATATTCTAATATCCTCACCAAGGATGTCCTTGATGCATGTATCAATTACTCTAATAAAGAGTGTGTGTGTGTGTGTGTGTGTGTGTGTAGTGTAGTATACAGACATATAAGATGATTGTTCTTAATATCTTTTGGCTGCCTTTTAAAAATTCCAATAATATCAACTATTTTTCCATACCTTTTGTAGCTTCTCATTCAAAAACCTTAAAAATGGATCTCTCATTATTACCTTTAGTGTTGTGTTTCTTTCAGTAAGAACCTGATCTGTATACTCTTAGACCGTCTATCTGATTTCCCATTTTTGTTATCTTCAGTAACATTTCTATTGCATCTATAATTATATCTGGTATTGTGATATTAGGATCCAAGTATGATCATTGCACCATCCTTGATAAGATTTTGTTAGCAAATCTTTACAGATTTTTTCCATCTTTATTCTGCCCTTTTCCCAGTTTCATCATTAATTTTCCTCAGAATGACTTTGTATGATCGGATGTCTTACCAAGTGTTTGTTGAATTTATTTTTTCTTTCCATTGCTTCTAAAATATATCAAATGTCAAAATAGAATCAAGTTCATTTTTGTCATGCTATCTCCACTGTATACTCTCTCCACTGCCTTCTCTGGTTCTTTATTCTGTATTGAGATTCTCCTTCCTAACTTTTGAACCATAATTTTCAGCATCCTTGCCTTGATCTATTTTTCCACTGAACTCACCAATTATAAAAGTACACATTCATTTAATTTGGTAGTCTTTGTCAAGTTCTTTATAAAATTCCTCCACCTCATCCTCTAAAACAGACCAGTGGTAAGCTGCAGTTTTAAAACATTTGTCCCTTTTTTCTACATGTTTTTAGACTTTCTTCCATTTGTGAGCTCCTTGAGAACAGGGAATTAATCACCTTTTACTTCTTTGTATTCTCAGCAATGAGCACAGTATCTAGCATTTAATAAATATTTACTAATTAGGGGGCAGCTGGGTAGCTCAGTGGATTGAGAGTCAGGCCTAGAGACAGGAGGTCCTAGGTTCAAATCTGGCTTCAGACACTTCCCAGCTGTGTGACCCTGGGCAAGTCACTTGACCCCCATTGCCTAGCCCTTCCCACTCTTCTGCCCTGGAGCCAATACATAGTATTGACTCCAAGACCGAAGGTAAGGGTTTTTATCAAAAAAAAAAATTACTAATTGACAATTATTTTACAGTTATTTTCATGATGGGCCCCCCCTTTTTTTTTTGCAGATACTTACCATGAATACTAAAATGTAAGAAGACTCTATATTTCTTAAAATGATGTTTCTTTTTTGCCTTTAGACACATGATTATACCAACTAAAGAACTCTTTTATAACCATCCTTCCATTTAAACTTCAGCTTCCTTTTATCTTTTCATTTCACTTATGTTGGAATTTCAAGATAGATAAAATTAATTTCTTCCAGGAGTACATTAACTTGTTGGTCATTGGTCAAGGATCTCACATTATATTTAGGATTCCAACAGCTGAGTTAATATTTATAGAAAGTCTATATGAACTTAGCACTCTCTCCCCCCTCTTTATGCCATTTTGGCAGCACTGCAAAAGTGGGGATACAAAAAGTGGATTCACAATGTCTAAAGACCAATTTATATTTTTCTTTTTTCATGGGTTGCCATGGCTGAAGAATTCAACACCAATGGGCCAGACTATTAGTACTTACTCTCTCTATATAGAACTAGTTGATCCTCAAAAAGTAGATACAATGCATTGTTGGGACAATCCCTGAAGCTTACACTCTGCCAGGGTAGCCTTTGAGACCCTAGGGTGACCTCGATGCCAGGATAAGGTATCAGAATAGGACAGGGCAGAGAAAGATCATTAGTTAAAATTTTCTTTATGCAATATTCTTTGGTTGGGTATTTAGGATAACAAAGATGAAGTGAAATCTAATAATAGTGTTAATGTTTAAAAATTAATTCAAACTTATCTGTAGTAGTCCACCCCTAGCTATGGGCAAGGGAAACAGTTAGTATGTACAGAGTGGCTTAGAAGAAAGCATGCTCAGTCTTGAGCATGTTCAGGCTTGCACATGGCTGGGAAAGCCTCTGACCCTTGACCCCAGCTTCCCCCAGGTTAGGCGGGAAAACAGGTTTCTTTGTGCTCACCTGGCTAAGAGAAACCACACCTATACCTTGTCATTAACCAATGATAATCATCCCTATGTATTGTGTATATTTGCATATCAAAGAGATTAAATACTGGGCCACAGCAAGCTCTCCCCTTTCTTCCACTTGGATCTCAGCTCTCTCTGATGCCTGTCCTTCCTTTCCTTCTCTACCTCTCCCACCTGGGACCTGGCCTTTGGCCAGGCACTCTCTTTTCTCTATCATGTCTCCGACCTGTGTGGTATTAAATTTGGATCACTGGACGGGTATAAGCCTTCTGAGTACTCCACTGATCGGAGTTTTTGCTGTGGCTCCTTGATAATTAATAAGGCCTGGATTTCTGACTCATTCCTGCCACCTCATATCTCTAAGTTGGCTCCGCCATCCCCCTCGCGGCATACAGAACTTCTATCCTTCCTCTATCTTCCTACCTTGAGGCTTCTCGAAGGATCAAGGAAGCTTCATTATCAGTAAGTTGAATATATCTTAAATACTGTAAAAGTTAGGAAATAAGGCAAAGAAGCTATCTTTGAATTTTTTACTGATGGCATTGATAACAACCTCGTATAAAATAATAATTTTAAATTATTTTAAGTGAAGTATATTTTTAGATCAGGTATAAAGGTATATATAAAGAAACAAAATATCTAAGTAACTGATTTTCATAGAAAACATTAACCTGGAAAAAAATACATGTACATAAGAATTTAACTAATCCTCCATACATAGATTTGTACTTTGTATTTACTTTACCATATTTTACTTGTAGAGATAAATTAAGTCCTCAAAAATACAATAACCAGAATAAGAACCTGCCCAAAAGAATGATCAGTTTTCATGTTGATCTTGACCATATCCCAGGGTTAGGATCTCATAATTCATATAACATATAAAGATTAAAAGATTCTGATTTATAAAAGGGAAAACAACACCTCAAAATAAAGAGTTCATACATTTCTCTGCTTAACAGTGGAAGCTGAAGATTGCATTCATTTAAATGACATGGCAGCAGAGTTATGAATAACCCTCTTGTGTAGCCTAGAAATGGTATGACTGAGGTATGCTAAAGCTGGGACTGCTGCCTACGCATGCAAACTGGCACTGTCACATAAATGCAACTGAGCTTTTCTCTCTGATCTATGGTATGTTGTACACTTTTTCACTTTTTAAAGGAGGCCAAGAAAAAAAAAAGTATTTGCCTACTGCCCCAGGAAAGTCTATATGTTGTCTTGGTACTCTGAAAATTAGCCCAAAGAGCTTTGGAAATTCTAATGCAACCCTGCACATTAATTAACAATTCAACTGCTATATCAACTTTATCTAATCCATCCTATGCCATCAGTTTGAGATTCATAACACAACAATCTTCAAAAATCTAGATGGATTCATGGTAGATCTGGAAGAGACTAGATGTGAAAATACAAATTAATAGACTACAACACTAATAGAGGTAAAATAATAAAATCGTAAATTGTTCTTAGCTTGTTCTTAAAGGCCTGTTCTTAGCTTTTCCATTAGCTTAACTGTGAACATGTGCCTTTAATACACAGGGCATCATGCTAGGCACTAGAGATAGAAAGATTAAAAACAATTACTATACTCAAGTAGCTTAAATCATATTGGAAGAAACAACATGTATGCAGATAATTACATGCAAAATATATACAAAATATTTTCTGGGGAGAGACCATGATGTGTGTGTGAGTATGTGTATATATGGAGTAGGAACAGAAATTTGATTTTTTTTGGATAAGGAGTCTTAGTCAACCCCTCAACTACTTTGAATCAACATTGATTCTGTGAAGGCACTTCTAACTTTCCTGTAACTCAAGTTTACAATCTCAGCATCATCCTTGATTTCTTCCTTTCCCTCAACCTCAATATCCAGGCAGCTATCAAGTATTATTAATTCTGACTCCACATCATCTCTTTCTTTTGTTCCCTAGTTCAATCAATAAACGTTTATGAATAGGTATAGACAATGAGGAAACAAAATTACCACTTTTTGCAGATGATATGGTAGTTTATTTAGAACCCCATAGTCAACTAAAAACCTAATCTAAACAATTAACAGCATTAGCAAAGTTTCAGGATATAAAATAAACCCACACAAATCATCAGCATTTCTGTATATACAAAACTCATCAAGATGAAATAAAAAAGATCTATTTATCTATTATTTTACCACAGACAGTACAAAGTATTTGGGAGTCTATCTACCAAGAGACGTCTGAGAAACTTTATTAACACAATTACAAAACACTCTTCACTCAAAGGGAAATATAATTAATGGAATAATGTCAATTCAGTGACATACCATCCAAATTACTAAAGAATGACTTTATAGAGCTAGAAAAAAGTAACAAAATCTAACTGGAGAAACAAAAAGTCAAGAATATCAAGGGAATTAGAAAGGAGGCTTAGCAGTACCACATCCCAAACAATACTGTAGAGATGTAATCATCAAAATATTTTGGTGCTACATAAGAAATAGGTTGATCAGTGGAACAGATTAAGTTTACAATTTACAAAAGAAAATGAGCCCAGTGATTTAGTGTTTGATAAACACAAGAATTCCAGAAATTTGGACAAAAACTCACTAATGAAAACCACTGGGAGACTGGAAAGTATTGTGTCAGAAACTAGGCATAGACCAACACCTTATACCATATCCTAAGATAAGTTCAAAATGGGTACATTGTTTAGGCATAGAAGGTGATGTCATAAGTTAATTAGTATATAAATGGAGATTAATTTAAGCCTTTGACTTCATTCCCCCCAAGTCCTTAGTATTTCCCAAAATTCCCTATAATCTCTCCTGGGGCTCCAAGTTGGGGAGATAACCTTATTGGTATTTAACTGGCTATAACTCCTCCCATACTCTTTTTTTTTTTTTACATGACCAGGCTGAGTTCAGGTACTTCCTTTACTTTAGTTATTATTAATGAAACTTTTAAAATATAATACTTATTGATTATTAATTTTAATCTTTACTATAGTAAGGAAGAAACTAACTGTCAAATCTATGGAGAAGGGAATAGTTCATGACCAAGCAAGAAACAGATTCACAGGAGGTAAACTAGATAAATTTAATTACATAAAATAAAAGAGCTTTTGCACAAACAAAACTGATGCATCTTAAGTTAGAAGAAAAGCAAGAGGGCAGCTGGGTGGCTCAGTGGATTGAGAGCCAGGGCTAGAGATGGGAGGTCCTATGTTTAAATCTGGCCTCAGACACTTCCCAGCTGTGTGACCCTGGGCAAGTCACTTGACCCCCATTGCCTAGTCCTTACCACTCTTCTGCCTTGGAGCCAATACACAGTAGTGACTACAAGATGGAAGGTAAGGCTTTAAAAAAAAGAAAAAAGAAAAGCAAGAAATGGAAAAATCTTTATAGCAAATTTCTCTGGTAAAGATCTCACTACTGGAATATATAGACAACTGAATCAAATTTATAAGGAAAAGAACCATTCCCCAATTGAGAAGTAATCAAATGATATGAATAGTTCGTTATCATAAAAAAAATCAAAGACATTAATAGCCATATGAAAAAAATATGCTAAATCCCTAATAATTAGAGAAATGCTTATTAAATCACCTCTGAGGATCTACCTCACTCCTATAAAATTGACTAAGATGTCAAAAAAGAAAAGTGACAAATACTGGAGAAAATGTAGGAAAAATAGATATATTAATAAATGATTGGTAGAGTCCAATTATTCTAAAAAGTAATTTGGAATTATGTCCAAAAAACTATTAAACTGTACATACACTTTGATCCAAGGACATTTTCACACAAAGAGATTTAAAAAAAGAAGAAAAGGGTTCACGTGTATAAAAATATTTATAGCAACTTTTTTACATTGAAAATTTTGTTTCAATTACACATAGAAAAAAAATTAACTGTTTATTTAATTAATTAATTTAGAATATTTTTCCATGGTTACATTATTCATATTCTTTCTCTCCCCTATTCCCACCTCTCTCCCATAGTCAACAAGTAATTCTACCTGGTTTTACCTGTGTCATTGATCAAGACCTATTTCCATGTTATTAACATTTGCACTAGGGTGATCATTTAGAGTCCATATCCCCAAATCAGATCCCCATCAAAACCCATGTGATCAAGCAATTGTTTTTCTTCTGTGTTTCTACTCCCACAGTTCTTCCTCTGGATGAGGATAGCGTTCTTTCTCATAAGTCTCTCAGAATTGTCCTGGATCATTGCATTGCTGCCAGTAGAGAAGTCCAGCCACAGTGTATCTGTCTCTGTGTTGTGACAAGGAAATCACTTTAAAAGACTGATATATATTAATTTAAGGTTGCCAAGGAATTCAGCTATGTAATTCCTTAATGAAAACTCAAGTCAGCAGTCAACCTTTTATGGAGTTTAATTACAAACAGGAGGAAGAAAAGTATTAGAGAGAGAGAGAGAGAGAGAGAGAGAGAGAGAGAGAGAGAGAGAGAGAGAGAAGGGAATAGGGCTTAAATACCCCCTCTGTTTAGGCTGGGCCAAAAGGCCCAAGCCCTTAGATAGCTGAGGCAAAGAAAAGAGATCAGTCCCTATCACTCACGTGACCAAAATGGAGAAACAGTCTCAGGGGCCTCCACCTCCAGCTTCCTTCAGAGCAAGCTCCTCAGAGCACAACCTCTCAGAGCAAAAACTCTCCAACCACCCCCCAGTCCTCAGACCCTGCTATCTTTAAGGAAAACATCCAAGTTCCCTCCCCTCAGTTCTCACATCTACCAATCACTGTCCATGTCTTCCCTGTGCCAATGGTGGCTCTAGCTTAACCCAGGACCGCCCAGAGGTCTGTGGCTTTGCACATGTCTGTTGAAGGTCATATTCTCAAATAATTAAATCTTGATCCTTTGCTACAGCCCTTCCTAAATCCTGTTACCCTTTGTAGGGTGGAGATTGGAATAATTAAATTTTGATCTATGCTGCAGCCCTTTCCATTGTTCAGCAAAAGGTTTCTGTCTTAAAGTAATCCTATGAAGGGAGGAGAAAGACCCTCCCATGCCAACGGGGTTCACATTACAATAGACTATCAGTAGGAAATTTTTCAAGTATGAAATTTCCCAATGGTGAAATTTCCAACATTTATAAGTCTAAGAAATTTTAAGGTTTACAGTGTACAGTGTTCTCCTGGTTCTGCTCCTTTCACATCACTTCCTGGAGGTTGTTCCAGTCCACATGGAATTCCTCCAGGTTATTATTCTTTTTAGCACAATAATATTACATCACCAACAGATACCACAATTTGTTCAGCCATCCCCCAATCAAAGGGCATCCCTTCATTTTCCAATTTTTTGCCACCACAAAGAGTGCAGGTATAAATATTTTTATACAAGTTTTTTTCCTTATGATCTCTTTGGGGTATAAACCCAGAAGTGATATGGCTGGATCAAAGGGCAATTAGTCTTTTAAAGCCCTTTGGGCATAGTTCCAAATTACCTTCCAGAATGGTTGGATCAATTACATTAATGTCCCAAATTTGCCACAAAATTTCTTTATCTGAAAATTGCCTATTCATGACCCTTGCCCATTTATCAATTGGAGAATGGCTTGATTTTTTGTACAATTGATTTACCTTCTCATAAGTTTGAGTAATTAGACCTTTGTCAGAGGTTTTTCTTATAAAGGGTTTTTTCCCCAATTGTTGCTTCCCTTCTGATTCTGGTTGCATTGGTTTTGTTTGTACAAAACCTTTTTAATTTGATGTAATACAAATTAGTCATTTTACATTTTGTAATATTCTCTATCTCTTTTTTAATTTAAATTTTTTTTTCCTTGTAAGTTATTTATTTAGTCAATTTAGAACATTATTCCTTGGTAACAAGAATCATATTCTTTCCCTCCCTTCCCTCTCCCCACCCTTCCTGTAGCTGATGCGCAATTCCACTGGGTATTACATGTGTCCTTGATCCAAACCTATTTCCATGTTTTTGGTGTTTACACTAGGATGTTCATTTAGAGTCTACATCCCCAGCCATATCCACTCAATCCATGTAATCAAGCAGTTGTTTTTCTTCTGTTTTTCCACTCCCACAGTTTTTCCTCTGAATGTGGATAGTGTTCTTTCTCATAGATCCCTCCAAGTTGTTCAGGATCACTGCATTGCCACTAATGGAGAAGTCCATTACATTCAATTGTATCACAGTGTATCAGTCTCTGAGTACAATGTTCTTCTGGTTCTCCTCCTTTCGTTCTGCAACAATTCCTGGAAGTTGTTCCAGTTCACATGGAATTCCTCCACTTTATTATTCCTTTTAGCACAATAGTATTCCATCACCAAAATATACCACAATTTGTTCAGCCATTCCCCAATTGAAGGTGTAAAATTGAGATTTGAACTCTGGACTTCAATCGCCACAAGTCCTTGCTCCACTTCCCCAAAATGCTTTGTAATCTCACTGAATTCTGAGGTGGGTGAGGTGGAGAAGGTACTTAAGCTGATTGCAAAGGCTTTTGAGCTCTCTCGCTCTTGGACTTCCATTTTGGGGCAGACATGGCTCTTTCCATAATGTAGGTGAGGTCTTGTCTAGGCCTCTGGCCTAGGCACGTTTTCCTTATCCTGTATTTTCTTTAATCCTTAATCCTTAATAAACCTCTAAAAAATATAATACTCCTTGCAGAGAGAAACTAATTTCTACCTGCCTCAGTCTCCCCTAAATTTTAATCTTTACAAAGGGCACCCTCATTTTCTAATTTTTGGCCACCACAAAGAGCGCAGCTATGAATACTCTTGTACAAGTCTTTTTCCTTATTATCTCTTTGGGGCACAAACCCAGCAGGGCTATGGCTGGATCAAAGGGCAGACAGTCTTTTAGCACCCTTTGGGCATAGTTCCAAATTGCCCTCCAGAATGGTTGGATCAATTCACAACACCACCAGCAATGAATTAATGTCCCTACTTTGCCACATCCCCTGCAGCATTCATTACTTTACATAGATGTTATGTTAGCCAATCTGCTAGGTGTGAGGTGATACCTCAGAGTTGTTTTGATTTGCATCTCTCTGATTATAAGAGATTTAGAACACTTTTTCATGTGCTTATTAATAGTTTTGATTTCTTTAACTGAAAATTGCCTATTCATGTCCCTTGCCCATTTATCAATTGGAGAATGGCTTGATTTTTTTGTACAATTGATTTAGCTCTTTATAAATTTGAGTAATTGGACCTTTGTCAGAGGTTTTTGTCATGAAGATTATTTCCCAATTTATTGCTTCCCTTCTAATTTTGGTTGCATTGGTTTTGTTTGTACCAAACCTTTTTAATTTGATGTAATCAAAATTATTCATTTTACATTTTGTAATAATCTCTATCTCTTGCTTGGTCTTAAAATCCCATAGACCTGACAGGCATACTAGTCTATGTTCACCTAATTTACTTATAGGTTACTTCTTTATATTTAAGTCATTCACCCATTCTGAGTTTATCTTGGTGTAGGATGTGAGATGTTGATCTAAATCTAATCTCTAACGTACTGTCTTCCAATTTTCTTAGCAGTTTTTATCAAATAGTGGAATTTTGTCCCAAACGTTGGGATCTTTGGGTTTATCATACACTATCTGCTGAGGTCATTTACCCCAAGCCTATTCCACTGACCCTCTCGCCTGCCTCTTAACCAGTACCATATTGTTTTGATGACCACTGCTTTATAGTACAGTTTAAGATCTAGTGCTTTTAGACACCCCTTCGGTCAAATTTTTTTCATTATTTCCCTTGATATTCTTGATCTTTTGTTCTTCCAAATGAATTTTGTTATAATTTTTTCTAATTCAGTAAAAAAGTTTCTTGGTAGTTTGATAAGTATGGCACTGAATAAGTAAACTAATTTGGGTAGGATTGTCATTTTTATTATGTTTTTATTATGCTAGCTCATCCTACCCATGAGCAATTAATGTTGTTCCCAATTTAAATTGTGTGGTAAGTGTTTTGTAGTTGTGTGCTGTTATAATTAAAATGGTGGAAGAACTAAATTGTAGTAGATATAAGAGTGGGTGAGTAAATTTGTGACCTCAGAAAATATGTTTCACTACAGTGTCTTGGTTTTAAATCAAATATAAGGTGGTCACCAGAGAAATATTCCCAATTATGAATATACCCAAGTCAACTGGGTTTTATAGAGAATTTAATTAATAATACAATGAGGAATTAAAGAAAAGAGAGAAAGAGAGAAAAAGGAAATAAGTATGAAGGGCCTTAAGCCAACATGGCCTAGACCTGAGTCTTAAGAGAGAGAGATCAGTCAGTCAGTCTTTTATCACTCACCACAAGGTCTGTTTAAGCAAGGATTCTAGTGACAGAGTTTCCTCAGAGAGAGTTCCAGCCAGAGTCCTCCTCAAAGAGCCTTCCAGCCAGAGACTGTTTCAAAGGACCTCTCTCCAGAGCCTCCAGAGGGACAGAGTCCCCTCAGAGGAGCTCCAGCGAGACCACCTTAAAGATTGTCCTCCAAGAGCTTCCCTTCTCCAGAGCCTCTCTCAAGAGATCTTTTCAAAAGGATTGATTTCCAAGAGATTCTGCTTTTTCTTATATAGGGGGTTTTCTCCTATGTCACCTCCCCTAAGTTCTTCCATCTACCAATCACAGTAGACGTTTTCCAAAGGATAGCCCATTTTGAATTCACTGCTGGGTCGACTAATCCCTTTAGTAAGTTTGAATCAGAAAAAAACACTGCTGGGTCGACTAATCCCTTTAGTAAGTTTGAACCAGAAAAACTTCTGAATAAGTTTTCACCTCTTTGCTCCTGGCAAGTTTACAAGTTGCCTGACCTTTTATAGGTACTTAGCACCCCATTGTATTAATTCTAAAAATAGGCATGGCTTAAAGAACTTTTTGCCTCATTATAAGTATGAGTTTAAGTATTTTCATTGTTTATCAAGGAATTTTCTCCCCTAAAGCAATCTTAAGTACGGTGGAGTAGAGGTCCTCCCATTTCTGATCCAAGTAGAGTTCTCACTGTCAAAATGGGGAATGTTCCCAGTAGGGAATTGTTCCAATGGAGAATTCCCCAATGTGAAAATTTTTAACATTCACAAGTCTGAGAAATTTCAAGATTCACAGTCCATATAATTCCTGTGTTTGTCTTGGCAAATTGATTCTTAAATATTTTATATTGTCTATGGTAATTTTAAAAGGAATTTCTCTTTCTAACTCTTGCTGCTGAGATGTGTTGGAGATATATAGAAATGCTGATAATTTATGTGGATTTATTTTGTATCTTACAACTTTGCTAAAGTTGTTGATTATTTCCATTAACTTTTTAGTTGATTTCACTAGGATTCTTTAAGAAGACCATCATATTATCTGCAAAGAGTGATAGTTTAGTTTCCTCATTCCCTATTTTAATACCTTTAATTTCTTTTTCTTCTCTGATTGCTACTGCTAGTGTTTCTAGTACCATATTAAATAATAGAGGTGATAATGAGCATCCTTGTTTTACTCCTGATCTTATTGGGAAGGCTTCTAATTTATCCCTATTGCAGATGATGCTTGATGATGGTTTTAAATATATACCATTTATTATTGTTTAGGAAAGACCCTTCTATTCCTATACTTTCTAGTGTTTTCAATTGGAATGATTGTTGTATTTTGTCAAAGGCTTTTTCTGCATCTATTGAGAGAATCATGTGATTTCTGTTGCTTTGGTTGTTGATATGTTCAATTATGTGGATGGTTTTCCTAATATTAAGCCATCCTTGCATTCCTGGTATAAATCCCACCTGATCATAGTGAGTAATCATTGTGATCACTTGCTGGAGTCTTTTTGCTGGTATCCTATTAAATATTTTTCCATCTATTTTCATTAAGGAGAGTAGTCTGTAGTTTTATTTCTCTGTTTTTGGTCTGCCTGGCTTTGGAATCAGTACCATATTTGTGTCATAAAAGGAATTTGGTAGAACTCCTTCTTTTCTTATTTTTGTCAAACAGTTTTTATACTATTGGGATTAGTTGTTCTTTAAATGTTTGATAGAATTCACTTGTTAATCCATCTGGCCCTGAGGATTTTTTTCTTAGGGAGTTCTTTGATGGCTTGTTCGATTTCTTTTTTTTTTAATTTAATATATTTTATTTGTTCATTTCCAAGCATTATTCATTAAAGACATAGATCATTTTCTTTTCCTCCGCCCCACCCCCCATAGCGGACGCGTAAATCCACTGGGCATTACATGTTTTCTTGATTTGTTGTTCGATTTCTTTTTCTGATATGGGATTATTTAAGTATTCTATTTCTTCTTCTGTTAATCTAGGCAGTTTATATTTTTGTAAATATTCAGCCATATCACCTAAATTGATGTATAATTAGGCAAAATGTTTCTTAATAATACCTTAATTTCCTCTTCATTAGAGGTGATGTTGCCCTTTTCATCTTTGATACTATTAATTTGGTTTTCTTCTTTCCTTGTTTAAATTAGATTGACCAGTACTTTATCTATTTTATTTGGGTTTTTTTCAAAGTACCAGCTCCTAGTCTTATTTATTAATTCAATAGTTCTTTCACTTTCAATTTTATTAATTTCTCCTTTAATTTTTAGGATTTCCAGTAGTTTTTATCTAGTGATTTTTAATTTTATCTCTTTCTAGTTTTTAATTTTCATGCCCAATTCACTGACCTCTTCCCTCTCTAATTTGTTGATATATGCACTCAAAGATTTAAATTTTCTCCTGAGTACTTCTTTGGCTACATAGATTTTGATATGATGTTTCCTCATTGTCATTTTCTTCAATGAAATTATTCATTATTTCTATAATTTGTTCTTTAACCAACCAATTTTGGAGAATCGTATTATTTAATTTTCAAATAATTTTTATTTACCTCTCCATGTACCCTTACTAATTATTATTTTTATTGCATTATGATCTTAAAAGGTTGAATTTATTATTTCTGCTTTTTTGCATTTGTTTACAATGTTTTTATGCCCTAGTACATGGTCAATCTTTGTGAATGTACCATGTGCTACTGAAAAGAAGATGTGTTCCTTTTTGTCCTTATTTTTCTCCATATATCTATTAAATCTAATTTTTCTAAAATTTTATCTACATTTCTCACCTCTTTCTTACTGATTTTTTGGTTTGATTTATCTTGATCTGATAGAGGAAGGTTCAAGTCTCCCATTAGTATAGTTTTACTATCTATTTCCTCCTTAAGCTCAAATAGTTTCTCCTTTAAAAATTTGGATGCTATAACATTTGGTGCATACATGTTGAGTACTGCTATTTCCTTATTGTCTATACTGCCTTTTATCAGGATGTAATTACCTTCTGTATTAGAGGGGAATACTGAGAGATGATAGGGGAATCAAAAAGATGTTACACCAGGAAACAGTTTTGAAGGTAGGGAGCTGATTTCAGAGAATACCCTTACTTCCTGTTCTCCTCACTAAGCATCCTAATGGAGTTCACTTCACAGATGGTGAGTCAGTTTCCTCTCTCTAATTACAAAAGTCTTGAGAACAACTTCTTTAGTTGAAAAGGATCTATTCAGTTTTTTTGGTGGAAGGAAATAATTGGGAAACTGGGAGAGAGGGAGAGAGGTCTTCCCTACTTCTAATTTCTATCACTTACTGAAGGCTTTGGTGTCAGTCTCTTCAAAAAAGTAATAAAATTTGTTTCCCCTGAGGGAAATAACAATAATCTTGCTGAGGTCTTTTCTGGGCAAGAATGTTCTTCAGCTCAAGTTAGGTGGAGAAAGGTAACAACCAAGACTTTCTTCTTCAAATGTGAAGTGGTGTGTAGACCAGACCACTCCCAAACAGAAGTGACTGTCCAAAATTCAGCTTGGGGATAACTTCCCCCTTCCTCAACCTTCCATTGAATTTTTTCTCCTCCCCCAATGGGTCGAGGTCTGGATTCTATGTTTTTTATTGAATTCTTCTTTCTTTGCATTTCATTTCTTCTGTCTGTGCCCATTTCTCTCAATAATACTTCTCTTTCTCTTTTAGTCAGATCTATTTTTACTTTGGCTTTCTCAGATATCATGATTGTGACTACTGCCTTCTTTTTCTCAGTTGATGCCCAATAGATTTTGCTCCAGCCTCTTACCTTTACCCTGTGTGTGTCTACCTGCCTCATGTGTATTTCTTGTAGACAACATATTGTAGGATTTTGGTTTCTAATCCAGTCTGCTATTTGCTTCCATTTTATGGTTGAGTTCATCCCATTCACATTCAGAGTTATGATTAACACCTATGTATTCCCCATCATTTTTATTTCCTCTCTTAGTCTTGTCCTTTCTTCTTTCTCTATTTCCTTCTATACCAGTGTTTTACTTTTAATCAGTTCCCCCGATCCCCACCATTGTATTAATTCCCTTCCCACCCCCTCCCTTCTTATACCCCTCTTACTTTTCTTTAGGGTTTATTAAATCCCCTCCCCATTTCTTTCCCTCCCTTTTGGTACTCCCTGCCTGCCTCCCTCCCCTTGGATTTTCCCTCTCAACATCCATCTAGGGTAAGATAGAATTTAATACTCCAATGGATTTAGATGCTCTTCCCTCTCAGAATTGATTCCACTGAGAGTAAGGTCTAAGTATTACCTATTAGCACTTTCTTCCTCTCCTTCTTATAATACTATTCTTTCCCTCCCCTTCCCATGTGCCTCTTTACGTGGTATCATTTATACTATTTTTCTTCTTCTTTTAAGTTTCTCTTGGTGCCATCTTCTCCCCTGCCCGTTTTTACATATCATCTTAAAGCACTTAGTACCCCAACCTCTACCTATGGATAATTCTTCTAACTAATATTATAGTGAATACGGTTTTTGAGATTTACAAATATCACTTCTCCATATAGGAATATAAACAATTTGCCCTTCTGAAGCCCTTAAAATTTTTTTCCTCTTTCTTGTTTACATTTTCATGTTTCTCTTGAATTTTGTATTTGGACATCAAATTTTCCATTTAGTTCTGGTCTTTTCTTTACAAATACTTGGAAATCTTCTATTTTGTTAAATGTCCATACTTTCTCCTGGAAGTATATAGTCAGTTTTGACGGGTAGTGTGGAGGAGAGAAATTATAAGGCATGCAAAAGGACAAGAAGAAAGACAAGAAGCTGGAGACTTATCAGCTATCAATCAAAGGATGATTCCATTTGGAATGTTACCGGGAAACAGTGGAAGACAAGATCAAACTGCTGGCTGGATTTCTGGGCTTCTTACCTGATGGTGGTGACTTTGAAGGAAGAAGCTGGGTTTATCTCTGGGATGTAGGATAATCAAGTTGGAGGTGGCCTGGCTGATTAGATGGCAGAAGAAGAAGAAGAATAGTCCATATATATTGGTTTTCCCCAATAAACCCTTACTCGAGATAAAAAAGAGATGTAAACCTTAAAATTTCTTAGACTTATGAATGTTGGAAATTTCCCCATTGGGAAATTTCATACTTGAAAAAATTTCCTACTGATAGTAAGAACTCTATTGGAATGTGAAACTCCTTGGCATGGGAGGATCCTTCTCCTCCCTACTTAAGACTACTTCAGGACAGAAACCTTTTGCTAAACAATGGAAAGGGCTTTGACCTATGCTTAAGCATAGAACAAACAGGAAGTTCTTTGAGTCATGATTGATTTTAGAATTGATACAATAGAGATACTTGGAATGACAGAACCAGGTCTACAATCTCCACCCTACTCAGAGTAACAGGATTTAGGAAGGGCTGCAGCAAAGATCAAGATTTAATTATTTGAGAATATGACCTTCAACAGACATGTGCAAAGGAAACAGACCTCTGGGCGGTCCTGGGTTAAGCTAGAGCCACCATTGGCACAGGGGAGACATCGACAGTGATTGGTAGATGTGAGAACCGAGGGGAGGGGACTTAGATGGTTTCCTTAAAGATAGCGGGGTCTGAAGATAGAAGGGGGGAGGTTTTGCTCTGAGAAGGATGCTCTGAAGGAGGTCTGAGAGGAGAGAGGTCCTGGAGGGAGAGCTCCTGGAGAGGTCTTGAAGGAGGCAGTGGAAGGAGAATTCAGGAGGAGTCAGGAGGAGAATTCTCTGGAAACATTTCTTGAAAGGAGGCTCTCTTGAAGGTGGAGCCTGAGGTTGGCATGAGAAGCCTTGCCTAGAGAGATCTTGGGTGAGTGATAAAACCAACTGACTGATTTATTCATTCATATTTCTTTCTTACTTTCTCTCTTTTTCTATTGATTAATCAGTGTATTATAAATTAAATTTCTCTATAAAACCCAGTTGGCTTGGGCATATTCATAAATTGGGAATATATTCCCTGGCAACCATCTTATATTTATATAAAACCAAGACACAGTAGAAAACATATTTCAGCGGTCATAATTGTTATATATTTCCCTTGCTCCCAAAACATTTTAATTATCACAGTTTATGGCTCCCACTCTCTTATCTACTACTATTTAACACTCAAAACTATTTTAAATCTAACAGAGAAAAGAGTATTTCCTCTGAAACATTATAACCGACCCTGAGTGACTTAGAAGGAGACTGAAGAAGGGAGAAGAGGAAAATTAAGGGAAGAAGAGGGGAGGAAGGGAAATTGAAAGAGGGAGGAAGGGAGGTATAAAAGGGAGGAGGGTAGGCAAAAGAAAATAACTACCTGATCCATTTGTAATCTAGTAACCATCAAATATACCCCCTCCAATATAATAGACAGTAGGTTTTCCTTGGCTGTAGAACCAATTAACTTGTCTTTCTGAATATCATATTCCAAGCCTTGAGGTCCTGTAGTGTGCAGGCTGCCAGATCCTGTGTGATCCTGATTGGTGCTCCTTGATATCTGAATTGTCTCTTTCTGACTTCTTGCAATATTTTCTCCTTAACTTGGAAGCTCGTGAATTTGGCAGTTACAGTTCTGGGAGTTGTCTTTTGAAGTAATGTAGAGGGTGATCTATGGAATCTTTCAATATCTATTTTGCCTTCTTGTTTGAGAATATCAAGGCAGGTTTCCAGGTCAGTCCTCTTCTCAATGAGATATTTCATGTTTCCTTCTATTTTGTCATTCTTTTGACTTTGATTTATTAATTTGGCTGCGTTGTGAGATCATTAGCTTCCACTGGCCCAATTATACTCTTAAAAATCTGTTTTTCAGCTATGATCTTTTGATTTTACTTTTCAGTTTGTTCTATCCTGATTTTCATGGTTTCCAGAAGGTCAATTCTAGTCTCCAATTTGCTTATTTCATGTGATTTCCAGGCATCATTTTCCAAGTGAGAGATTCTGTCTTTTAAACTATTATTTTCTTTTTGAACTATTTCCTACTTTTCTTGCAAAGTTTCTTCTATCTTTCTTACTTGGTTCTTAAACTCAAATTTGAGTTCCTCGAGAGTTTGTGACCAATTTCCCTTTTTTTATTCCAATTTTATTTGGCCAATTTCAAACATTATTCCTTGGTTACAAAAATCATATTCTATTCCTCCCTCCCATTCCTCCACCCCCCCTGCAACCGACGTGCAATTCCACTGGGTATTACATGTGTCCTGGATCAGAACCCATTTCCATGCTGTTGATGTCTGCACTAGGATGTTCCTTTAGGGTCTATATCCCCAATCATATCCCCCTCGACCCATGTAATCAAGCAATTGTTTTTCTTCTGTATTTCTACTCCCACAGTTTTTCCTCTGAATGTGGATAGTGTTCTTTCTCATAGATCCCTCCAGGTTGTTCCTGATCACTCCATTGCCACTAATGGAGAAATCCATTACATTCGATTGTACCACAGTGTATCAGTCTCTGTGTACAATGTTCTCCTGGTTCTGCTCCTTTCACTCTGCATCACTTCCTGGAGGTTGTTCCAGTTCCCATGGAATTCCTCCACTTTATTATTCCTTTGAGCACGATAGTATTCCATCACCAAAATATACCACAATTTGTTCAGCCATTCCCCAAATGAAGGGCATCCCCTCATTTTCCAATTTTTTGCCACCACAAAGTGTGCAGCTATGAATATTCTTGTACATGTAATTTTCCTTATTATCTCTTTGAGGTGCAAACCCAGCAGTGCTATGGCTGGATCAAAGGGCAGACAGTCTTTTAGCACCCTTTGGGCATAGTTCCAAATTGCCCTCTGGAATAGTTGGATCAATTCACAACTCCACCAGCAATACATTAATATCCCCACTTTGCCACATCCCCTCCAGCATTCATTACTTTCTGTTGCTGTCATGTTAGCCAATCTGTTAGATGTGAGGTGATACCTCAGAGTTGTTTTGATTTACATCGCCCTGATTATAAGAGATTTAGAACGCTTTTTCATGTGCTTTTTAATAGTTTTGATTTCTTTGACTGAAAATTGTCTATTCATGTCCCTTGCCCATTTATCCATTGGAGAATGGCTTGATTTTTTGTACAATTGTTTTAGCTCTTTGTAAATTTGAGTAATTAGACCTTTTGTTATAAAGATTGTTTCCCAATTTGTTACTTCCCTTCTAATTTTGGTTACATTGGTATTGTTTGTACAAAAACTTTTTAATTTGATGTAATCAAAATTATTTATTTTATATTTTGTGTCTTTTTATAAGGCTTGCTTGGTTTTAAAATCTTTCCTTTCCCAAAGATCTGATATGTATACTATTTTGTGTTAAGAATTCATTTACTTCTGCCCTCCTGAATTTGTTAATATATGAACTCAAGGATATAAATTTCCCCTGAGTACTGCTTTGGCTGCATCCCATAGAGTTTGAAAGGATGTCTCATCATTGTCAATTTTTTCAATGAAATTTTAATTGTTTCTGTGATTTGTTCTCTAATTAACCGATTTTGGAGAATCATATTTAATTTCCAATTAATTTTTTATTTGGCTCTCCATGTACCCTTACTGATCATTATTTTTATTGTGTTATGATCTGAAAAGGTTACATTTATTATTTCTGTTTTTCTGCATTTGTTTGCCATGTTTTTATGACCTAGTATATGGTCAATCTTTGTGAATGTACCATGTGCTGCTGAAAAGAAGATGTGTTCCTTTTTGTCCCTATTTATTTTTCTCCATATATCTATTAACTCTAATTTTTCTAAGATTTCATTCACATCTTTTACCTCTTCCTTATTAATTTTTTAAAATTTTATTTATCTAAATTTGATAGTGGTAGTTTCGGGTCTCCCACTAGTATAGTTTATCTATATCTATTTCCTCCTTCAATTCCACTAGTTTCTCCTTTAGAAATTTGGATACCATACTATTTGGTGTATACATGTTGATTACTGGTATTTCCTCATTGTCTATACTCCCTTTTATCAGGATGTATTTACCTTCCCTATCCCTTTTAATCAAATCTATTTTTACTTTGGCTTTGTCAGATATCATGATTGCAACTCCTACCTTCCTTCTATTAGTTGAGGCCCAATAGGTCTTACTCCAACCCTTAATTCTAACCTTGTGAGTATCTACCTGTCTCAGGTGTGTTTCTTGTAGACAACATATGGTAGGATTTTGGATTCTAATCCACTCTCCTATTTGTTTTTGTTTTATGGGTGAGTTTATCCCATTCACATTCAAAGTTATGATTGTCACTTGTATATTCTCCAGCATTTTGATATCCTCTCCTAGTTCTGTCCCTTCTTTTTTTGCTATATTCTTTTAAACCAGAGGTTTACTTCTAATCAATACCCTTAATCCCCCCCCCCTCTTTATATGCTTCCCTTTCTGGCCTCTCCCTTTTTATTCCCTTCTTATTTTTTTAGGGTCTGTTAAGTTCCCTCCCCCCTCTCTTTCCCTCCCTTTTTGTACTCCCTCTCCCCTAACCCCCTTAGTTTTCCCTTCTCATTTCCCTGTAGGATAAGATAGAATTCAAGACCCCAGTTGATCTAGATGCTCTTCTCTCTCAGAATTGATTTCACTTTGAGTAAAGTTTAAGTATTACATATTAGCATTCTCTTCCTCTCCTTCTTATAAGAGTAGTCTTTCCCTCCCCTTCCCCTGCATATCTTTGTGTGATAAAGATTATCCTATTTATTTTATTTCTTCAAGTATCTCTTGGTGCCATCTTTGATTCCCCCCCTCCCTTTTTCTTTTTTTGTATATCATCTTATAGCACTTATTACCCCAATAACTTCCTGTGAATGATTCTTCTAGTTATTATAATAGTGAATATAATTTTTGAGAGTTACAAATAACATTTCCCCATATATTAACATATATAATTTCATCTAATTGTAGTCCTTAAAGAATAGAGTTTGAATAAAAAAACAGTTTTCCCCTTTTCCCTCTCTTTCTTATTTACCTTTTCATGATTCTCTTGATCTTTGTGTTTGGATGCACTCTTCAGCCTGCTGGGGTTTCAGGTGTAGCTGCTCTCAGGGGTAGGTCTTTAGTGGTCTTAGTCAACCCCCAAGGACCTAGAGGTACCCTTTACTCACTTTAAAGATGCCCCTTACTCACTGATTCTGGTGAGCACTGGCTTTGACTCTGGTTCCGTAGTTGGTATGATCTATCCTCCGATAGATCAGCTTGAAGCTTTGATGGGAGCTCTTTCACCCCCTTATAGTGTGGAAATGCCCAAATCTCACGTACCTTCAATGCTGCACCCTACTGTAGAGTCCCTTTGTTCCTATGAATTTGGGTTTTTTTTTTTTGGTCTTTTAAGGTAGTCTATATCGGTGGGTGCTGAGGAGAGGAAGAGTATTGTGTCTAGACTGCCACCATGTTTACCTGGAAGTACAATTTCCATTTTTTTTAAAGTTTGGATGTGTTTGTTTCTTTGTTGCTCTCGGCTGTCTCCTCTGTGATTTTCTGTTTTTCTCCATAGAAGTTATCCAGGATCGGAGGCTTTTTCATATTTTTTTTTCGGTAGTTGTAGATTATAGTTTGTGGGTGCTGGTGGCCATTGCTGTGTTAGTTTTTGATTCCCTTCCCAGCCACAAGTCTGAATGAGGAGGGTAGGCTGCTCTCTCTTTATCTATAGAGCAGTTTTTGCCCTGAGGCTATTTTTCAGTCTCCACCATGTTTGCTATGGGCAGCCCCTCTCTGCCCTATCTCTGCACCCAAGCTCTGTGTTCCTCAGCCTCCTGGGATCCCAAGTCTTGCTGCCCTCAGGGATAAGTCTGTGGTGTCCTCAGTTAGCCCTCCGAGAACCTAGAGATTGGCCTGCACTCACTTTGACTCTGGCACTGTAGGTAGAATGGGGGAGGGGTGATCAGTTTGCCCTTGGTAGGAGTAATTTTACCCTCTTATATCATGGAAATGCCCCAAGCCTGCCTACCTTCAAGGCTGTGCCCTATGGTAGAGACCCTTCACTCATCTGATTTTGATTTTTGTCCTTTTGAGGCACTGTATATTGGTTAGTTGTGAGGAGAAGAAGACCCTTGCTTCTACTCTGTGGCCATCTTAGCCTGGAAGTCCATAGAAAATTCTAACATTCATTTTTAAAAAACTTTTGAGTCCCCAATTCTCTCCCTCTCTCTCCCCTCCTCCCTTATTGAGAAAGCAAGCAATTTGACATAGGTTTTATAAGTGAGTCATACATAATATATTTCCATATTAGTAATGTTGAGAAAGAAAGTTAACCAAAAAAGAAAAAAACTTTTTAAACGTATTCTTTGATCTTCAGACTTCATCATTTCTTTCCTCTGGAAGTAGATATCACTATTCATCATGAGTTCTTTGATAATTCCAAAGAATCTTAGATCATTGTATTGATGAGAATAGCTAAATCATTCATAATTAACTATCATACAATATTGCTGTACTGTACAATCCTGGTTCTGCTCATTTAGCATAAGTTCATGGAAATCTTTTCAGGTTTTTCTGAAAGTAGCCTGCTTATCATTTCTTATAACACAATCACAATCATGTATCACAAAAAGTATAGCAGCTCTTTTTGCCATGGGAAAGAAATGGATATCAAGGGGATGCCCATGAATGGGGGAAGGATGGAACAAGTTATGGTATATGAAAAGGATGAAATGCTATTATATTCTAATAAATTATGAAGTGTATAGATTTAGAAAAACCTGGGAAGACTTATATGAACTGATGCAAAGTGAAATAAGCAGAACTAGGAGAACAATTCATACTGTAACAGAATACCATAATGATAATCAATTGTGAAGATTTAGTAACTACTAACAAAACAATGAGCAACCATAATTTGAAAAGGACATGACAAGGGAAAATTGAAGTATTATTTTTCTCTTCTGTTCTTTCTTTCTTTTTTTTTTGAAGGAGAGAGGGGAGATATGGCTAATGCAGAAATTTCTCATGATGACAGTGATAGATTTTATTTTTCTTTCTTTCTTAATTGGGTGAATGTGGGAGATAAATTGAAACTAGATTCATGCTTTAAAAATAATAATTTTAAAAGCATTTATTAAGTGCCTACTTTCAATCAATGTGCTAGATCATGGGGATACAAATTTAAAATAGAACTTTTCCTATCCTTAAGGAGCTTGGATTCTATCTAGCTATATTTGGTTAAGTCCCAGACACTCTATCACCTAGACTATCACAAGATCCTCCAAATTGTCTTCCAGGCTTCTAGTTCACTGCTCCCCACTCCTTTCTCCAAATCTTTCTCCTCAGTTGCCAAAGTATTATTACTAAAGCACTGATTTCCCTTTGTCCCCCCCCCCTTGCCCAAAAAAGCCAATGCTTCCTCATTTCTTTAAGAATAAAGCACTGATGTCTTTTTGGCACTTAAAGTCTCACAATCTGGCTCTTCTTTTCTTAATTTCATGTCATCCCCTACCCCCACTCCCACCCCCAACCCTATGTTCCAGTCAAAATATCCTAATTTGTTTTTCCCTGTACATGACATGCCATCTCCTGTCTCTGTTTCTGCACAGGTTGTCCCTCAGCCTTGGTAATAATGTATTTCCTTTTTTATACTCATTTAGACTCCCTAACTTCCTCTAAGGTCCTCCTCAAGTTCTACTTCCTACCAGAAGGCTTTTCAAATCTCTCCAGTTGCTAGTGTTTCTCTGCCAAATTACACTTTAAATGAACTTATCTGTGAACTTTTTGTCTCTTCCCCATCTCCCCAACAGAATGTTAGCTCTTGGAGGCAGGAACTCTTAGCAGAATATAGTGGAAAGTTCACTGGTTTTTGAGCCAGAGGACTTGGCTTTTAATACTAGTTCATTCACTTATTCCCCATGTGACCTTGGGCCTCAGGTTTCTTATCTATAAAATGAGAGGGTTGGACCAAATGGTCTCTAATGTCCTTTCCATCTAGATCTATTCTCTTGTGACTCTTTTCATTTTTGTCTTTATATCCCTAGCACCTGGTATAAAGTAGCAGCTTAATAAATGCTTGTTAAATTAATGTTGTTGAATGATCCTTCAGACTAAGGGGACATGTTTCCCCCACTTCCCTATTCTGTACAAACCAGAGATTTCACTATAAATATGACCCCAATCGGGCCACCACCACAGTTTGAAACACTTCCCTCTTCCTGATGCAGTCAGTCTTATACAATCTTATACAGAACCCCTGAACTCAGCAGCGACAAGACCAATATCAGAGGATCCCTTTCCACACCCCTACATGGATTAGGCTACATTTCCCCTAAAAGGCACAAAGTTAGAGCTTGATGAGAGAAGGCTAGGATGGGGAGGCAGGACAAAACTCAAGCTGAGCCTCCTCTGACACCACTTTCGGATAACCTCTGGAAATAATGAAGGGGTTTCTTGATCCCCTAAAAGGTCCCAGCCAGGTACTGTTGGTGCCTTATAGACTTGATGGATATCCCTAGGCTAAATCGTGCCCTGTAGACCAGAGACATTTCCATGGGCTATATATATATCCATGTTAAATAACCTTGCTATGTTAGAACTAAGTAAACCTCCTGCATTCAATGAACTGTGGGTACCTCATTTTCTTTCAGCATTGAGCCTGAACTAACAGAATTCTGCTCTCAAGTCTTTCTCTTACATCCTTCTTCCTGGCAATTCTCTCGGAAACCTCAGACTTGACCATCTCTCCCATTAAAGCCTATATATTTACCCATCTATTTTAAACAATTATCACTTGGCTGAATTTCAGACAATTGAATCTCTAGTTCATAAGTTCTTAACCTTTTTGCTATCATGGGCCCTGTTGGCCTATGGACCTCTTTCTTCTCTAAATAATGTTTTTAAATACATAAAATACCTAGAATTACAGTAGAAATCGATTCCATTGAAATATGGTTATGAAAATACTTTTTTTTTTTAAGTTCACAGATTCCAGGTTAAGATCCCCTGCCCCAGAGTAGGATGGATTATTACAAGAGAGGGATGAGACTAGGTTGGTATTGCTATATGCCCATATATTTTGCTCTTTGTGAAAACATGTAATAGTAAATATCCACTTTCAGGGAAGTAGGGCCCAAGGCTGGACCTGCCAAGACTCATAGGAGATCTGGAGATAAGTAAGAGATTAGAGCCAATAGCTAGAAACAAGAAAAGGCTTCTATTGTTCTTTGGCTCTAGGGTGTGTCTCTCTCTCCTTTGACTCCCTGGTGAATGGGACCTGGGAGTGGAACAAACAAGAGCACAGGTTCTGAATTAGAAAAGGAATCAGTATGGGAGGAGAGGCCATGTGGTAAACAACACAGAAATATGCCTCAAGCCTGGTATGGCCTAGATAGAAGAGCCGATTTGACCATCAAGGGCTGAGCTTGTGGAAACCATCTGACCAATATTATTAGCTGTAAGTGTACTCCCATAAAAGAGACAGAGACAGACAGAGACAGAGACAGAGACAGAGAGAGAAAAAGAGAGACAGAAATACAGAGAGAGAGAAAGACAGGGAGAGGGAGAGAGACAGAGAGAGAGAGAAAGACAGATACAGAAAATAATTATTGAAAGGGAACTCAAAAGGCATTTTAGTCCAACCTGTACCTAAACAAAAATTTTCTCTACAACATGTTCATATAGTGATGAAATGGCTTTTGTTTGAAGGTATCTGCTAATAAGGGGGAGCTCGTTACTAGCTAAAGCAAACCAACATTAACCTTAAATGTTAAAAGTTTTTCTTCATATCAATACTGAATTTATTTCTGTATTTTCTACCTGAATAAGAATGCTGGATATTCACACTGGATACACTCCAGTGCTTTCCAAAACCTCGGAAGGATAGTGAAAGAAAAAAATGTCCAAAAAAGGATGAAAGAAGAAATAGAGCTTAGAGTTAATCCCTAACCACTGAACACTCTCTTGAGACAGGAAAAAAAAATTAAGAAAAAGCACTTATTATAGTAACTAGATGTGACAATATTTTATTTTTTAAAAAATATTTTTAAAATATTTTAATTTTTAATTTAATCTATTATTAATTAATTAAATATTTTTTAAAAATTTAAACATATCAATTTTTCTTTATTTAAAAGGAGGATGGAGGAAGGAGGAAATAGTAATGGACTATCAATTTTTCTTTATTTAAAAGGAGGATGGAGGAAGGAGGAAATAGTAATGGACTTTGATGTAAAAATACATCAATAAAATACTGTGTGTCGTATATGTATATTTTATGTATACACATATATATTTAACTTTTTTTTTTAAACCCTTACTGTGTATTCAATTCAATTCAATTCAATACTGTGTATTGGCTCCAAGGCAAAAGAGAGGTAGGGGCTAGGCAATGGGGGGTCAAGTGACTTGCCCAGGGTCACACAGCTGGGAAGTATCTGAGGTCACATTTGAACCTAGGACCTCCTGTCTCTAGGCCTGGCTCTCAATCCACTGAGCTACCCAGCTGCCCCCTTTTAACTTTTGTTCAATTACATGTAAAAAAGTTTTCTGACATGTTAGGATTCAAATTTTCTCCTTCCCTCCCTTCCAGGCTGTAAATAGTCTGATATAGGTTATATCAGTACTTTCATGCAAATCACTGTATATGTTTTTAAGAATGATTACAGATGGCACAGTGGGTGGAGCACCAGGCTTGGAGTTAGTTGAATCCGAGTTCAAATCTGGCCTCAGACACTTCCTAGCTGTGTGACCCTAGACAAGTCACCATTTGCCTAGCCTTTGTCCTTCAGTCTTGGAATTGTTACAAAGAAAGAAGCTAAGAGATATTTATCCAAAAAAGGGAATGCTGAAAAATAGCTTAATCAACTAAAATCTATAGCAAAATAGCTAGACTTGAGTTAACATATGCCAAAAAGTATTTCTAAAGTGCTTACTATGTACCAAGCACAGAGCTAAGTGTTAAAATAGAAATGAAACAATCTCTGCCCTCAAGAAGCTTATAGTCTATCAAGGAAAAATAATGTGCACGTACATAAGTATATACAAAGTATTTTGGAAGGGAGAGCACCAGTGCGGGGCATCAGAAAAGGTTCTGTTTAGAAGGTAGGATCTGAACTGAGTTTTGAGGGAAGTATCTAGATGGCCCAGTGGGTTGAGTGTTGTGCCTACAATTAGGAAGACCTGACTTCAAATCTGGCCTTAGATACTACCTAGCTATGTGACCCTGGGCAAGTCCTTTAACCACTGACAAAATTACCTGACAAAAAGGCTCCACTGGAGAAGGAAATGGCAAACTTTCTCCAGGACCCTCACCAAGAAAATCCCATGAACAGCTATGGTCCCTGGGGTCACAAAGAGAATAACAAGAAGGGATTCAGTCAAAGGGGAGGAGGAAATAAATACATTCCAGACTTGAGTTAGGGGGTGAGGGAGTCCAATACAAGGCATGAAGTGCTATGTGTGAAGAACAGGGAAAAAAAACCCATTTGGGCTAGACCTTGGGCTGTGCAAAAGGGAAGAATATAACAGGGCTGACAAGATACAGAGAGGCACGGATGCAAAAGGGTTTTAAAAGCCAAACAGGAGTTGATATTTTATCCCAAAGGCACTAGGGATCCCTGAAGTTGTTAAATACAGTTCAGAGCTGATCTTAAGGAAAAATCACTTCAGCAGTTCCCCAGAGCATTGACTGAAGTGGCGAGGAATTCTAGCCTGGAAGACCAGCTAGGAGGCTATTGCAATAATCTAGCCAAAGGTAATGGCTATGTGAATGCTGAGGAGGAGACAGATGTTAATGATGTGGAGATGATTTGGTAGCTGACTGGATCTCTGGAGTGATGAAGAACAAAGGGAGGAAGAGAAAAACTAAAGTGGTGAACCTTGGAGACTGGAAAGCTCCTGGTACCCTTTAGGGAATTTCAGCAGAAGGGGGCATTTTCAGGTCGAAAAGCAATGAGCTGTGTTTTGGAGATGATTTTGAGACGTCCGTCCGTGGTATTATCTGTCCAGTCTGAAATGTCCGTTAGACAGCTGGCAGTGCAGGACTACTGAAATTCAGGAGAGAGACTTGACTGATGAAATCGGCATAGAAATAAATGATAATGAAGTCCATGGAGACTAATAGAAGTCACTAAATTGAGGGGGTGAAAGGAGAGCAAGGAGAGCCTAACATGAAGCATGAGACCAAGCAAAGGGAGCTCAGATAGGAGGCAGCCAAGAGGAGGCTTGGATCAGGAAGCAGTCATAAGAATTCCTTTACCCTGTTGTTTGGTTTCTCTCCTCTTCCAGTCTCTTTTCCCCATAGCACTTTATGGCAAATCCCCAGTTTTTTAAACCCCCAAAGAAGCATGCTAGTTTGGGGGCAACAAGAAAAAGGTAGGGAAAGGAAAGCTCTCACCCCACCACTATACCCTCAGGGGACCTGAGTGATAAGGAATCCTAGAAAGCTAGGGAAACAGTAGATAGCCCTCAATAGCAGGGTCTTTTCTCCAGTAGAATCTCTCCCTCGCCCTATATCTAATCAGTTTCCAACTCTGAGAAATTCTCTCTCAACAAATATCTTTCATTCTTCTCTCCCCCCTCAGTCCTCCTAATTTATCACCTAGACTACTGCACTAACCTTCTCATTGGTCTCTCTTCTCTTCATAGCTGCCTCATGATATTCCTAAAACCTAGATTTGACCACATCACTCAAGTGGCTTTATTGGCTCGCTTCTGCCTCTAGGATAAGATACAAACTTCTCTGGCCACAATTTGGCTCCAGCCTATCTTTCCAGAGACATTTCGCATTATTCTTCCTCATGTATCTGCATTCCAAGGAAACCATTGTTCTGTTGCTCCTTAGAGAGAATATTCCATCTCTCCTTCCTCTGACTTTAAAGAGTCTCTCCTTTATGTTGGACATTGTCTCCTTGCTCTCCACTACCTTGAAGTATTCCTAGCTCATTTCAAAGCTCAGCGTAAATGCTGCCTCTACTCAAGCTCTATCCCAATTCTCTAATCATCACTCACTACTCCAAAATCACTTTTTATTTGCTTTATATCCTAGAGGCAATTTCATTAGAGCTTGTACTTGGACCCTATGACAGGGAAAGGGTTTCAGTCCATTGCTAGAGGACATGAACAATCCTTTTTCACTATCCTGGCTCCATAATATAACAAAAGACAAGGGATCTTGAGGGACCTCTCCTACTAAGAGGTCCCAATTCTTGGGCTTATGCTTTCTGAATTTAGTCTTGGGGGAAGGAGGAAATATAGCACCTTTCTGTGCCAGACACTGTGCTAAATGCGTTATAAATATTATCTTACTGGAGGAGCCTAGGCTTAAAGAAAAGAATCTTTATAACCCTATCTAGGACCCTGGGGAAACTCAGATAAAGCAAATTTAGGTTTTGCTCTTGTCTACCAGCTGTCCAAGATAGATTAGAAAGGTACTCAGCTCTGGGAGGGGGGAGGGAGACAACAAGAATCATGTAACCATGGGCAAAAAAAATGTTTTAAATAAATAAAATAAGGGGGGTGGGATACTTAGTTTACAGAATAGATCAAGTTTGGGTCATATATTTTTCTCCCTTAGAAAAAAAAATAATGAAAACACAAGACTCATAAGCACATATTTTAGAAAAAAAAAAAAACCTGAAACAGTAATACATAACTTCTTTCATACTTTTCCAGGAGTTTGCCACCATTGAAACATGAGACATTTTGTGGGACTCCTGGACAACTAATTTCACATTTATTTCAGCTTTGCATTTTCTAAGTAGCTTCTTTTCAGCTAAATCTTCTTCTAAGAGTATGCATGGCTTGGGCTCTTCCTCCTGATGGCACTAATCATCTCTAAGAAAGGTATACAGTCGTCCCTTGCTATATCTCAGTCCACTTGTGGTGTCACTGTAGTGTGTGTGTGTGTGTGTGTGTGTGTGTATGTGTGTGTGTGTGTATGTTTAAATAGATCTCATTCTGTATTGTGGAGTTTTCCCTATATTGCAAGATTTTGTGGATGAATACCACACTATACACAATGGAAACACAAGTTTGCCAATGTGAGATTGTACATGGCATGCTATTGGCTGATGAAAGGTGACCAACCACAGCTGTAGCTGTGTTCTGTATCTTGGGCACTGATTGGCTCAGTGACTAGCTACTTTGAGGATTTTCCCCTATGGTGGGGGTCTCTGGAATGTAACTCCCCCAATAGATGAGGGGTCACTGTAGTGGCAGAAAACTTCTTTACTTCAACCAAAGACATCTCAATTTCTCAAACTTCTGAGGTTACCTAAAAGGCTACAAATGTCTATCTGCAGATCACTTTATGCTCAAATAAATACAGTTATCCCTTCTGCATCTCAAACTTTCCCCACCAAAGTTTCAATATGTTATGGATTGGCATAAGAAATTAAATGGGAATTTTTTGGGAGTTTTGCAGAAACCTCAGACAACACTTAAAGGCCAGCAGATGACACAGAAAAGATTTAGAAATGTAGAAATGCATGCTTAAACCAAAAATTACGAGGTTCTGTAAACATGCCCTTAAAAAAAAAAAATTCTGACTTCTCTAGCACAAAGGGAGAGCCAAAAATTTTTACTTGGATTTTCCAAATCATGGGGGTCCCTCCCCTCAGATGTGGAAAGGATAATTGTATACACAAAGCAGAAAAAGTAGCCAGGGTCCACAGTCCAGGCTCAGGCTACCTAGAAGCCCGTGTGTTTGTTTTCTTTTTGGAGGAGCCCATGACCACAAAGGGAGAGAGATTCACAGAGCCTTCATAGTCAGCACCTAGGAACCATGCACCTCCTGACTCCTCTTAAGGTCTACTGAATAGGCTCTTTTTCCTGGCTTAGTTTTCATTGTAGTGGGCTGTCATGAGGTTGGAAAGGCAGGGACCCAAGGTTGTACATGTTCTTTAGAATAAAACCAAAATGGCTTTTGTATCACCACGGGGCCAAAGCCCATGTTTCAATGGCATGGTTTCCATTACATCTGTCAAGCAGATAAAACACAGAACCACCAAAGCAGTTACAAAAAGAACATGTCTCTAATCAGGACAAGGGAGATGATGTTCTTAGGGCCGGCCACCAAATTTCCACTGGGTCTTATATACCTGTTAAGGGGTACATGAAAGGAAGGATAACTGACTGGCTTACATGGAGGCTAGGGAAAGAGGATTAATACTTGGGAGCATCTAGATACAATAAGAGAAACTAAGACAAATAGGGTACTTAATATTTGACTATATCTGCTAATTGTAAAAATTAAAATTAATGTGCAATAATAAAAATATATTTTAGGAGACTTATTAATGATCATTAGAAATCAAGAAATAAAGGGTTACAAAAATAAAGACCACATACCCATGGCTGATCAGCCAGTTCAAATGCCTGCCTTACTACCACCAAGCTCACTCTCATCATGCTAAAGAGGGCGGGACCCTCCACATCCCCGCCTAATATCCCCTGTCTATAGGAAGTATGTAAGGACAGGATGTCAGTGGGATCCTGGGAAATGTAGTTCTTTTTTTAGGGTAACAGATTTTTCAATTATACATAGTCCTATGTAGGATAATTAATGGATACTTAAAGGTTTACTTACCTTCTATCTGCCCCAATTTTCTCATCTGTAAAATATAGAAGCTAGCTATTATCTTATTCTATGTATGTGATTTGTGTGTATGGATGCATGTATACACACTAATGACATCATTTTCAGATAATCAGATAATCCTTTTACTAACTTTCCCAGAAAGGAACTCAGAAGGCAGATAATGACTGAATTGACAAAGAATTGGTCATCTACCATGAGAACTAAATTTAAAAGAGGATAATCAAACCTTTGGTAGCAAATGCCCATTCCCACCCACCTTAGTCTCTGGCTATTACACCTTTCCCAAAGTTTTGTGAATCCTAGTACCCTTGCTGTTGCCCCTTCCCTACATCCAAAAAAAGAGTTAATACCCCTTCTCAGATTCTCGTTGGGGAACCCAAGTACCATGTACCCAAGTGCATGGTGCTATGGGGGAACCCAGATTGCAATCTTTCTGACCACAGTGGAAGACTCTTTATTATAACTACTTTGGTAACTGATTTCTTTTTAAGGTAGACAACACACAACACACATATAATTATATTGTTTGGTTGATGAGACAGTGAAGAGTCTCTCCAAAGGCATGGGAAATCTCTCTTTACATGAAGAACTTGGTCTCTGGAAAGTTGGCCAAGAGATTTACTCACCCAGAATAGAAATATTTAATCTACGTGAACATATTTGGAGATGGATGCCCCAAAAGATCAGCTGGAGTCCAATATGTATCTCAGGGGGAAAAGAAACCCAAATCTTTCTGCTTTTTAGTGACATGACATCTTCTAAACAAAGAAGAGTGGTGAAAATTACCCTGAGCTATGGAGAGTTAGAGGAATATGTGCATAAAGGAATTGCTAATCAAAAGATTAGGAAGTTGTAAATGTGTTCTGAATTCCTTTGAGCTAGGACTCTGACCAGATAAAGCTTTTAAGTCCAGTAGAATTTGAAAGGTTAGTCAAAGTAAAGGGCCATTTGGAAAGCCTTGTGTATGTATTGTGTATAAAACTGTCCTTGCAGAGACAAACAAGAACCAGAACTAGAAATTTAGGAACCAGTTAAGTTCACCAGCAAGGAACCCCCAGCACCTGAGACTCCCTGAAGAAACAAAAGAACAAAGCTTCTATAGGTTTCCATTTAGGCAAGAATGGAACTGGGGCTCCTCTGGATGGCTGGGAGCTTGTAGAATGTCTCTTCTTCAGGATAGTTAACTCCACATAAACCCCACCACCTCCATCTTCTACCCTAATACTTAGGATTATCCTTGCAGTTTCAGCAGCTGTAAGGAAGCTCAAAAACTAGGCAGGAGATGCGAGACAAACAGGGTCAGCAGCCAGATAGGAATGACAGATAAAATTTCTTTAGTTTCTTTAGTTTTCTTGGCTACCCACAGTATCTAAAGCATATCCATAAAACTCTTTTGTATATGTGCTAACCTTGATATTAGAAAAATGAGGTGAAAACTTGCTGATTCCTCTCTGTAGCGTTCTTGTTTATGCTGCATCAATCTAATTGCTTCTATGCTGGATGGAATGTTTGGGCCTGGAGTCAGAAAGACCCAAGTTCGCATCTGGCCTCAGACACTTACTAGCTGTGTGACCCTGGGCAAGTCACTTAACCCGGTTTACCTTAGTTTCCTCATCTGTAAATGAGCTGGAGAAGGAAATGGCAAAACCATTCCAGTATCTTTGCCAAGAAAACTTCAAATGGGGTCACAAAGAGTTGGAGAAAACTGAAGAGGACTAAACAGCAAATCTAGCATTCTTTCTTATACTGAATCTGTCTGATTACTTCTACTCTTAATATCATCAATAAATCTTCATTGAAATAGAGACCTAGAGTGGCCTAGGGCTGTCGGCATTTCTATTTCCATCTGGAGGATTAGGAGCTCTCTCTCTGCCATTCAAATGGATATGGTCTATATCTCTGCAAATACCTCATACATTGTCTTGTTCTGAGACAACAATATGGAAAAGACATTCATTTATCTATCACCTATTAATCCCAAGTGACTGTGCTAGGCCCTAGAGAAAAACAAATTAAAATCACTAGGGACAAAGTAAAAAAATGACAGCTTCAATATTGAAAGAAAATGATCTAGAACAGTCTTAGAAAAAAAGGGAAGTCATTGCTATTCTTAGTACAATATATCTATGAATCAATTAAATATTAATGGAGAATTATAGGATTATTACCTATAACATTATATTTTTAGACATCTCAGGACTTTTTTTTTTTTGGTGAAAGCCATGACTGCTTTCTTACCCCACAGGAAAATTTTTCTAAATACAAACCTAATTAGTTATTTAGCTGATTGAACATAATTAATATTAGAAGATAGCCTTCCATATTTTTCTGTGACAAAAAAACCAATGCATTCTAAACAAGCTTCCTGCAGGATATGAGGAACTAAGTTCTTCTCTGCACATTCTCAGGAAAATGGGGTATAGAGGCAAATTTGGCAGAAAAGAAAACTTAATTGATTTAATTCTAATTTCTTTGAATTAGAACATGGAAATGATATTGCATCAAGCTTTACTTTAACATAATATCCCAGAAGAGAACATTCTCATTATCCTTCCTCCCGTTGGGGGTATTGGTTCTCCAAAAAAATAGGCAGAGTAATTTTCCAAGTTCTGGATCATTTGTATCACTCTAAATGGTAAAAAATAAAAATTGAGCCTCAGACACTTCCCAGCTGTGTGACCCTGGGCAAGTCATTTAACCCCCATTGCCTAGCCCTTACCACTCTTCTGCCTTGGAGCCAATACATATATTGACTCCAAGATGGAAGGTAAGGGTTTAAAATAATAATAATAATAATAAAAATAAAATAAGATAAAAGTCGAGGTTCTATGTTGCATTATGATTAAAATTCTCTGAAGGCTACATATTAATTTAGAATTATTTATTAAATAGTAAAAGCTGGACTCAGAGATATACAGTCATATAATCACCTGGCCATACCTAGGTACCTTTAGTTTACCAAGCTTGTCTCCATTCACTAGCCAAAAGCCACAGCACCCTGAAAAATCTCCAGAAGAAAATTCTCTTTCCTCAAAACCCTCTCTTAAAACCCCCAGTGAGATCACTCCTCCTGGGTCTTTCTGGTTGGATAGCCTTGTTCTCAGTCCAGGTTAGAGGCCAGTCTTCCAGACACCCAGGGTCTTGGGGACAAGTGGCAAACCTCCTGCAGGATGCCAGGGAACCAAGAGACCTCTAGGGTCCTAGTATAGCACACATGTGCACCCAATCAAAGGGCGAGACTGATACCAACTCAAATGGGTTTTCAAAATTTTCCCCTGAAAAGATTTAAGAGGGGTACAATTTATATTAATTTCACACATTTGTTCCTGTAAAAATCTTTTACGGCTGACAAAGATCTTAACCAGCCTCAGATACAAGTTATGTGATCTTAGGCATGTCACTTAACCAGTATCTGCCTCGGTTTCCTCAACCATAAAATGAGGATAATAATAATTCTTAACTTCCAGAGTTGTTGCAAGGATCAAATGATATAATTTTGGTAAAGTGCCTTGCAAACCTTAAAGTGCTGCATAAATGCAAGCTCTCATTATTGTTGTTGTTGATGTTATTTACTTGAAATTAATGTTCAAGGGCTCTGAGGTTTCATCCAGGAATATAAAGGCTAAATACTTTAAATCACTTGTGTCATTCAAGATCCTTTAAAAACTACTTTTTAGTTCCTGAAGTGACCTTAAAGACCAGAGGGCTTTTTATTTAAATGAAATCTTTTTTAAAAAATTAAATACAATCCTTACTGTTCCTATTGTGGGGGTGAGATAACTGCCGTAACAATAACTGTATGAAAGCTACGCAATGAAAAATCACAAATTATAAGTTTATGCATATTTGCTAAGCACTCTGGGAATTATCCTTTGCACAAAGCCTCAACATTTTCCTAGGAAAATTCCTTTGCACAAAAGTTCAAAATAAGCTGAAGCTGGGAAGGAAAACTAAACTAACTAAACTAAAAAAGGGTGAGAGTTTTTAAGCTTTAATGGAGATGAGGAATTTTTCTCCAAAAGGCTATGCTCCTTTGGGTGGAAAGAACAAAGGAAAGAAAGAGGAACTACTCAGGTCTGACTGTCCTGCTTTTCCTGCCCAGTAGAAAGATCTTTAAATGGGAAAGGCCTGGAAAGGAAAAATGATAAGAAGGGAATTGAAAGTCAGGTTAAGGAGGGAGGTAGTAGAAGACTTATAAAGAGACAGTATAAGAGCACTTAGCTAATCTTAACTAGTTAAATGATCAGGATTACACTATGTCCCAAAGTATTGTGGGAATTAACCTATCTGATTTTTAGACCAGTGTCAGTGATCTTGGGAAAACTGTTGAGAATGTGGCTGTGTGGGCCAGAACACGAGAAACACTTTCCCAGTTTAGAGCCTGACTTTGTTTCCTGGCAACATTTAAGAATGTTATTAAAGGGATGACTACTAAATATCTAGAAAAGGAAAGGGAGGTCACAAAAAAGAAAACCAAAGCAATGTGATTTTATCAGGTGCATAACTTGATCAGGCCTCAAAGTAACTTCATTTTTTTTTCAAAAGGATAAGACTAGCAGATGAAGAAAATGGAGTAAATTACTTAGATTTTAGCAAAGCATTTGGCAAAATCATGCTATTCTTGTAGATGAGATGAAGAAATATGGGAAATAACAGAAATACAGGGAGATGGCCAAATGCAAGTAATCGTTAATAAGTTGATGAAAGGATAGAAGGCATCTAGAAGAGTGTTCTAGGAAATATCCTCAGTCCTGTGACATGTAACATTTTTATCAATGACTTGGATAAAAGCTTCACCATCATGCTTATCAAATTTGCATAAGATACAAAATTCAGAAAGAGCAGACAAGACAAGTATCCAAAAAGATTTCAAAGGCTAGAATATTAGGTACAATCTATTAAGAGGCAATTTAATAGATATAGTTACAAAGTTCTAATCTTAAATTCAAAAAATCATCTTCAAAAGTACAAACTGAGATAGGCATGACTAATCTGAAAATGATGGTTTTAGTGAACTGAAAAAGTCAGTATGAATGAGTGGTGTGTGACCTGGTAGCCAAAAGGACTTATGTAATCTTAGACTACATTAAGATAAGCATAATAGAAAGTATTAGGGAAATTTTGGTCATAACACAGAGTATTGTGTTCAGTTTTTGGTACTACATTTTAGGCAAGAAGTTGGTAAACCTGAGAGCATTCAGAATAGGAAGATCAGGAAAGTGAAGAACCTTGAGATTATGCCAAATGACATTAGGTTGGAGGAAATAATACTGTCAAGTCTAGAGAAAAGGAGTCTTAGGGAAAACATGCTATTCCGCCCCCCCAGATATTTGAAGAAGTGTTTATATTTATTGACATTTATCATTAATAAGTTCATAATAAAAAGAAAAAGATGGAAAGAAATAAAGAGGAAGAAAGGGAGGGGGGAAAAGAAAGAGGAATAAAGAAAGAAAAGAGAAAGAAGGAAAGAAAGAAAAGCAGGAAAGAAGGAAAGAAAGAAAAAAGGAAAAAAGGAAGATGTTGTATTTAAAATCAGAAATTCAGGGTTTTAGTACCAAATGAGTGTTTCACAAATATAAATTGGTATTATTATATACCTACTAGCTTTGTAACCTTGGGCAAATGATTAAACATATCTCTACCTCTGTTTCTAGTGTTTTAAAATGATAAAGATATTTACACTACCTGCCTCACCTTAGTTTGTTGTGAGGATCAGATAAGATGATATATTTGAACATTTTAAAAAAAATTGAAGAGCTCTCAGGTGGAATAGGGATTAGACATGTTTTCCTTGGCCCCAAAGGCTAGAAGGAGAAGTAATATGTAGGCACTGTAAAGCAGCAAACTCTTTTTAAAAATTATTTTTTAATTAATTAATTTAGAATATTTTTTCATGGTTACATGATTCATATTCTTTCCCTCCCCTCTTCCCTCCCCCCTGCCATAACCAATGAGCAATTCAACTGGATTTTACATGTATCATTGATCAAGACCTATTTCCATATTATTAACATTTGCAATAAATAGAATGATAATTTAAAGTCTACATCCCCAATCATATCCCCATCAAACCATATGATCAAAGAGATGTTTTTCTTCTGTTTTTCTACTCCCACAACTCTGAATGTTCTTTCTCATAAGTCCCTCAGAATTGTCCTGGGTCATTGCATTGCTGCTAGTAGAGAAGTCCATTATGTTTGATTGTGCCACAGTGTATCAGTCTCTGTGTACAATGTTCTCCTGGTTCTGCTCCTTTCACTCTGCATCAATTCCTGGAGGTCATTCCAGTTCGCATGGAATTCCTCCAGTTCATCATGCCTTTAAGCACAATAGTATTCCATCATCAACATATACCTCAATTTGTTCAGCCATTCCCCAATCAAAGGGCATCCCCTCATTTTCCAATTTTTTGCCACCACAGAGAGCGCAGCTATAAATATTCTTATACAAGTCTTTTTCTTTATTAACTCTTTGGGGTACAAACCCAGCAGTGCTATGGCTGGATCAAAGGGCAGGCAGTCATTTAAAGTACTTTGGGCACAGTTCCAAATTGCCTTCCAGAATGGTTGGATCAATTCACAATTCCACCAGCAATGCATTAATGTCTCAATTTTGCCACATCCCCTCCAGCATTTCCTTTATTGTCATATTAGTCAATCTGCTAGGTGTGAGGTGATACCTCAGAGTTGTTTTGATTTGCATTCCTCTAATTATAAGAGATTTAGAGCACTTTTTCATGTGCTTATTGATAGTTTTGATTTCTTTATCTGAAAACACGGCAATAAACTCTTGAGAGGCAATGTAGCATAAGAGATAGGGCACTGGACCTGGAGGTGGGAAGGCTTGGGTTTGAATTCTCTCTTACACACTAACTAGTACTGTGAACTTGGGGAAGGCATTTAACCTCTTTTAATTTATTTCCTCGTCTATAAATTTAGGATTACAATAATAGGGTCTGCCTCACAGGGTTGCTGTGACAATTAGATGAAGTAATATACATATAAATTACTTCGGGTGAAGGGTTAAATTTTTGGGGCAGGAGTTTGAACAAAAGTCAGGAGAGCAGCTTCTTAAACACAAAATACTTTGTTTATTATTAGGAAAGTATGGATAGGAAATAGAAACGAGGAAAGTGAGAGTAATCTTATAATAGCTTATAACTATACCTAAGATCCCAATCCTAAATAATTTTTTCTAAAATACTCTAAATTTATCTGCTTTTGAGGGTAGTGCCTTCTGCCAGAGCCAGGCTCCAACCTCACTTTTCTACTCTATCTAATAATTGATCCACTATCTATCTACCTATCTACCCAAGATAATCAATAATCAATAAGGCTCTTAAGGCCTTAAATCCATTTCCCAGTCTCCCCACAGTACCAGAGACAGTGAGCCACACACTCCTCTCCCCAGGGGACCCAGAGACAAAAGCCCCTCTCCAACTGCCAGCTATAACTGACTCACTCTCAGCCACACCCTTCTAACTGTCACCAACTGATAGTTTGCACAGCAGGGAGGCTCTTACTCAGAAATCTTTTTGTTCCCTTTTAAATAGAAAAAGGGAGAAATTAAGAAAAACTCTCTTAATATTAGCAAACCTTAAAGGGATAAATATTAGATGGTTGGTCTGGTTGTTGTCCTCCAGACTGAAAGAGGACCAAAATGACATCATTATATCAGGATCAACATACAGTGTGTCTGCCTGTGGCTGATCACACAAATTCAAGCTTAGAAGGCTCTACCACAGGTCAGGCACAAATAACCTTTATGAACATTTAGGATGGAGCTATCTCTAAATTTGCCTATCTCATGTTTCTTTTGAAGTACTGCAATTCTTCTTTGCTCATGGAGCACAACTCCTTCTTTGATGTGGACACACTATGCTAAACAGTTTTGTGCCAGTGTCTCACATGTCTCACAATCAATACTGAAATTCTTCAGAGAGATCTTTTTTTTTAACTTAATTTTTTTTTAAATTACATGTAGAAACAATTTTTGACCAATGTTATCTGACATTTTATAACTTGGATTCTCTCCCCACACCCTCCACTCCAACCCTTCTCCCACAGGCAGTAAATAGTCTGATATATTCAGAGATATCTTGAGAATGTCCTTGTAACACTTTTTCTGACCTTGCTTTGAGCTCTTGCTTTGGGAGGGTAAAGTCTTTTATTATCAAAACCTAATTAGCACTTGAGCTATAATCTTATTAGAGTATGAATTGGCCTTGAAGAGACATCCCTTCTGATATTCTATGAATATGTGACACACAAGTCCCACTATCACTTCACATCCAAGGTAGACACATCCAGGGGTGTGTTGGTAATGATTAACAACTAGTCATCTAGAAAAAAAAATGTATTCAGTACACACTTTAAGTTTAATCTAACCATTATTATTAACTAATTTAATCTAATTATTACTTTTAATTATATTTTAATTAATTAAATTGAAGTTTAATCCAATCATCATTATTAGTTAATTTAATCTAATCATTATTAACATTTTTTCCTAAGCCTAGATATTTTTCTTAAGTCTAGACAATTGACAAAACATTTCAAAAGTGTAAATGTTCACACTGAAAATGTAAGATTGCCTCTAGAGCAAACTAGCTCTGGCACAACCTTGCCTTCTCCCTCTCTTTTCCCAGGCTCCTCCCAGCTTCCTTGTTCCTATTCTTGGTACCATCATTCCTCTAATCATACCACCTTCCGGAGGTTTTATTGATCCTTTGTCCTAGTTTAGGTGGCTGCTTTGAGGATCCTTCCATTTCTGAGTTTCCATGATTCTCTTAGTAGCAGATCTGAGAATGGAAGGTCAAGATGATTGGATTCATCATACATACCATACTAATTCAGCCTTTCCCCTTATATTTAGAAAATGAACACAGAACAGGACATTTTAAGTACTTGCTTCCTTTGTTTATACTTAACCGTTTTACAATTCATGCAGCTAGGAAACTTCCTGTAAAAGCAGCCCAATCTTAGTAACATTTCTAAAATCCCCCAAACAGATGTTTTTTCACTGAAATGCAACTGTTTTTTAAGATGAGCACAAAACATTTGATTATATATTTCTGGCATGATTTGGTTGCCGTTTTGATCAAGGGAAACTCACAGAAGTGTCAAACACAGCTGTTTACAGCAACACTCCCAAGTGTGGAGGAACCAGATTAAAATGTGGTTGGGAAACATTTAACAAAAGAAATAAAAATACAATCAAACATGAATGATGCCAATATGGAGTTTTGTCAATATGTGCCCATAGGGATGCTCGAGTACAGTTTAGTGGCCCCACTGTTTCTTTTTGAATTTGAGACATCTGCTCTACAACACAGTGGGCAAATGGTAATTCCAGTCTTTGCTTGAAGATCTCTAGGAATGGGGTAGGAAATCCATTATTCTGTAGTCAGTTTAGGTCAGTTACCTCATCTGCAAAATGAGAAGGTTGAACTAGATGCCTTCTGTTAACCCATCTGGCTCTAAATCTATGATACTTTATAGTTTGGTTGTTTTTTTTAAGCCCTTACCTTATGTCTTAGTATCAATTCTAAGTCAGAGGTATGGCAAGGTCTAGGCAATGGGGGTTAAATGATGTGTCCAGGGTTGTATAACTAGGAAGTATCTTAGGTCAGATTTGAACCTAGGGTCTCCCAATTCCAGGCCTGGCACTCTATCCACTATGCTACCTAGCTGCTGCTCCCTCTCCCCCCCCTTTTAAATTGAATTTTTATTTTTTTTATTTTAAATTTAAATATTTTAAAATTTATTTTATCATTTATTTATACATTTATATTTTTATTTTATTATATTTTATATCATATTTTATTAAGTATTTATATCTATTATATACATTTAAATTTAAAATATTTTTTCCATGGTTACATGATTCATGTTGTCTCCCTCCCCCCTACCTTCCCCCATCCCAGGGCTGACAAGCAATTCCACTGGGATATACGTGTGTTATTACTTGATACCTATTTCCATATTATTTATTTTTGTAATAAAGTGATCTTTAAAAATTATTTTTAAAGATCACTCATGGATAGCTCTAATTGTTAAGAAGCTTTTCCTTACATCATAGATGAGTTCTAATTCAATCTCTGACATTAACTAGCTGTGTCCCAAGGACCAAGTCACCCAACTTTTCGGTTTTAGACTCTACTTCATCTATAAAATGGAGATAACAAAACCTGTAGTTAATGACTTCACAGGATTGTTGTGAGGACCAAAATATTTTATGTTTTGTAAATCTTAAAGAATTGTATAGATGACATGTATTATTATTATTTTTTAAACCCTTACTTTCCATCTTAGACTCAATACTGTGTATTGGCTCAAGGCAGAAGAGTGGTAAGGGCTAGACAATGGGGTTTAAGTGACTTGCCCAGGGTCACACATCTAGGAAGTGTCTTACATCAAATTTGAACCCAAAACCTCCTGTCTCTTTGCCTGGCTCTTAAATCACTGAGCCACCTAGCTTCCCCCCCCCCCCAAAAAAAATATATATATATAAAGCTACCAGATTTGTTCATTGTTCATGGGTTAGAAATTGTGATGTGGATTTTGAAAATATGAAAAATGAAGGCTTCTGTTTATTAGCCTGAGAATGAAACTATTGGGAATTAAATGCGCTTTAAATTATCTTACTTCCCTGGAACTCAATTTTCTCATTTGAAAAATTAGGAGTCAGTGACCTCTAAAGATCAACATTCACTCATTCTGTGGAGTTTCTTCATTCATAAAATGAATAAGTAGATTAGACACTTTCCAGTTTTTATACTATATTGTATTAAGATTTTATTTTCTCTTCCAAATGTTCCATTATCTTCCAATCATGCCCTTTTTCTTGTTAACTACCAACTTATAGAACTTAAAAGTATTTTTCCCTGTCTAAAAAAGTCCATTTTTGTTTTCTTTTTAGTTCTTTCAGGACTGATTCCCATCTTTCTTTAGCTCTTGAAAAAAAATCAGTTTTTGCACAGTCACTGAGAACTGTTCTGAATTACTTCTCTCCTGCAAGCCCAGGGCTTACATATTGATCTTCTTTCTAGTATTCTTCTTTTCAGGCAAGCTGGTGAACAAATAGTAAGAAAAATGTCATATCAGTAGTATTGGATAAGCCACTTGGAGTGAATGAAAGAATTGTGGCAGTAACACTATGAATCCTTCCTTGGTGCTTCTCCCCAAACACACTTAAGGGTACTCCTACTTCTGTCTTTCTTGACGTATTTGAATGCAGCACAACCTCAACAATGGAACTATGCTCTTCGGGAGTGGGCAGAGTGCTCTAAATTGGGGTCTGGGTAATATTTCCTATCATTTTAGGTGGAACTCATGACTCAACACTCAAAATTTTGGGCTTACATGGATTGGGTTCAAATGGGGAAGGGAAGAATTATCTGAAATTCTATCTGGCTCATTTTTCTCTTATACAGAGTGTAAAATTGAGATTTGAACTCTGGACTTCAATCCCCACAAGTCCTTGCTCCACTTCCCCAAAATGCTTTGTAATCTCACGGGAATTCTGAGGTGGGCCGAGATAGAGGAAGGATTTAAGCTGATGGCAAAGGCTTTTGGCTCTTTTCTCTTTTTTGGACTTCCGTTTTGGAGCAGAGGCATCTCTTCTGTGATGTGAGGTTATTTTGTCTAGGCCTCTGGCCTAGGCACATGTTTCTTACTTGTATATTCTTTAATCCTTAATCTTTAATAAACCTCTAAAAAATATAATACTCCTTGCAGAGAGAAACTAATTTCTACCTGCCTCAGTCTCCCCTAAATTTTAATCTTTACAAGAGTTTCTTCTGGGAACCTCTGAATATAGTTCATATCTAGGTTTCTACAGGTGTGAATAAAAGGACCCCAGTTCCTTTGCAAACATTCATGGTAACAATGTATGTTGCATTAAAGCAACATTTATTTCACCCCATAGTCAAAATAAGGAAAACATAAAAGATTTGAGGAGTGGATTACTCTATTACAAAAATGAATAATATGTAAATAGGTATTGAGTGATAATACATGTACAACCCAGTAGAATTGCTTATCAACTCTGGGAGGGAGGAGGCAAGAAGGGAGGGAGAGAACATGAATCATGGAACCATGGAAAATATTTTTTTAATTAGATTTAATTTAAAATTTAAAAAAAAATTCTACGAGCCCATTAACGATGGATAGCTGGGTAGCTCAGTGGATGGAGAGCCAGAGAGCTTGAATTGGGAGGTCCTGGGTTCAAATTTGAATTCAGACACTTACCAGCTATGTGACCCTAGGCAAATCACTTGACCCCCATTGCCCAGCCCTTACCACTCTTCTGCCTTGGAGCCAATACACAGTATTGATTGATTCCAAGATGGAAGGTAAGGGTTTAAAAAAAACTGGATACAGTTTTTCCCCATCCCCTATGACCCTGCCCTCAGTAAAAGTTAAGCTCATTAAAGGATAGGACTACAATTTACTTTTATCTTTTTTTTTTGTCTGTTTCTCTATGCCTAGAATAGTACCTTGCAGATAGGAACTAAACCTGTGATTTCATTGATCTAGGAAATTTCCAGAAAAGGGAACTTCCTCTACAAATGTAGGTGAACTCCTTCTGAGTGATATATAGTTTTAGAGAGTGGCCTAGAGCAGAGGGTCAACCTCAGGGGACCACAGCCTGCAGAGTGAGGCAAAGCCAGATTACGATGTAATTGGGAAATATTTAATAAACTAAATGAAAATACAACATATTTAATGTTGTAATAATGAAAGTAAAATATTAAACGTATTATTAATTAAAAACAAGATCCTGGTCGCAGTCTATAAAATTAACCCTCAAGTCACGAGTCTGTTAGTAGCTCTTAACAATTAATCAAAATGGAGATAAAGTAAAAAGAGGGAAACGTAGGAAGGAGACAGAGAGTATCACCTGACTAAAATACCCTAAACTGAGTCAGGAAGCGGGAAGCCTCAGCCCGCCAAGCCGCCAAAGTCCGCAAAAGCCCTAGAGGCACAGCAGGCACCAGAGCTCCCACTCAAGCCTCGGGGAGGACGAGCTGGGGAGTGGATTCTATCAAACCAAGAGAATTCGTGGTTTTCCGCGTCCACGTACAACACGCAGGGACCTGTTTCTACTGGAGTTTGATACCCTTGAGTTCAAAGAGGGAGTGACTTGCCCCTCTGTGTCAGATGTGCAACTTGAGCTTGATTCTAAGCAAGCTTCCTGTCGTCTAGACCACAGAGCACTTAATAAATGTTGGCCAAATCCAATTACATCGCTTTCCCAGAAGCCAGGTCTAATGATGCCCAGGGAAGCATTCCTACTTCTATTTGTAGTAATGAACAAAAACGTGCTGTAACTTTGTGGATTTTATAAGAGTGGGCAAACTAAAAGCCCACACGTCAAATGCTAGCCCACCTGTTTTTGGACAAGTTAAGATTCCTTTTTACCCTCCACAAAAAACAAACAAACAAACGGGTAAAAGCCATGCTAAACTTAAGGGGCTATGCATTAACAGGCAGCAGGTGAATTTGACCTTCCAGGCAATCGTTGGGTTAAAAGAACAAGGAAAAAAAGTCAGTCTAGGAACTTTTATATCAAACTTATTATGAGGAATTTTGCTTCTAGAAGGCAATATGGCAATAAAACAAAAAAGAGTGAGGTTTAATCTAATACAGGGATCATGATAGTTGTTTTCCTAGATTAGAAGCTCAAAGATAGAAGCAAGAGAAAGGGGGATGCCTATAACACCAGAAATTGCTGAGGGTGTATCTCAAGTGTATTAAATGCCCCATCCCCTTCCTCTCTTGGATCTCTCTGGGGACCCATCTCCCCGATCATGCATCCATATGCTTACAGATTGGGTTTTCCTAGAGGTTGGTCTCAGGATTCTAGGAATAACTCCTCCTCCTATTTAAGCTTCTGGGTCCCCACTGGTGGGCTCTCCATTAACAAATCAACCAGTTGACTCAATTAACTCAGTGTTGGATGTGCTCTGCATGCAATGAGGCTTCTGTGCCTCCCTGACATTGGATAGAAGTAGCAGGCTTAGAAGCACCCAGTGCAAAAACACACCAGTCCTTGCCTCTCTGTCGTTTTCTCTCCTGGGTTTATAAAGTCAGATTCATATTGCATCTAGGGAGGTGAACACTGCCAGGAATAAAACATTCTCTCTCCGGTCTTTATAATATCTCTGAGTTGTTCCCTTGGTTCAGCACAAAAGGAAGTAAGTTTTGGTATTAGAATTGGGTGATTTATTGTCCTCCTGGCCACTCCAGCCCTGGACTATCTCCTGAACTAAGCACTTAATGAATCTATTAAGTTCATTCCAGACCAACTCTTTCCATCTCTACTATGACCAAGTAGAAAAGATAAGCATATTAAAAAGCAGTTTTTCTGCATCAAGGAGGATGAATTCCAATATACAAAGTCAGGGTGTCAAGAGGGAGGGATCACTCAGGGGAGGAAGGAAATGATCACCAAGTTGAAAGACTAATAGTCAGTGATTCATGTTTACAGGGCAAGAAGAGTTTCCTACGTGAGACAGGACAAGGGGCCAATCCCAAGCACTGGTCGAGATCTGGGGCAGCAAGGGGGAGTGAAATATTGTCACATATACTGAATATAATCCAGATACAACAGCCTAGCTGCCAGCAGCATCTCTATGGTCATTGTTTCTTACAGTACCTCTAGATGCAGGCATTAGAGAGAAAAGGACTCCCTCTGTGTGTTTCTCTTTCTCAAGAAGCAGAAAATATTCTCATTTTAAACTCTATCTCTCTATATGATCCTTCCTAGAATTATCCATGCTAGTCATTCACTATCTGTGATGCCTCTGGAGCTCCCCCCCCCCCAAATATTCAGTTCTGTGAATCCTGGAATTGTTGTGTCTCAGAAATCACATCAAGGGATGTGCTAGAGCTTGTGAGCTGATTGTTAACTTCTAATGTGAGCAAGTATATAGAAAATGGAAAATGCGTCACATTAGCTTGATTTATTATTTTGTTGATGGTCTAGACTTAAGAAAGTGATGAAGAAAATGCCAATAACATAGATTAAATATAAATTTTAAAATATATCAAATATCAATAAAATATAGCTTAAAAGTTCATTGTGCATGCATTTTTTTCCAGTCAATTGCTTAAAAAAACTCACCTTTTTTCAAGGAATAATCAATTTATGTTTTTTATAATTAATTAAGAATATTTTTCAATGGTTCCATGATTCATGTTCTCTCCTTCTCCTTTTCCCTCCCCCCCTCCTGGAGCTGACAAGCAATTCCACTGAGTTATACATGTATTATTGATCAAAACCTATTTCCATATTATTCATGTTTATAGCAGAGTGATCCTTTAAAACCAAAACCTTCTGTCTTAGAATCATTGCTAAGTGTTGTTTCTAAGGCAAAAGAATAGTAAGGGCTAGACATCTGGGGTTAAGTGGTTTGCCAAGGATCACACAGTTGGGAAATGATTGAAGCCATATTGGAACCCAGGACCTCCCATATCCAGGCCTGGCTCTCAATCCACTGAACCACCTTGCTGCCCCTAGAGAGCCAATTGTTAAACATTTACTAGCCTCCTCCTTACATCTATAAAGGAATTTACACCAAAGGTGAAGCAAGCATAATTATACAACCTTCCACCTAAAAACCTGCAGTATACTCCCATGCATACTAAATCTGTGATGCAAAACACAGTAAGTTAAGTGGGCACATATGTAAGGTACCATGCCAATGAGTCACACATGTAGAAATTACATGTGGCTAGGGTCACTCACAACCCTGGAACTCCATACTGGCTGTGATGCCCTTTTCTAGAGCCAATCCTAACAACATTCACCGAGACGCTGGCAGATGGCTATAATGTTCTTCAGCCAGTTTCTTCTGCCTGGCTAGGCTCTGAGGGATTTCTACTTCCCATGCAGCAGGTGAGAATGCAAAGAAGTATAACTTTTCTTCACTAAGGCTCTGATGTATTTTCTTAGACTAACCTTCCTGCATCAGTTCTGGGTAACCTCAGGGAGAGCCCTCACTCTGTACTAACTGCTATTCACCAACTCCTTATCTCGGCAGGCTAAGCCATTGCCAGGAAGTACACATTTGTCCAATAATTACAAAATAGCTCTGAGAGGGTTCCCAGTGATTAACTACTCTCTCCCATTTAGCTATACACAAATGGGCAAATGGGAAACAGAGTCTTGTTTAGGTGCATTGTCTCTTTGGGTTGCTTTCATAGTGTTTGGTTTAATTTGTAGGCAATTTGGATGTTTCTTTGTCTTTGTCCCTTTTGATCATCAGAATAACCAAAATAGGACAAAGTAAAATATTTTATTTGTTTTTAAACCCTTTCCTTCCACGTTAAAATCAATACTATATATTGGTTCCAAGGCAGAAGAGTGGTAAGGACTAAGCAATTAGTAAAATACTTTAGAGGCAACTAGATGGCTCAGTGGATAGGACACTGGACCTGGAGTCAGCAAATCTGGTCTCAGATACTTACTAGCTGTGTGACCCTGGGCAATCACTCAACCCTGTTTGCCTCAGTTTCCTCATGTGTAAAATGAGCTGGAGGAGGCAATGGAAAACCACTCCATCATCTGTGCCAAGAAAACCTTAAATAAGGTCACAAAGACTGAACAATTTCAAAGCAATAAAGAACTAGAGAGTAAGGATGAAATGAGAGCTCTATTGTTCTGGGTGGGTTTTATATCTGTGCACTCTACACAGAGGAGGAATTTTACCCTCAAAGAATACCACAGGGAGATTTGAGATATTTTTTAAAGTATATGGCAGTTACCCTACTGAATTCACCATACTGAAAAAAGAGGAGAGAAAAGGACAAAAAGATGTACCAGTAAAACTAAAATTAATTGCCTTGTCAATATGCCTATATATAAGCTTCATGAAATACTTGGTATCTGGGGATCAATTAATTCAATAAGAATTTTTTACTTTGGCTTTGTCAGATATCATGATTGTGACTCCTGCCTTCTTTTTCTCGGTTGATGTCCAATAAATTTTGTTCCAGCCTCTTACCTTTACCCTGTGTGTGTCTACCTGCCTCATGTATGTTTCTTGTAAACAACATATGGTATGATTTTTGTTTTTAATCCACTCTGCTTCTGTTTTATGGGTGAGTTCATCCCATTCACATTCAAACTTATGATTGCCACCTGTGTATTCCCCATCAGGTTGATTTCCTTTCCTAGTCCTGCCCTTTCTCCTTTCACTATTTCCTTCTACATCAGTGTTTTGCTTTTAATCAGTCCCCCTTTTCCCCACCTTTATTTTATTTTCCTTCCCACCTGCTCCCTTCTTATTCCCCCATTATTTTTCTTTAAGGTCTATTAATCACCTCCACCACCTTTCCCTCCCATTTAATACCACTCTACCCCACTCCCCACTTTAGTTATTCCCTCTCAACAACCTCGTAGGGTAAGATAGAATTCTATACCCCAATAGATATGACTGTTCTTCCTTCTCAGAATTGATTCCACTAAGAGTAAGGTTTAAGTATTTTCTATTACTACTCTCTTCTTCCTCTTCCTATAATAGTATTCTCCCCCCACCCCATCCCCTATGCCTCTTTATGTGGTATAATTTATCCTATTTTTCTTATTCCTCCAAGTTTCTCTTAGTACCATCCTCTTCCCCACCTTTTTTTTACATATCATCTTGGACAACTTAGTATTCCAACCTCTGCCTATGAATAATCCTTCTTTATTTACTATGATAATGAAAACAATTTTTAGGTGTTACAGAGACTTCATTTCATTTCTGTGCCTCTTTTTCCATGTGGGCAATTTTGTCTTTTAAGCTGTTATTTTCTTTTTGTATTACTTTCATTTCTTTTTCCCACTTTTCTTCCCATTTCTCTTCTATCTTTCTTACTTGGTTCTTGAACTCTTTTTTGAGTTCCTCAAGAGCTTGTGACCAATTTCCATTTTGGGGGGGAAAGTTTGGATGTGTTGGTTTGTTTGTCACTCTCTGCTGTTGCTTCTGTATTTTACTCTTTTTCTCCATAGAAATTATCCAGGGTCAAAATATTTTTTTTTACTACTTATTCTTTTTGCTACTAATGGATTGGGGTTCCAGCATATTGGTGGCCATTGCTTTCCTGGTTTTTGTCTTGATGGGCTTTGCTTTGGTTGGTAGTATCTTACCTTCCCAGTCAGAAGTTTGAGTGAGGGCAGATGGATCTGTGATGTTCTTTGTGTAACATGCTTTAAAGCATTTTACCCTAAGGCTATTTTTCCAGGCCCTGCTGCCTCTGCTGTGGCCAGCCTAGTTTCTGCCCAAGTTCCACACGCTGCTGCCCAGGCTCCATGCTCTTCAGCCTTGGGTCCCAAGTCTTGCTGACAAGGCTTTGCACTGCCCTTGGGGGTAAGTCTGTGGTGCCCTCAGTCAGCCCCCAAGAATTTAGACATTGCCCCAGCCCTGGCTCTGACTCTGGCATGGTAGGTGGTGTGGGGGAGTAATGAACAGCTTGCATTTTGATAAGTGTAGTTTTGCCCCTTTATGGCATGGAAATCCCCAAATACTGCCTACCTTTAAGGCTGTGTCCCAGTGAGAGAGCCCCTTTACTCATCTGATTTTGATTTCTGCCCTTTTGAGATGCTTTGTAACGATCAGTTGGAAGGAGATTCAGAAGGCTCCTGTTACTCAAATGTCATCTTAGCTCCACCTCTTAACAAACATTTTTAAAAATTAATTTATTTAGTCAATTTAGAACATTATTCCTTGGTTACAAGAGTTACATTATTTCCCTCCCTCCCCTCCTCCCACCCTTCCCGCAGCTGACGGGTGCAATTTCATTGGGTATTACATGTGTCCTTGATCAGAACCTATTTCCATGTTGTTGCTGTTTGCACTAGGATGTTCCTTTAGAGTCTACATCCCCAGCCATATCCCCTCGAACCATGTATTCAAGTAGTTGTTTTTCTTCTGTGTTTCTACTCCCACAGTTTTTCCTCTGAATGTGGATAGTCAACAAGCATTTTTAAAAAGCCTAGTAGGTACAGGTGCCTGGGACTCAAAGGACACGTTTGTAGAGAAAGTTTGGGACCGAGAGGTTAAGTGAAGATAACATTACAAAGCCAAAAATGTTGTTACCCTCAAGAAACTTCAGGAACATTAAGAAAATAGCCAAGAATGTTTGGTAGCCCTGGCAGCCATGTAAGGATGGCTAAGCCTAAGAAGCATACTCTGCCACAACCAATGGCACAGAAATGGCATCAAGAAACCCAAGTCACCAAGATACAAATCTCTGAAAGGAGTTGATCTCAAGTTTCTGAGAAACATGTGCTTTGACAAGAGGGGACTGAAGAAAATGTGGGCAAACAGTGTCCAAGGCCTCACTGCATAAACATAGGCTATCAATGTCTTGACCACCATGGTTGTTAAGTCTGAGCTCCTCATGCCCAAGATCATCAAGTCTTCAGGCCAGCACCTGATGGACTGGCCCCAAGACTTTCTGTCAAGGGCTTCTAGATTTCAAACTTGGTACTTACTAAAAGCCCAAGTCCCACAGCCACTAAGCCCAATGCTACGGTTGCCATATTTCATTCATCTGACTCTTTGTGACCTCTTTTTTGTTGTTGTTGTTGTTGTTTTGGCAAAGATACTGAAATGGTTTGCTATTTCCTTCTCTAGCTCATTTTAGAGATAAGGAACTGAGGCAAACAGGATTAAATAATTTGCCCAGGGTCCCACAGCTAGTAAGTGTCTGAAGCCATTTTTGAACTCAGGTCTTCCTGACTCCAGGGGCAATGCTTTAGCCACTATGTCACATGGTTGCCTTATGAAATTGTCATAACCTCTGACTAAGGTTACCAAGGTCCCCCTGCCCCCCCAATCCTAAGGTTGCTAAGCTCACTGACTTGATATTTGCCAACTCTGCTCAAAGGGGATTAAGCCTATGGATGCTAAGATCACTGCTTCTGACCCCAAGATCACCCATCTGGCCCCAAGGACACTAATGTTGATTATCTAGACCTAAGTGTGTTCCCAAGGCTCATGAAGCCAAAGTCATAAGTCTGATCCCAAGGTCACCAAGTCTCAAGCCAAGCTTACCAAGTTTGACTAAGGTCACAAAGCCCAGGGATTCCAAGCCTGCTGAACCCACAGACCTGAGCCTACCAACCCAAAGGCAGCCATACCCAAACATGCTGAGGCTTCAAAATAGGTACATTCAGTAGAAGTTCTTGTCTAAACCCTAAATCAGTTTCTTCTCAGCCAGGGCATAATCAGTTACTATTTTAACAAATAAAGGAAATGGTGAGTCACAAGGGTGGGGGGCAGGGGTGAAGAAAAAGAACAGCCCTTGCAAAAAACTTGATTGGGAAATTCTCTTATTGTTAGTAGTTTAAATATAAGCTTCTGCAAAGGTTTTTTGGACCTTGAAGATTTATTGCCAAAATCTAAAAAGGACTAGAAGAGGGTGTTTGTGTCTTTGTTTTTAAAGAAAGTGAAACTCACTTTTTATTCAGGCCAAGTTTGAAGATCTATCTTTTAATAATGTCAATGAGAAAGTGAAACTACGTTCGAAAGCTCAACCTTGTTTTTTATTATTATTATAAACCCGATAAGCACCCACAAAAACAAAGAAATATACAAAACAAAGAGCAAAATCTTACCTTTGGCTTTTAAACAAACAAGAAAAGAGGGAAGAAAACGTTTTAATTCTGTGTCTTCTTCCAAGTAGGTATGCCACCCTTGCCTTATTTTCCTTCATTCTTTCTTTCAAAACAAAACAAAAAGCAAAGTAGGAACCAGTGTATTTACAATTCTGATTTGGCTGATTTTACTCTGCATTACCTTATATGGGTTTTCCCATTTCTTTGTATATTTCATATTTATCTTTTTCTTAAAGCATCATAATATTCCATTATATCAATATACCATTATTTTTTCTTCAATGATTGAACATGGAGATTGTTTTCATTTTTTGTTGTCATAAATAAAGCAAATACCATTTTTGTGCAAATAAGCTGCTTTTTTTTTTCTTTAATGATTGTTGGTATACAGTCCTAACAACAGGACTACTAAGTCAAAAGGTTTCTGGCTCTTTGTCATAATACCATATTGTTTTTCAAAATGGTTAAGTCCCTATCCCATGGCATTTTTTTAACTTAAAAAATGTTTCAATTATATGTAGAAACAAATCAGATATTGATTTATTTTTTTGTTGATTATCTAGACCTAAGAAAGCAATGTAGAAAATGTTAATAATGCAGACTAAACTTTAAAATGTGTCATGGGTATAATTTTTTTCCCCCAGAGAGCTGATTGTAAGACATTTAACAGCATATACCAGAGTCCGAGACACAAAAAATGTTAAGAACTCAGGTGTAGATTGTTCTGGTTCTGCTCACTTCCTTCTATATCAGTTCATACAAGTTTCCTGAATTTTTCATCTTCCATTTTTTAAAATTTTTTAATTTAAAAAAAATAAAGAAACTTTACTTTCTGTCTTAGAATTATTACTAAGTATCAGTTCCAAGGCAGAAGAGTGGTAAGAGCTGGGCAATTGGGGTTCAGTGATTTACCCAGGGTTGAGTAGCTGGGAAATGTTTCAGGCCACATTTGAACCCAGAATCTCCTGTCTCCAGGCCTGGCTCTCTATCCACTCAGGCATTTAGCTGTGTCTCCATGATTTTATTTTATTAACCTGCTAAAGGATCTTAAATACTTATCCAGATAGGAGAAGACCAGGCAATCTAGTAAAAAGTAAAATAGAATTAAAGAATTGTGAAAAGATTTCTGACATGGACAATTTACAAGATATACATTCAGGAAAAGATGACTAATATTCCACTTTGGTCATTTTTTCAATCTTGTCTCACACTTTGTGACCCCATTTGGTATTTCCTTGGCAAAGATACTAGAGTGGTTTGCCATTTTCTTCTTCAGCTCATTTTACAGCTGAGGAAACTGAGACAAATAGGGATAAGTGACTTGCCCAGGGTCATCTGAAGCCAGATTTGAACTCAAAGAAAGTTCTGACTTCAGATTGCACACTGTCCACCATACCTAGCTGCCCAATCCTTTTTTTACTAAATTTTAAATCATTTACTCACAAAGGGATTTTTTTTTATTTTAAAATTTTCCCCATGGTTACATGATTTGTGTTGTCTCTCTCCCCTCTTCCTTCCTTCTTCCTGGAAAAGACAAGCAATTTCACTGGGTTATACATGTATTATCAATAGAGTAATCTTTTGTTTTATTTTTTAATATTTAATTTTATTTAATTAATTAATTAATAATATTTTTCTATGGTTACAATATTCATGTTCTTTTCATATTCTCCCCCCACCTCTCCCTTAGAGTAATCTTTTAAAACCAAAACTCCAAATCATATATCCATATAAATAAGTGACAAATCATATGTTTTCTTCTGGATTTCAACTCCCTCATTTCTTTTTCTAGTTGTAGATAGCATTCTTTTTCATAAGTTCCTCCAGATTGTTCTGGATCATTGCATTGCTGTTAGTAGAAAAATCTGTTACATTTGGTTGTTCCACAATGTTTCAATCTCTGTGTATAATGTTCTCCTGGTTCTGCTCATTTCACTCCATTTCAGTTTGTGGAAGTCTTCCCGGTTCTTAAAGAAATCACCCAGTTTCATCATTCCTTATAGCACAATAGTATACCATCATATACCACAATTTGTTCAGCCATTCCATAATCAAGTAATATCCTCTCAGTTTCCAATTTTTGCACCTCCCTTTTTTTTTAATCCCTTTGGCATATAAACCCAGTTTTGGGTTTATATGTGCTATGGCTGGATCAAAGGGCAGACAGATTTTTAGTACCCTTTGGGCATAGTTCCAAATTGCCCTCCAGAATGGTTGGACCAATTCACAACTCCACCAGCAATGCATCAATGTCCCAATTTTGCCACCATATTGGCTACTGCTAAGGTGGTACCTCAGAACTATTTTGATTTGCATTTCTCTAATCAGGAGAGATTTAGAACACTTTTTTATATGATTATTGACAGCTTTGGTTTCTTTATCGGAAAACTGTCTGTTCATATCCATTGACCATTTTGTCAATTGGGGAATGACTTGATCCTTATAAATCTGACTTGATGTTTTTATATATTTGAAAAATTAGATCTTTAACAAAGAAACTGTTATAAAAATTTTTTCCAGTTTACTGCTTCCCTTCTAATCTTGCTTGCATTTGGTTTTGTTTATACAAAAAACTTTTAAATTTAATATAATCAAAATTATTCATTTTACATCTTGTACTGTTCTCTTTCTCTTGTTTGGCCTTAAATTATTCCCTTCTCCATAGATCTGACAGGTCATATACTATTCTATGTTTACCTAATAATATCACTCTTTATGTTTAAGTCATATACCCATTTTGAACTTATCTTGGTATAGGGCATGAGAATTTGATCTAAACAATTTTTGCCATACTCTTTTCCAACTTTCCCAGAAGACCATGAAGGGATTTCTAAGGTAAGATGTGTTGCTATTATATTGTCTAAAAATCCAAAGACTTGTAAAAAATCCTAATGGAAGTCAGATCTTTTAAAAAAAAAAAACAACTCCAGGAGAAAGGTAAGGAGGGAGGGAGATAATCTAGATCATATAACTTTGGGAAATTTATGTGGAAATGTGTTATTATATGTATCTGGTAAATAAATAAGTAAAATTAAAAAAAAATTTTAAGCCGATGTCATTACCAAAAAAAATAATAACAAACCCAAAATTCATTGACAATAGGTTCAGTTTATGCCCTCAGTGCCCAACAAAAGATATTTACATAAAGTCTTTAAAAAATGATTACAAAATGATGTCAATTAATAGGTGAAGATTTTAATTTGAGTTATAAACATAAACAGAGGGTAATCCAAGATGTTGGTTAATGTTTAACAACCAGCATACTTTTAAATTTAATCTTCATTATGTATATTTTCTTTGTCACTTTCTTAAATCTAGATAATAAAAGCAACCACAATAACAAATCAAGCTCTTAATTTCTTAACAATCCACTCTCCCAGAGCATTTAGGAGCTGGTCCCAGGGCCAGCCTCTATAAAACTCTTCCTTTGAAGAACATATATGTAAAAGAGATACATTTTGCCCTTACCTTCACATGCTATAATCCTACCATTTAGCTAGGGAGGATAAAATCCATTTACAGAAGATTATTTACCGTGATTCTCTAGACATACAATCTAGTCAAGACCAAGTGATACTTTAAATCAATTTGAGTAAGTTTTATTACATAATTGAATCAGAATAGTATTAACAAGCTCAAACTATACCTGGTCTCCAGCAAGCTTTTTTAAAAAAATAGTAAAACAAAATAACTTAAATGGGAGATCAAAGAACCATTTTGTCACAAAATAAAGCAACAGCTAAGCTTTCAGCAATAATAACTTATGGGGAAGCCACTTGATATATAGTGGAAGGAGTGTTGGCATTGAAGTTGCAGGACCTAAATTCAAATCCTCATTTTGTTGCTTATTACATCTGTGACTTCAAGTAATTCACTTCCCTTCCTCAAACATTAGTTTCTCCTTGTACAAAATAAAGGAATTAGATTAGATGGCCTCTAAGCTTCTCTCTGACTTTTGCCAATTGCACCCCCCCCACACCATATTTTTCATGTGGTACCCTACAAAACATAGGAAGTACATTGAAAATAATAGTTATGCTCCTGGAGGAGGGAGGAAAAAGGGGAGTGAAACAACATGAATCATATACCTTTGTGAAACTTAGGTGTAAATTTGTTATTGGAATAAGTAAAGATTAAAATTTTAAAAAGAATAGTTGTAATTACAGAATATTAAAGTAGAAGAGACCAGAGACACAGGCATGATGCTTCATTTTGCATTGGAAGAATATATGTCATGGTTGTAGATAGAATCTGGCATCTAGTGCATTACTTCTTGCTTTTACATTGTTTTTTAACCATTACCTTGCTTTTATTTATTACAATCTTGTTTTGATTGAAGGGCAATTTTCTGTTACACTTTTATTTCATTAAAAATAAAACAAAGAGGGCAGCTGGGTGGCTCAGTGGATTGAGAGTCAGACCTAGAGATGGGAGGTCCTCGGTTCAAATCTGGCCTCAGACACTTCCTAGCTGTGTGACCCTGGGCAAGTCACTTGACCCCCATTGCCTAGCCCTTCCTGCTCTTCTGCCTTGGAGCCAATACACAGTAGTGACTCCAAGATGGAAGGTAAGGGTTTTTAAAAAGCAAGCAAGCAAACAAACAAACAAAAACAAAGCAAAAGCATTGGTTATGCCCAAAATATGTCTCATTCTGTACCCTACGTCCATTATCTCTCTTTGGAATAACCTGTCTACACTGCATCACAGAGTCTCTGGAATTGCAGTTGGCCATTGGGTTGATCAGAGGTCTTAAATCCTTCACTTTATTTTTCCACGTTGTCATTATTATATAAATTGTTCTGATTCTGTTCACTTTACTCTCCATCAGGTCATACAGGTCTTCCTAGGTTCCACTAGAATCATCTCATTCATCATTTCTTGTGAAAAATCTATATTCTATTACATTTATATCCCCTAATTTGTCAGCCATCCCCCCAACTGATAGATCTCCCCTTAGTTTCCAGTCCTGTCACTACAAAAGAGCGTTTATAATTTTAATTTATAATTTTATGATGTTTTTATATATGTCATGAATGAGCATTCATCTGGAGGCTTCTCACCAGATTTATAAGCATTTTGAGTAAAGAGGGAGAAAGAAAAAGGGCTTGTTTTAGCCCTTCTAACTTTAGGTAAAAATCTAATCCTCCATTGCCGACAGCCTCTGAGCCTCAGCTTGTCAGAGAGAGAGCCAGCCCAACAGAACTGGTTCAAGTTCAGAAGCAAAAAGAGCCCCCTGCTTCTCTGCTGCTCCTTTAAAACTGTAGCTCCTCCTCTGCGGCCCCATTGAGCGGGGACTGGGGTACTAGAGGGGATTCCAGCGTCAGATACCAACGGAGACTCTGTGACTCCTGCCTCCTGCCACTGGGCTGTGCGGCATCGAGCCCCCTAAATAATTGACTTCACACCCACTGAAGCTCGTCTCTTTTTTCCCATAGATGTTGCAGTAACATTATCCCTACACATAGGAAATTCAGGGGATCTGCTAGTCCCCCAAATTATTTGAGGTTTACTTTTTACAAATGTATCTATCAGCGAACATGCTGTTTCCATTCCCCAAAATGTCAAGGTCTGTCGGTCCCGAGGTCCCCCAGATAGTGTCGAAGCTTGGATTGGAACCCAGGGTTTCTTAACTCCAAATCTATTTTTGTATGTACCGTTTTGTATGGATGGATGTAAGCCTAGTGCTTAACAAGTGTCTATTTATTGCATGAATGAACAAATTTAGTCCACATAAAAATTTTAAAATCTTACTTTCTGTCTTAGTAACAATTCTAAGACAGAAGGGCAAGGGCTAGGTATACAGAGTTAAGTGACTTGCCCAGGGTCACACAGCAAGGAGATATCTGAGGTCACATTTGAACCCAGGTCCTCCCGACTCCAAGCCTGGCAGATAGACACTGCCACCTAGCTGCAAATAAAAGGGATTCTTCTACAATAAGAAAACTGAGGTCCAGAAAGGTCAAGAAATTTACCTAATTTTACAGTGTGTGGCAGAGCCTAGGCAATAATCCAAGACCTGCAAATCAGTGCTATTTCCACTCCATTATGCTGCAGCAGCATTGCCTCTAATCTTTAAAAGTAGAGAGAAAAAAAAATGAATGCTGCCCAAGGAGCAAACCCTGGAATAATTGCAGGGAAATCGCCTGCAAGAAATTGAAGAACAGTTAGACTCTTTCAAAGTCCTCTAAGTAAAGTATAAACAGATTTGCAATAGTTTTTTTTATGAAAGAGGGAAAGGTTGAACAAATCATTAGCTACATGCTTCTCTGCATTCATCACACAAATGTAGCAGCTCAGTTTCATTCACATCTGACAAATATTCCATATAAGGCTAAATAAGAGTCTCTAAATATTATGTTCTATTCTCTTCTAATCTTCCAAATTAATAAATTCTAAGATTTTCATCTGCCTGCAAAATATCAGCTCATCAGAGAAAAGAATCTAAGGGAAACCATCAAAATAATTCTTAACAATAACAAAGCAATAGCTACAATGGGCTGTTCATTGTATTTTATTAAAAATAAAATTGTAATAATTGCTACTTAAATTCCAGTAAGTGCTAACAGGCATTTACTGGAATAATGTCATTTCCTGGAGTAGTTATTAAAGAGTTTTGAGACCCACCCATCATTATAGGGAAAGGGAAATGCCTTTAGGCAGCTCCAGATTCTTGGAGAGAGGCAAATCCCAGGACTTTGCCCAGGAAATCTCCTCTCTACCATCTTGGAGTCTATGCCAGTTGGCTCCATCCTCTCTGTGGCCACATGGATGGGAAGCATTGCCATTGTCTCTTAATGTGCTTCTGCTCCTGCCCTAAGGTTTCCTTGAGTGACTGGGGTTGGGGAAGAGATTACTGAGGATATTGTCTAGATGCACATCCTATCCCCCCTGCCATCCCACTTTCAATTTATACTCAAATTTGAGGGATTATGTACCCCCCCCCCCATTTTTAAACTCTTACTTTCTGTCTTAGAATTGATACTAAGTATAGGTTCCAAGGTAGAAGAGCAGTAAAGGCTAGGTAATTGGAGTTAAGTGACTTGCCCAGGTCACATAGCTAGGAAGTGTCTGAGGCCGGATTTGAACTTAGAATCTCCCTTTAGCCCAGCTCTCTATCCACTGAACCACCCATCTGCTCCCAGATAATACCTTTTAAGAAACTGTCAAAGAAAATTGCTCTGATGTTCTAGAACCACAGGGTAAAATAGAAATTGAAAAAAATCCATCAATCACCTCCCTAAAGAGATCCCCAAATAAAAACTCCTAGCAATATTAAAGCCAAATTCTAGAGCTCTCAGGTTAAGGAGAAAATATTGTAAGTAGCTAGAAGAAAACAATTCAAATATTGTGGAGCCACAGTTAGTATAACGTAAGATTTATCAGCTTCTATATCAAAGAATTGGAGGACTTTGAATATGACATTCTAGAGGGCAAAGAATCTAAGATTACAACCAAGAAACATTTACCAAGCAAAACTGAGTATAACCCTTCAGCAAGAAAAATGGATATTTAGTGAAATAGAGGGCTTTTAAACATTCCTAATGAAAGGACTAGTGTTAAATAGAAAATCTGAATTTCCAATGCAAGACTCAAGATAAACTTAAGTTAAGTAGGAAAGAGAAACCATAAGAAATTCAATATGGTTAAACTTTTTACTTTCCTACATGGGAAGATGATATTCAAGTAACTCCTAAGAATGTAATCATTCTTAAGGCAGTTAGAAAGATTTTATATAGAAAAGAGAATGAATATGAATCGAGTATGATGTCATGATATCTAAAAAAATTAAATTGAGGGGTCCTGGGAGTAGGGACAAGGGAAAGGTAAAATGGGGTAAATTATCACACACACCAAAAAAAGATAAGGAAAGGCTTTACAGTGGAGAGGAAGTTGAGGGGATGGCAGACAGTGCTTGAACCTTACTCTCATTGGAATTGGATTAGAGAGGGAATAACATACATACTCAAGAAGAGAAATCTATAAATAAGAGGAAAAGGGATAAGGGAAGGTGGAAGAACTGAAAGAAGTGCAAATTAGGGGAGGTGGTGGTAAGAAGCAGAATACTTTTGAGAAGGGCAGCTATTTATTACAATGAATAGTGCCAGGCTTAGAGTCAGGAGAATCTGGATTCAAACCTGACCTCAGATACTTTCTAGCTGTGTGACCTTGGACAAGTCACTTAACCCCAATCCCCAACTGAATTTCTTATGGTTTCATTTTCCTACTTTCCTACTTTTCTGCTTTGGAATCAATACTTAGTATCAATTCTAAGACAGAAGAGAAGAGTCTCAAAAAACAAAACAAAACTTTTGAGGAGGGACAGGGTAAAAGGGCAGAGAGAAAAGGATGAAAAGGGGGTAAGATAATGGAGGTAAATACACAGTAATCATCACTATGAAAAAATTATATAGTACATTTTTCTTATAAAAGACCTAATTCCTCAAATAGAGAACCAAGTCAAATTTATAAGAATATAAAGCATTCCCCAGTTGATAAATGATCACAGGATATAAATAGACAGTTCTCAGATGAAGAAATGAAAACTATTGTCATATAAAAAACTGTTTCAGGTCACTATTGATTAGAGAAATGCCAATTCAGACAACTCTGAGATATCACCTCATACCTATCAGAGTGGCTAATATGACCAAAAAGGAAAATGGTATATATTGAAGGGGATGTGGGAAAATTGAGACATTAATGCACTGTTGGTGGAGCTGTGAACTGATACAAGTATTCTGGAAAGCAATATGGAACCATGCTCAAAGAGCCATGAAAACCCTGACCCTGCAATATCATTGCTGGATTTGTATTCTGAAGAAAATTGGAGACAGGGAAAAAGGTTCTACTTGTACAAAAATATCTTTTTTGTAGCAGCAAAGAATTGGAGGGGGTATAGTATATCTATTGGAGAATGACTGAACAAGCTGTGGTATATGGTTGCAATGGAAGACTATCATGCCATAAGAAATAATGAACAGTATGAGTTCAGGAAAACCTGGAAAAACTTACATGAACTAATGCAAAGTGAAGTGAATAGAACCAGGATAATACTGTATATAGTAACAGATATTGTATGATGTTCAACTGTGAAGGACTGAACTATTACCAGCAAAACAAGGTTCCAAGATAACCCCAGGGGACTCATGATAAAAAAAAAAATTAACATGATCCATAACCAAAGAAGGGATTATTGGAATCTGATTGTAGATCAAAGCATACCATCTTTCACTTTATTTCTTCATGAGTTTTTAAAATTGTGTGTGATATGTGTCTTCAGTTATGACATGGGGAATATGGACATATGTACTGCATGACAATACTAATATAACCTATACCAGACTATTTACTGCCTCAGGAGTGTTGAGAGGAAGAAAAGAAGAGAATATGAATTACAAAATGTCAGAAAACAATTGTCAAAAATTGCTTCTACATGTAATTGAAAAAATAAAATTCAATAAAATTTTTTTAATTCAAGGCATTCCTCAATTGATCAAACAACATGAATAGCCAGTTTTCAGATGAAGGCATTAAAACTATCTATTGTCACATGAAAAAAATGCTCTAAATCACTCTTGATTAGAGAAATGCAAATTAAAACAAGTCTGAAGTAACTCACACCTATCATATTGGATAAAGAAAGGGGAAATCACAAATGTTGGAGGGAATGAGAAAATTGGGACACTAAAGCACTATCAACAGTTGTGAACTGATCCAATTATTCTGGAGAGCAATTTGGAACTTTGCCCAAAAGGCTATAAAATTGTGCATACCCTTTGAATCAGCAATATCACTACTAAGTCAGTATCACAAAGAGATTTGTTTTTAAAAGAAAAGAACCTATAAGTACAAAAAATGTTTATAACAGCTCTTTCTGTGGTGGCATAGAATTGGAAATTGTAACAGTTAAATTAGTTTCTCTACTAAAAGTATTATATTTTAAGAGGTTTATTAAAGATTATTAGAAATCAAGGATACAAAATAATAAGCCACGTAGCCCAGGGCTGATCAGCCCATTCACAGTCTACTTAGAACATGTTGCAATCTCTGAGTAGAAGAAGAGAGTGCGAAGTAGGCAGAGAGCCCCTTTAAATGATAATTTGTGATGTCCCACTCAGGTGAGGACTCAGGTGAGATTATAGGAAATTCTGGGAACTACCAAAGACTTCTGGGGATTGAAGTCTGGGGTTCAAATCTCCATTTTTACAAAATAGAGGGGATATCCATCAATTAGGAAATGACAGGACAAGTTGTGGAATATATGAGTGTGATGGAATACTTAGTGTATATATATGATATGAATAATAAGCAGTATGCTTTCAGAAAACCTGGAAAGACTTACATGAATTGATGCAAAGTGAAGTGGGCAAAACCAAGAGAACAGTGTATACAGTAACACCAATATTGTACAATGATCAGCTATGAATTATTTAGCTATTCTCAGCAATACAACAATCCAAGACAATTCCAAAGGACTTAGGGTGAAAAATATTATTCACTTCCAAAAAACCTGATGGAGTCAATGCATTTGAAAGCATATTTTTTTACTTTCTTTTTTCTTGGGGTTTTTGTCTGTTTTCCTTTAAAATGACTAATATGGAAATATGTTTTGCTCATTTATAACATCAAATTGCTTTCCTTCTCAATTAGGGGAGCTGAGAGGCAGGAAGAGAATTTGGAACTCAAAATTTTAAAAAAATCTTAAAAATTATTTTTACACGATAAAATATTTTTTTAAAAATGTAAACTTGATAGAGAAAAATTGCTTTGTGTTTGAGCCCATCTTTCATGGGTACCAAAGTAGCATAGGGGAAAGTGTAACCCCCAGGTACTTGGGGAGGACATTTTTGTATATCTGTTCTTGCTAAATCTTCTTGTAAATATCTCTTTGTAAAAGCTAATTGGCATTTACTAGTTAAATTTTACTGGGGCACTAATTACTGTATATTATTATGAGAGAACATATTCAAATAGGAGTTCAAACATTGGAGAAGACATTTTTAGAACCATAGAAACCTGAGGGGTAGATGTAGTCAGCAGAGTTAGCTCCCAAGACTCAATCTGTTAGCATGTGCCTTGTGAAAGTTCAAAGTCTTATTACATAAGTGATGAACTTGTAGAAATTCTTTCTTTAATACTATGCAACTCTCACTTGTGGTTTTTGGTACAAAACCCCTCAATTTTTCTTGATATTAAAGAAGCCAAAGTATGGATAATCACAATAGGAAAATCCAAAAATAATTTATATTTCATTTTAGAATGTCCTCTGATAACCATATTTAAATAAAAGTGTGCCCTATAGTCTGGAAACTTTACTTCAAACAAAATAGCAAAGTCAAACTGATAAGGACCAACTCAGGTCAGAAAATTGAAGTTTCCCATTTCTTACCCTGAACTCTAGGTCAAGGGCACCACACCAATGCCAGGCACCAAGAGAAAAAAGGCAATCTTAGTAGTGGTACCTAATATTGAGGAAAAAAAGGACATGACTTGGGGCAGATAGGTAGTACAGTGGATAGGGCATCAATCCTAGAGGCAGGACAATCTGGGTTCAAATCTGACCTCAGATACTTCCTATCTGTGTGACCCTGGGCAAGTCACTTAACTCTGTTTGCCTAGTCCTTGCTGCTCTTCTGCCTTAGAATTGATACTAAGACAGAAAGTAAGGATTTAAAAACACTTGGGGTTAGGAGACATCTGGGTTCAAATCCTTCTGATTTTACTCACTATGTGATTCTGGAAGTCACATAATTTCTCTAGTCCTCTCTATCCTCAGGAATAGAATGAGGATCTTAAGTACCTGTAGTTGGTCAAACGAAAGTGTTTTTCATCCTAGGGGATCCAGTGTGGAGGGGCTCAGGCTAGCAAACTTCACTCTCCTCTTGGTTCTGACAGCTTTCAGAGCTTCTGGAGTTCAACAACACGCCCCAGCACTGGGGAACTTTTTCAATCCCTACTTTCCACCTCCATTTGGTTTTTGTGTGTTTTCCTTCCCCATCAGATGGTAAACTCCTTGAGGGTAGAGTCCCTCTCTCTTTTTACTTCCATTTGTATTGTCATCACCAAACAGCACTTAATAAACATTTGTTGCCTTGTCTTGCCTTCCCTTTAATCCTAAAAGCCAAAGCTTAAAAGCCAATAAGAACCAGGTCTTGCTTCTTATAGCCTCCCATTCTCCTTTCTCTTTGACAGTATACAACACTTAACTGTGAATTTTAGATTTATTCCACCCTGCTTAGCCTAACAAAACAGGAATATCTACACCCCTACTTAAGGATTAAGTATTGGGAAGGATGCCCTATGACAGACATGTGCTAGCAAATGACAAATCAGAAACAACTGACAGACTGCTGGGCTGTCCTAAGTCAAGCTTAAGCTATCATTGGTACATGTGAGATGCAGGAAAGTGATGTAAAAACAGTCTATATATATTTGGCGTCACTCCTCTTGCGGGGCTCTTTGCATGGAGAGGTGGCTGGCAGCAGCATGCTAAGCATCTTGGCGTGGCGACAGCTATTGTCCAGGTTTGGCAGTGAGTGTCCTTGATACACTACTGGGGGAAGCTTAGTAACCTAGTTCAGGTGAGGCATCTTCTCTGAGCTTTCTCGAAGTTTAGGCTGATTCCTTTCTCCTTTACCTTCCAAAACTCTATCTTCTTAGGAAGCCCCTAATCTTCTGAGAAGACCTCGTGGTGGAGGTCTTTGAACTCCCCTTGGCATAGGCTAGGACAGAGAAATCCAATACCCTTTCCCTCTCTCTTCTTCTTAATTCCTTCCCTCTATATTAATTAAACCACCATAAAATTTCCAAACTGACTTGGGTATTTTATTTTGGATTCTCCCTGGTGACCAATTAAATTTAGATTAAGTCACAACCCTAAAATTTACCTTTACATAACAATCATTGACCAGCACCATTCCATTTTGGAAAGAAGAGCACAGACTTGCACTAGCATTTTCCCTAACGACCAATTGTTTACAAGTGCTAGAAACTTGAATTAACCTTATTTTTTTTAATGTTTGAGGAATTGTGTAATTCATGAAGAATTCTCAACTTATTAAATAAAAAATAGCAGTTCCTAGCTGTGTGACCCTGGGCAAGTCACTTAACCCCCATTGCCTAGCCCTTACTGCTCTTCTACCTTGAAGCCAATTGGCTCCAAGATGGAAGGTAAGGGTTTAAAAAAAATAGTCCTAGTCTTCAGCTAGATTTGTTTTATAAAGATATTTGTTTATATTATTTACTTATAAAATATATCATATCATAATTAATAAATGTTATTTATTATAATATATGTATATAATTACCTTCTGTCTATTTGTTCCAAGACCGAAGAGCAGTAAAGGCTAGGCAAGAAGAATTAAATGAGTTGCCCAAGTTCACACAGCTAGGAAGAGTCTGAGACCTGATTTGAACCCAGGACCTCCATCTTTAGGCCTGGCTCTCAATCTAGTAAGCCACCTCTCTACTTCCTTTATTTAGATTTCTTATCTAATGAAAGAATTCATTAAAATATCTGTCCTCACTGTTATTGGTGGTCATCTTCACTATTGAGATTTCAGTGACATTGTACTATTTTGATAAGACTGGTGTTTTATTAAAAACTGTATAGATTGTGATTGTCAGAAGAAGCTATTCCCATCATGATTGGGACATAAAAATTTCAGATCCAGCAGGGAGCGCCAGACATCAACAATTCATCAATATCCTGTCTCATGTGTTTAAAAAAAAAAAATCCTCCACAAAGTCTCACTCTGAGGACTCACTGTGGTATGGCGATGACCTTGGGGTTTGGAGCTGTGCCTCCAAAGCTGAAACTGGCTGCTTTTATCACACCAAAGAAGCTTTGCCTGCCTCCCTAGCAACAGATTCTGTCTGGTCTCTAAAGACCTATTTAGCTAAATACAGAGAAACTTATCTCCAGTAAGTTACCCAGTCTGTGATTAATTCTGACCCTGTTGTTCTCCTATTCAACAAATTCCTGAGGCTCCCCATTGGTTCCAGAATAGATTATACACCCTTCTGTCTAACTTTTATAGCCCAGCCTCTCTTCCACACTTCTCAATTTCCCCTCTTCTAGCACCTTATTTTAGTAAAGTTGACTTTCTCTGTTTCTCACACTTCATCTCTTGACTCCATGCGTTTGCATTGGCTTGCCCCTGTACCTGGATGCATTTCCTTCTCACTGCCATCTCACAGAGTCCTTCTCTTCTTTCAAGAGGTAGTTCAAGCACCATGAAGTCTTATCAGATCCCCTCAAATGCTAGTGCTTCCCCTCCCAAACTTTCATACAGTTAACAACAGTGTATTTTTTTTCCTTGTTCTTTGTTTCACTGGGACCCCCAATCTCTCCAGCTCTTAGTTCTTTCTCAGCCTGACAACCCTGAGCTGGCCACCTTCTTCCCTTTCCCATCTTGCTTGGTTGGTGAACCAACTGAACTCTGTACTGTCCTTTTCTTTTGAGTGCCTTGCTTCTTCTACTATCTCTAATCTTGTTCTGCCTTGGATGACTCTGACCACCCACTGCCTTCACTCCTGAATGCTGAATGAAGTTGAAGAAAAAAAAAAAACATGCTAATTGGATCCACCACAAATTTATTGTTCATAATCTCAACCGAGTACTCACTGCAGCAAGGCAATCTTTTTACACCTCCCTAATGAATTCATTGTTCCATTCCCCATCAATACTTTTCTAAAACTTTTCATCCCACTTTGATCTTCTCATGGCTCCTTTCCTACACTGTCTACCTTTTCAGCCTCACATTTCATTGAAAAACATTGAAGCTATTCAATGAGAGCTCCCTTGCAATGATCACATTCCATCTCATCTCCAAAAATTGCTCCCTAAAAAAAAAAAATTCTCCATCTCTCATTAATCATCAGTATAAAAAAAATAATCAGTATCCCTCTGGCTATTATCTATTTCCCTACTCACTTTTTAAAATTTAAAAAATTTAAAAATATTTTATATTATTTTTTATATTTTTATTTTTCCTACTACTGCCTTAATACATGTTCATGTCTTCCCATTATCAAAAAAAGTACCATTTGATCCATCCATTCCCACTAGCTTTTGTCCTAGATCTCCTCTCCTTTTTGTGGCTAAATGGAGAAGGGTGTATAAAATCAGTCTCCCAGACCTTTCCTCTTACACTTTAATTAACTCTCTTCAGTCTGACTTCTGACCTCATTATTTAGCTGAAACTGTTCTCTCTAAAATTATCAAGTCTCTTAATTGCCAAACCTTATGGCCTTTTCTCACTTATCCTTTTTTTCCCTTCAAAAAAAATTTTTTTTTAATTTGGAAATTATTTAATTAATTATTTTAGGATATTTTTCTATGGTTACAAGACTCATGATCTTTCCCTCTCCCAACCCACTCCCATAGCCAAAATGCAATTCCACTGGGTTTTATATGTGTCCTTGATCAAGACCTATTTCCATATCATTGATATTTGTATCAGGATGATCATTTAGAGTCTATATCCCCAATCATATCCCCATCAACCCATCTCACTCATCCTTCTTGATCACTGCAGTCTTTGACATTGTCAATCACCTTCTCTTTTCCTCTATACTCTCTTCTTTCTAGGTTTCTGTGATATTACTTTGGTTCCTTTCTTACCTGTCTGACCCCTCATCAGTATCCTTTATTGGATTTTCATCCAGATCACACCCTTTTATCGTGGGTGCCTCCCAAGGCTCTGCCCTGGTCCCTCTTCTCTTCTCCAATAATATTTCACTTAGTGATCTCATCAGCTCCCATGGATTCTATTATCTCTATGCAGATGATTCTTAGGTCTATTTTCCAGCCCTGACCTCTCACTTGACTTCCAGTGTTTCATCTCTAACTGCCTTTTTAGATATCTAAAACTGAATTTCTATATAGATAATCTTCAACTCATTATCTTTTTCCCATCTTCATAAATTCTTTATTACTTTGAAGGACATGACTAGCCTCTTACACACTCAGGTCCAAGTTTTCCCAACCAAGGTATCCTTAGTCTCTCATTGTCTCTCACCCCACCTCCTTGTATATGATCAGCTGCCAAGTCCTACAGATTCTACTTCTCTGTAGCATCTCTCACCTATATTCCATTTATCCCCTGACACTGCCCACCCCACCCCATCCAAGACTTCATCACTTCAGGCTTGGACTATTACAAGAACCAGATGGTGATTTTCTTGCAAGTCTCTGACCACTCCAGTTCATCTACTACACACATCAAATGAATGATCTTCCTTAAGTACAGGTCTAACTATGTCACTCCCCACTATTTAATATACTTCAATAGCATTCTGTCACCTCCAGGATAAAATTTAAAATCCAGTTTGTCTTTTAAAGACCTCAGTAACCTGGTCTATTCCTATTTCAGTCTTCTCTCATCTTAGTCCACTCCATGTACTTTGCAATCCAGTGACATTGGCCTCCTTGTTTTACCGCAAATAAGACCTTGCATCTATTTCCCAACTCCAATCTTTTCCAGTAATTGCTCCCATTCCTGTAATTCTCTCTCCTCATTTCTACATACTGGCTTCTCTACTTTCCTTCAGGTCCCAAATAAAGGACTACCTTCTACAGGAAGCCTTTCCTGATCTCCCTTGGTGCTAGTGCCTTCTCTCCAAGGTTATGTCATTGGATCCTGTATATTTAATTTTTAGAAATAGTTTTTGCACATGGCTCTGTACACAGTTGTGCATAGTCTCCCTCATTAGACTGTGAACCCTTTTGAGAACAGGGATTAGTTTTTTTTCTTTTCCCTTTCTTTGTATTTCCAGAGCTTAGCAGTGTATGATTTCTAAGCATTTAGTGAATGTTTGTAGATAAAAATATGATTTGAATATTCTTAATATAGGTACTTGTTGCCTCCACTGTTAGAATATAAGTTCATCATGTCCCAAGGGCTTTAAAAGACTGTCTGCCTTTTGATCCAGCTTTAATCGAAACCCACTGCTGGGTTTATATTCCAAAGAGATCATAGGGGAAAAGATTTGTACAAAAATACTTATAACCATGCTCTTTTGTAAAAATAAAATTTGGTGCATTATAAAATAAAATATTTAGATGGAAAAACTGTTCCAATATAGGTTCAAAACTTTTCAAAACTGTTTAACTTGCCAATCAGGTTCAAACTGTTTGGATACTTTTGATAGAGGTAATCAAAAGTATCCTCAGTGATGAAGTGAAGCTCAAAAGTGAACTTCCTTTCAGGGCCAAGCTCAAGGACGCTAAAGAGACTCTTATAAAAATAAAATATTTATTGAAATATATAAGGATAAATAAAGGATTTCTAATTCTAAGGGATTCTAAATCCACCCAAATAAACTCCCAGGTTCCGCAAGGAACTGCTTCTCCTGTGTTTCACAGGCTACACTAATCCTCCCTACTCTGACTAACCCAAATTTATACTATCTAAACAAAAACTACCACTATTATCCTTATAAATCTTAACTTCGCCTTCAAATTATAAAATAGCAAAGGCTAGCTGATTGAGTCTCAACAAGAATCAAGTTAGGACTCTGAGTCTTAACAGATTCAGAGTCCAAATCAAAGAACAGGTTTTTCTTTGGTCTTCTCAGATATAAACCAATCTATAAAAACTGTAATAGATATTTAATAGTGTTTCCCAAGTTGGGAAAGGAAAACACTAAAGCTCCCCCAGATCTTTCTCTCAGACAGAGAGAGAGAGGCAAAGATGTTACCTCCTCTAGCCCTGAGAGAGTCTCAGAACTCTCTGCCAACTGCCAGAGAAATTGACATAGAAAAATGGTTCTGTCAGCAGTTGAAATTAACATGCTCTCTCAGCTCTGCTTCAAACTCTAGCTCTTTTCTCAAGCAGTCACTTTACTTCGTAACCCTAAACTAATAAAACAATACTTATTTTCTAATATCATCCTTACAGTTTGTGGTGGCAAAAAATTGGAAAAGGAGGGGATGCCCTTTGATTGGGGAATGGCTGAACAAATTGTGATATATGTTGGTGATGGAAAACTATTTTGCTCAAAGGAATAATGAACTGGAGGAATTCCATGTGAACTGGAACAACTTCCAGGACGCGATGCAGAGTGAGAAGAGCAGAACCAGGAGAACATTGTACACAGAGACTGATACACTGTGGCACAATTGAATGTAATGGACTTCTCTACTAGCAGCAATGCAATGATCCAGGACAATTCTCAGGGATCTATGAGAAAGAACACTATCCACAGCCAGAGAAAGAACTGTGGAAGTAGAAACACAGAAGAAAAACATCATGGTTCGATGGGGATATGATTGGGGATGTAGAGATCACCCTAATGCAAATATTAATAATATGGAAATAGGTCTTGATCAATGATGCATGTGAAACTGAGTGGAATTGCTCCTTGGCTACAGGTTGGGAGAGGAAGGGAGGGAAAGAACATGAATCATATGATCATGAGAAAATATTCTAAATTAGTTAATTTAATTTTTCAAATCTAAAAAAAAAAGAATATAAGTTCCTTGATGTAGAGATTGTTTTGTACTTTGTATTTGTATCCTCAGCACCTAAGGTAGTGCCTGGCACATAATAGGCACTTCATAAACGTTTTCTGGTTGATAGATTGAATTCTTTGGCCATGGTAACCCATAAAACCAAGAAAAATACAAAATGAAATTCAAGAAAAATTCTGTGCAGCTCTCTTTTTTTTTTCAATTCTTACCTTCCATCTTAGAATCAATACTGTAAATTGGTTCCAAGGCAGAAGAATGGTGAAGGCTAGACAATGGGGGTTAAGTGACTTTCCCAGGGTCATGCAGCTAGGAAGCCTCCTGCTAGGATCTCCCATCTCTCAATCCACTGAGCCACCTAGTGGCCTCCATGTGCAGCTCTCTTCTCCTCTGAGCAGTAATCGTTACGGAATGGTGGAAAAAAGGGCAGATAGTGCTAAAAATCATACATTTTTAGACTATTGATTAATACTTTACATGTGACACACTTGTCTATTGACCATCAAAGCATACTACTGGAAAAACTGAATTCTATCAAATCTTCTCATCCTTGCTATAAGTCAGACTGTAAGGCAAAATGGTTTTGCCTCTAAATCAAAGGATAACTAAAGGTTCAACTTGCAGGGTCTAAAAAATGAGCTAGTGCAGTTATTTTTATCATACTTCCAAAGGCTATGAGAAACATTATGAGACATTCAGTCATCTCATCTCACAGTGCTCAATAAGTATTTTCAAAAAGACTACAATGAAAAAAAAAAGATTACAATGAAAATGATCACAGCTTTTGAGTGCCAACATTAATCAGAGAGGCTAACGGGATAAAGAAATTATACAAAGACCCTCAAAATTAAATCAACTATCTTTTTATATTTGGTGATTTCAATGCATAGAGAACAGAAGTGAAAAAATATGCTGGAAGATATCATTCTGGAATAAGTAATGAGAGAAGCCCAAGAATTTAGACTGTAGAAGCCTCATGCTTATGGAACATGAAAACTTGAGAGAAAGGATCTGGAGGCACTGAACATGGTCATTACCAAATAACATCACAAAAGATGAAATTACTTGGATTTTAACAGGGAGGATATGACTCATTACTGATACAGGAGTCATTCTTTCCATAGATGACTTTTTAGAACAAATGGCTAAATAATATTAAAGGGTCATCTAAGTGACTCAGTGGATAGAGCCAGACCTGGAGGCAGAGGGTTTGGGATTCAAATCTGGCCTTAGATACTTCCTAACTGTGTGACCCTGGGCAAGTCACTGAAACCTAATTACCTACCACTCTTCTGTCTTGGAACTGATACTTAGCATTGGTTTTAAAACAGAAGGTAAGGGTTTTAAAACAAAATAATATTAAACTCTAAGAACAATATTAATTAATTTAAAAAATTCCAACCCTATCTATGTAAATAAGTAGTTGAGGACAAAAACATGGGAAATGAATAGAGGAAAGGACATCAACATTGATTAAAAGGGTCTCCTATAGAAGTTTTAATTGGTGGTAATCAGTTGCCATAATGAGACCAATAGTGTCTCAAATCACCTTAGCCAGCAAATTCTTGATCACTCTACTCAGCAGGGTCAGGATATAGGTTCTGCCACCATAAAAGTCAAAGACTTTGGAGAGGCAGATTGTATCAGACAAAACATCATTTCCCTAACCCTTTTGATATCATGCCTCCTGGTCTTGTGCAGACTTTTGGAGGTCAACAGTTCCACTTGGCTCCTGACTTTTCCACTTCTGCCTTAATGCATTGGATCTGGCATGCCTGAGAAATTCTGATTCCAGACTTGGTTCAGTCTCTGATTTATACTTATCTGAATCATTCTGTCTGTCTGTCTCTGTCTCTGTCTCTCTTCCTTTCTTTATCTCCCCTCTCTGTCATCCCTCCCTCCCTCCCTCTCTCTCTCTCTCTCTTTCTCTCTCTCTCTCTGTCTGTCTCTCTCTGTGTCTCTGTCTCTGTGTCTCTCTCTGTATCGGTCTCTCTCTTTCTCTCTCTGTCTCTGTCTCTGTCTCTCTGTCTCTCTCTGTGTGTCTCTGTCTCTGTCTCTATCTCTGTGTGTGTGTCTCTCTCTCTGTCTCTCTCTGTCTCTCTCCTCTCTCTCTCTCTCTCCTCTCTCTCTCTCTGTCTCTGTCTCTCTCTCTCTCTCTGGTGACAGTGGAGGGGAGGTGTTGTTGGTAGAAATAATCCCTAATTATTGAATCTGTCCCCTACCCCCAGTACAGGATATAACAGTACTTAGAGACATGGTAGTGAATCTCTGAATAATGCCTATCAAAGCAAAGGTTGCCTAAGGTCATTCTAAGAAGTGAAATTGAGACACCTGGATTTCCATTGAGCTTGAATCTTCTTAGAAAGGGACTAATGAGGTCATATACCCCTCTGATGATGTAGAGAAAATCTGGTTTTATGAGTGATCATTTTCCTAGCTTCTACACAGACCAAATCTTAGATAAGACTCCAGCCATCATAACTAGGTGCTATCTGAAAAACCAAGGCATTTCTCCTAAGTCCATGAAATGATATGCCTAGAACTATCCTAGACACAAGGGACCTACTACCTAGCTGAGATTCATAAGCAGGGAGGAAGCAGTTATTGGTATTGTCACTTGGCTGAAAACAAAGTTAGTTTGGTGACTTCCCCATGGTCACTCTGCAAATCTGTAAAATCAGAATCACAATAAAGATCTTTTGAAGTCCCTTAAAGTACTATCACACAGGCATATAACTATTTATATTTTATGAAAATAATTTAAACCCTTACATTCTGTCTTAAAATAAATACTAAATATCGGTTCCAAGGTAGAAGAGCAGTAAGGGCTGGGCAAATATTTGCCCAGGGTCACACAGCTGAGAATTATCTGAGGCCAGATAAGAACCCAGGTTTTCCCCATTGTTATGCCTGGCTCTCTTTTACATGTCCACTGAGCCATCTGCCTGGCCCTACTTATATCTCACTGAAATTAATCATTCTATTTATTACATGGCTAACCATTTTAATAGTCCTGAACTAGTTATCATTTATATGTTATACATTAATATTACTATATTATATATTGTAAGGGGGAAGGGGCTAATTATTATAAAAAGGTTAGACTGGATTATATTTAAAATAGGGTCACCAGGAATTTAATTTATTCCAAAGAGATTTATTTACAATTTATTTCCAAAATATAGAGAGTGGAGTTAGAAAATCAGAGAGAAGATAGGGTAAGATATCTAGCCTAAGCATTAAGTAATTTACTCCCAGTCCTTGACTCAACCTGGGCAGGGAGAGTTAGTTTCGGCTGGCCTCTGCAAATCTGAGGACCTGGGAAAAACTCTCTCAAGAGGTGTCTCTCCTGAGGCTAGTTTCTTCAGAAAATCCAGGAAAGGAGTCAGCTTTTTCACTCACCACGTGCCAGTTCAAAAGGAAGAGATTTAAGAACAGCCTCACCAGGAACAGTCTCAGGTATAGTCAGCAGATTCTTCTCCAGTCTCAACTTGAACTCAGAACTACAACTAAAAACTCCAAGTAGAACTCCAAGTCGAATTCCACTCAGGAAGTTGTAACTCTCTTTTAATGACACTTTCTTTTGTGTTACTTCCTGTGCCTTCCCCTAATTTTATGTCTACCAATCACAGTTGAAGCTTTGATTTAGGACAGCCCAGGGAGCAGTCAGTTTAATTCTGATTCTTCACCCACTAATGCACACATGAGTCCTCTCCCACTCAAGTGTGAATGGGGTGTTTACAGCTTTGGTGATTAAATCTAAAAATGGGCAGATCTCCCCACTCAACTTTTAATTAGGGTGATTATACCTTTGGTGATTAAATCTAAAAATGGGCAGGGGAGTTAATTTAATTTTCACAATCAGGGGAGAGTTAATTAATTTAATTTTCACAATCAGGGGAGAGTTAAATTTAATCTTCACAATATTTATTTTTATATTACTTGGTTTTTTAGTAATGATAGTAGTGACAGTAATATAATCTACAAGCAATAGGCTCTAGAGGGCTCATATAGACAGACTACAGATGGACAGACAGATAGAGAGAGAGAGAGAGAGAGAGAGAGAGAGATAGCAGGAATCCATGAAATTAAAAAAATAGATAGATAGATAGATAGATAGATAGATAGATAGATAGATAGATAGATAGATAGATAGCAGGGATCCATGAAATTAAAAAAAACTTGATAACTGGATTTCAATATAATTGGATTCCTTTATGACACTCTCTATTTTATTGTTTTTGTTTATAAACATTATTCTGAAAAGTGATCCACCAGTTTCACCATGATGCCAAAGAGGTACATGATACCAAATAAATAAAAGTGAAGAATCCCTGATCTAGAGGGAATAATTTGTGAACTTGGATTCTATTCTGAACCTGTGTAACAGTGCTCAACCACTTTAGCAAGTACATAGTTTATTTTTTGCCTCTTCTTAATGATCTGAGAGTCATTTTATTGTTTTTTTTCCTTTACATCTTTCCCCTCACACAGTCACCACTCTAGTAATTCATTATTTCTTGTCCAATGGACAATTGTGGTTGTGTTATAATTGTACTCCCTGCCTATAGTTTTTCCCTATGTTTTTTCATCCCACACACACAGCTGCCAAAGTGATTTTTCTAAAGTACAGGTTTAACCATATCACTTCTCCTACATAATACATTTCAATAACTCCCTATTACTTCTAGGATCAAATATAATTCCCTCTGTTCAACATTCAAAGCTCTTCATACATAGCCTTTCCTGTGTTTCCACAGGAAATATTACTCCCTTTAAGGAGGCAGGTAAGTGATCCAGTGGATAGAATGCTGGTTCTGGATTCAAAGAGACCTGAGTCAAAAGTGGCCAGAGATGCTGACTAGTTGGATGACCCTGGGCAAACCATTTAACCACTCTCTGACTCAGTTTCTTCATTGTGGGAATAAAAATAGGATCTACTTTTCAGGATGAAATGAGATCATATTTGTGAGGGACTTAGCGCAGTGCCCAGCATGTAATAGATGCATCATCAGGGCTTGTTCCCTTCTTTCCTTCATATCTCCCAGGTAGCCTGGCCTATTTGCTTTTTCTCATGCATGTCATCCATCTCCCAACTCTGTGCCTTTCACTACCATTTTTTCTACTTGGAATGCCCTCCCTCTTCACCTTCACCTTATAAAATCCCTGGTTTCTCTTAAGACTCAGCTGTAGCATCACTTCCCAAAAGGGGACTTTCTTTATCCCAGTTGCTGTAACCGTGAAAATGTGGTTTTGCCAAGACTATGAATTGCCAAAACTGTAAAGGTTTCAGCCAAACTGTAAAGATAATTTTTAGTGTCTTGATTTAAAATCTAAAAATTAAGTGGTTGCCATGGGAAAATTCCCAAATATGAAAATACCCAAGTCAGCTGGGTTTTATGGAGATTTTAATTAATACAAATGAAGGAATTAAGGGAAGGAGAGAGAGAGAGAGAGAAAGAGAGAGAGAATAGTAGAAAGTGCCTAGGCCAAATGGCCTAGGCCTGAGTCTTAAGGGAGAGAGAGTTAGTCTTTATCACTCACCACAAGATCGTCCCAAGCAAGCTCCAGTCCTTCACTGAAATCCTCAACTCTTGAACTGAGTTCAGAGACCCTCCTCTGAACTCCTGACCCTCCAATTCAACTTCCAAACTGAACTAACTCCAAACTGAACTGAATTCTCCTTTTAAAGAAATTTTCTCTTATGTCACCTCCTCTAAATTTTCACATCTACCAATCATAGTAGACACTTTTCCCCAGGACTGCCCATTCTTAGTTCTCACCACTCTTTAGTTCTCACCTTCTCTGGGTAGATTATATCTTCTGAGTATTTCACATCTCTTTTGCTAAGCTTGCCTTTTGTAAATTGCTTGACCTTTTAGTGATTAATTTAACCTTTATAGGTACTTAGCACCCTTTTGTATTAGATCTAAAAATAGACCAGGCTTAGGGTTTTTGCTTCACTATAAGTATGAGTTGGGGACTTTTCATTGTTCAATCAGGAATTTGCAACTTTATCTTCCCCTAAGGCACTATCTGAGCAGGATGGAGTAATTTTAAAGTTCTCAATACATTCCTGACCAAGTACCTCCATTGTTACAATAGGGGAATAGCTTAACCAAATCTTCTAAGGTATAGTCTGAGCAATTTTAAGATTCACATTGCCAATACCTTTCCCTCTAAAGCTGTTTTCCACCCACTCTGCATTTATCTTGTCTATGTCTTTTGATGCATGTGTTATGTAAAGATTAAAATTTAGGGGAGATTGGGAGACTGAGGCAGGTAGAAATTAGTTTCTCTCTGCAAGGAGTATTATATTTTTTTAGAGGTTTATTTAAGATTAAGGAATAAAGAAAATACAGGATAAGAAACACGTGTCCAGGCCATAGAGTGGCCTAGACACAACCTCACCTACATTATGAAAAAAGCCAGGCCTGCCCCAAAACGGAAGTCCAAGAGCGAGAAAAAACCTCAAAAGCCTTTGAATCAGCTTAAATACCTTCTCGATCTCGGCCCAGGTGAGATTACAAGGCATTCTGGGGAAGTGGAGCAAAGGCTCGTGGGGATTGTAGTCCTGTATTAGAGTCTATTTTTTTACAGTTACCTCCCCCATTAAAAGGTAACATCCTCTGGGGGAACCATTTGTGGTTTTCCTTTACATACCTAGTGCTCAGGAAAGCATCAGAAATACAGTAATTGCTTAATAAATGCCTGGTGATCGATTGATGGGACAAGTTTATCTGTTATATCTTTCAAGGATTCTTGTATAATTTTGATGGACCATTCACACAGGGTGTGGGGGAAGAATAAACTGATGGACAATCCTTGTGCTCCACTGATATCCTTATGATGTCAAAAGAACACAAGTGAGATCCCTGCCTTGTTGGAAGTAGCCTCTGTGGTAACCTTATGGAAGAACATGGACAAAAGGTGCACAGGTTAGGTAGGCATGAAGAGGTTGTGATCTATATCATGGGAGGGAACATCCAAATCAGTGAGAACATGCCCACTGGGGTCTTTGAAATGAAGGCAATGGAATGTATTACTCCATCATCACTTCACACCTGGATCATAGCAATAGCTGCTGCTGTGTTTGCCTGCCTCCCCACTCCCTTCCTTTCTCCATTTAGCCACTAAAGTGATTTTCCTAAAGTATATGTCCAACCATGTTACCCCCTCCTCAGTAAACTCCACTGGCTTCCTACTAAAAAGAAATGCTGTGTTTGACCTTCCTATATATCCTAGCCCCATCCTGCCTTTCCAATTTTCTTATACCTTACTCTTTGACCCAATGACACTGGTCTTCTGACTGTCCCAAGAAGGAGATTTTCTTTCTGGGCAGGTAAATATAAAAGCTCTAGCCATTTTCTTCAGCTATCTGCCATGTCTGAAACTCTCTTGAGCTTCAACTACTGACCTTTTTGGCTTCTTTTAAATCATGATTAAAATATCTTCTTTTACTGGAAGTTCCAGTGCCTTCCCTCTGTTAATTATTTTCTGCTTATCATATTTTATTTTCTATTTATGTTTACACATCACTTCGTATATATTTGTTTGTATGTTACCTCCCACATTAGATTATAAACTCCTTATGGTGTAAAATTGGACTTGAACTCTGGACTTCAATCCCCACAATTCCTTGCTCCACTTCCCCAAAATGCTTTGTAATCTCATGGAATTCTCAGGTGGGTGAGATCGAGAAGAGATTTAAGCTGATTGCAAAGGCTTTTGTGGCTCTTTTTGGACTTCTGTTTTGGAGCAGAGGCGTCTCTTCCATGATGTGAGGTTATCTTGTCTAGGCCTCTGGCCTAGGCATGTGTTTTTTCTTATTCTGTATTTTCTTTAATCCTTAACCTTTAATAAACCTCTAAAAAGTATAATACTCCTTGTAGAGAGAAACTAATTTCTACCTGCCTCAGATGCCTCAGTCTCCCCTAAATTTTAATCTTTACAATGGGCAGGGACTGTCTAGTACCTCTTTTTATAGCCCCAGAGCTTAGCACAGCACCTGGTACAGAGTAGGAGCTTCATAAATATTGGTTGATTGGAAAGAAGTCTAGATTTGGAATCAGAGAACCTGATCCTGGCCAAGTCCTTCTTCTCTCTGAGGCTCAGTTTCCTCATATGTAAAATAAGAGGATTAGAACCCTTAACTGTGAAGATCCTTTTCAATTCTAGATCTGATCTTATGTTTGCATTCTTCTGAGTTGTCCTAAGTAATATTTTAGATAAGACCTTACATAAACACCATTTACCCTGAAGCCAGGAATGTCTCCCACCTCATAGTCTGCATTTCTTAAGATGAAACAGGAAATTACTTCAAGAATATGTTTGGAATCATTTGTTTTAAAAATTGCTGAGAGGAAGATCGTTTTTCATTAATATTTGCCAAAGGGAATAAAAGAAAATAATGACTAATTCTAGTTGATTTCAAACAGGAAAGAAATTTTCTCTTTCTGTATGTAAGTCTATTGAATCTAAATGCTCCTTTTATTGAGCTAAATAATAATAAATGGTAGCTAATATTCATATCACACTTTAAGGTTTGCACAGTACTTTGTAAATATTATATCATGTTATCATAACAGCCAGGGAAAGTAGGAGCTATTATTATTCCATTTTACAGATAAGAAAGCTGAGATATGTGGATGTTAAACAACTTGTCCATGGCCACATATCTAGTAAATATTCAAGGCAATATTTGAATTCATATTTTCCTTGACTTTAGGTCCAACTGGACCACCTAGCAGTAGTATTGTAGAAAGCATGCTGGAACAAGTCTAAGAAATTTAGTTTGAATCCTTCCTTTGACATTTACTACCTTTGTGATGTTGGACAAGTCAGTTAACTTCTTTGACTTCCATTTTCTCGTCTGTCATATGTAGAGGTTGAACTTGAATGGGCTCCAAGTTTCCTTCCAACTCTAAATTTGTGATTCATTTGACTTTTTAAAAATTCTCAATACCCCTTTATTGAGATATCAAACAAAGTTGGTAAATAAAAACAAAAGGTAATACCTGAACAAATTATAGTGTATAGATGTAATAGAATATTATTGTACCTAAGAAGACCAAATATGCCATAGAAAAACTTAGGAAGACTTGTATGAACAGATGCAGGGCAAAGAAAAAAGAACCAAGAGAACAATATACATGATGACCACAACAATTACCAGGAAAGCAACATTAAAGGTAATCAGAATTTAGACAAATCTTGATTCCAGAGGACTGACGACTAAACTTAATCCCCATCACTTAGGTTACATATGTGAAATGTCTTGTAAGCTTGCATGTCAGACATGGTTAATGTATTTATTTTGCTTTATTGTTTCTCTTGGTTGAAAAGTAGGGTTCTTTATAGAGTGAGAAAGGCAAGGTGGATACTAGGAAGTGACCATATTTTTTTTAATTCAAAGCGCCAAAAAACATTTTTAAAGAAAAATAAAGAAAGAAAACCATTGACTACATGTCCAAGACCATGATTAGGATAGTCTTTCTAAAGGAATGGAAAAGGTTCTTTAAGGTTTTTTTTCAGTCATTTTCCAGTGGTCAGTTCTGACTCTGAAACAAGATTTTTAAGGATTAAGAATAGTTTAACATGTTTATAGAAAGTAGGAAAGGTGGGACACAGCCAGGTGGCTAAGTGGATAGAGAGCCAGACCTTAAAGACAGGAGGTCATGGGTTCAAATATGACCTCAGATACTTCCTAACTGTGTCACCTTGGGCAAGTCACTTAACCTCCATTGCCTAACCCTTATCCCTCTTCTGCCTTTGAACCGATCCTTAGTATCCATTCTAAAACAGAAGGTAAGGGCTTAACAAAAAAATACATTAATCTCAACACATAATTGGGCAGCTTTGACTTCTGGGTCATGGCATTGTCCAAGATGTTCTGGGTATGTTTAATAAGATAGTCTTTGCCCTTATGTCATTTACAGACTAAAGAGACAAATGTTCAGTAACTTTCAGTCATGCCTAACTCTTTGTTTCTTGACTCCATTTCTTGGTGAAAATCCTGGAGTAGTTGCCATTTCTTTCTCCAACTCATTTTACAGATAAGGAAACTGAGGCAAAAGGGACAAGTGACTTGTCCAGGATGCTACAACTAATATCTGAGGCCAGATTTTAACTCACAAAGAGACAAATACAATGAACCATGCTAATCCTGGGAGAATGAAGTCCTTCAATATGCTACTGATCTAGCCTTTATAAAAACAGTGTTGCATGATGGATAGAGTGCTGAATATATAGAGTCAGGAAGACTTTGATTCAAATCTCACTTTAGAAATTAACAGCTGGGTGATATGAGATAAGTTTCTTTCTTTAAAAAAAAAACAAACAAACCACCTTGCCTTTTTGTCTTAGAATCAATCATAAGGGTTAGGCAATAAAGGTTTAGTGACTTGCCCCAAGCCACACAACTGGGAAGTGTGTGAGGTCAAATTTGAACTCAGAACCTCCTGTTTTCAGATATGAAACTCTCTCTACTGAGCTTCCTAGGTGCCTTTCAAGGGGAGTTTCTGAACCTCAGTTTCCTTATCTTTAAAATTGGAATTGTAATCCCTACCTCAAAAAAGTATTGAAATATAAAATGAAAAATATATGTTAAGCACTTTTCAAATCATATAGTACTATAAGCATGTGGGCTATTATCAGGAGAACATATTTTTGGAATTACTTCCCAGTAGTAGTGATGGATTAGTCTTGTACCATCCATACTCTCAGGCAGAACTTCCTGTGATCAGTGTCACACATTTGCAAAACATCTTGTGGTGAGGGAAACAATCTTTGGCTATGAAACAAAGCAAAGCAAATTGGATTATACCAGGATCTGACCCACAACTTTGACATTAATGGCCTCAATGGCTCACTGCTTATATAATACATCCACATGTGCAGAGATGAGCCCTTCTTCTGAAAGAATCAATCAGGTCAAGTCATTGGGCATTTCCTGAACACTCAAAGGGCAAGTGTCTAGTTGACTTTGAAAAGATAGAAGAGCAGAGGAGAGAGGATAGGGAGAAAAGAGGTTGTTTTTAGACATGCCTAATGTGCTATGAAAATACCAAGAGATGGATGGAGCAATTGGTAAAAAGATTCACACAATTTCATCGGAGACAATGGGCAAAGGAATAGTGGTTAGTAAGGGGCATTTGAAGGCCTAACGGTGAAGATGTTCAAAGCCAGTTACAAGTTGACTTTTCTCTAGACTTTCTAAGGAAGAAGTCATGCTCTGTAGAGTCATGAGTTACGGCATTCTTTGGGCGTAGGAGATTTTTTAAAAACTAATTTATTTAGTCAATTTAGAACATTATTCCTTGGTTACAAGAATCACATTATTTCCCTCCCTCCCCTTCCCTCACCCTTCCCACAGCCGACCCTCAATTCCACTGGGCATTTCATGTGTCTTTGATCAGAACCTATTTCCATGTTGTTGTTTGCACCAGGATGTTCATTTAGAGTCTACATCCCCAACCACATCCCTTCAACCCATGTAATCAAGCAGTTGTTTTTCTTCGGTGTTTTTACTCCCACAGTTTATCCTCTGCTTGTGGAGAGTATTTTTTAGATCCCTGCAGATTGTTCAGGGACATTCCATTGAGACTAATGGAGAAGTCCATTACTTTCGATTGTACCACAATGTATCAGTCTCTGTGTACAATGTTTTCCTGGTTCTGCTCCTCTCACTCTGCATCACTTCCTGGAGGTTGTTCCAGTCTCCATGGAATTCCTCCACTTTATTATTCCTTTGAGCACAATAGTATTCCATCACCAACATATACCACAATTTGTTCAGCCATTCCCCAATTGAAGGGCATCCCCTCATTTTCCAATTTTTTGTCACCACAGAGAGTGCAGCTATGAATATTCTTGTACAAGTCTTTTTCCTTATTATCTCTTTGGGGTTGAAGGAGATTTTAAATGGCAGGTGATCCAAGGGTAGACATCAGGGAAAGTCTACAATACATTTGGAAAATCTGAAAAGAGATCATGAAGAAATGCACCTCTATCCTCTGATCAAAGAATCAGGGAATCTTAGGATAAATGGTACAGATGCTCTTAGATGCGGACTCTGTAACTTCTATCCTTTGTGACAAGGATGTTTTCAGTTCTAGGGATGGGATGAGAATGGGGTACAACCTGAAAATGATTGTGATGCAAACTCAGAAAAATATTATATATTATATATAATATATTAGAAGCAGAAGGACTAAATGAATAAGAGGAACCAGAGAAGCAGAGTTTGAATTCCAGGCCTACTATTTATTACCTGGATGGATTTAGGCAAATTACTTAATTTTTCTGGGTCTCAATTTCCTCAGTGGTAAAATGTGAAGATTGGACTAGATGTCCTCTAAGGTTCCTTCCTGTTTAAAATCTGTGATCCTATATGACAAAATCCACAAAGAATAAAAGTTCGTGGATGGGTGGCAGTCTGCAAGGACAGAGAAACTGCCCACATTGAAGAGCAAATGGAGCCATAGAAATAGCAAAGTGCCCTAGAAATGACTTTGGTTAAAAATTATTATATCAGTGAGTTTTTAAGGTCAACCAAAAGAGCAAGGAGTCTGGGGACAACTGGGTGGCTCAGTGGATTGAGAGTCAAGCCTAGAAATGGGAAGTTCTAGGTTCAAATCTGGCCTCAAATACTTCCTAGCTGTGTGACCCTGGACAAGTCACTTAACCCCCATTACCTAGCCCTTACCACTCTTCTGCATTGGAACCAATATCCAGTATTGATTCTAAGATGGAAGGGAAGGGTTTAAAAAAAAAAAAAGAAGGCAAGAAGGCAAGAAGTCTGGCACAGAAAATACTGTCAAAGACCAACATTAGGGATCACCAGAGCCCAAACAACTTTGGTAGGAATGAAAAGGAAGACCAGTCATGGGTTCAAATTTGACCTCAGATGCTTCCTACCTGTAGGACCCTGGTAAGGTTCTTGATCCCAGTTTCCTAGCCCTTACCACTCTCCTGCCTTGGAAACAATACATAGTATTAATTCTAAGATGGAAGGTAAGGGTTTAAAAAAAAAAAAGGAAAGGAAGACAGACCTGTGAGCTGTTTAGGGACAGAGTTTAGACCTCTGGTTTCATTGATATAAGGAATTCTCAGATGAGGAAATTCTCCCTATCAAGGCAGGTCAGCACCTTTCCAATCAACCATCAGTCAGCATTTATAAAGCACTTACAAGCAAAAATATGGTCCCTGTGCTCAAGGAACTCATTCTAATGCAGTTATCTGAGATAACATGCAAAAAATAGCAAATACAAAACGTGTACCATATAAGAATTTCAGAGGGAAGGCACTAGAAGTCTTATCATCTTAGAGGATTATTTGGTGACACAGTGCGTGAGTCGCTTGCCAGAGTCACACAGTTAGTAGGAATGAGAGATAGGAGTCAAACCCAGGTCCTCCTGGCTTTAAGACTGGTTTTCATGTCTTAGGAGCTATTTAGAGAAGGGAATTTTTATAACTTAGGGACCTCCTGGCTATTGGGAACAAAGGAAAGCTGGGAAGCAAAGGTTATTGTCCAATATGCTTAGTGATGCTTAGAATGCACATGGCTCCTTGCCAGGCCCTTTGGGGTTTCAGGTTTTCAGGTCAGATGCAGTCTGTCTTTGGAAGGTAAATGCTGCTTTACCTCTTTCTCAACAGGGATTTAGTTGGAGCACTAAGCTAGTTCCAGCCTGCCCGTGACTGACAAAGTATTATTCTCTCCCTCTGGTCCTGGAGAGGTTGAATGTTTGCATGGAGGGAGGGAGGAAAGCCCAAAGTTGGGGTAAGTTTCTCTTCATTCAGAAGAATTATTAATTTGCACATCACTGGGCTTCAAAGAGTCATATAGGGTCTGAGGTGAAGGGTACAAATCATGACTCACTCATATCTTAAGCATATGTTTCCATGAATTAAATAAAAGGACAGGACAGGACAGAGGTACACGAGTAACATCCAAGCACCAGAATTCCTGATGCTAGCCAATTCTTTGTTCTGACTAAAAACAAAGCAAAACAAAAAGTAAAGCATGCACTGATCTGCTTCCAATTAATACTGAGTTAGGAGGAAATAGGAAACTAAGATTTAAGGGGAAGCAGGAAATGGAAAATTGTGACCAAAACCTCTAAAATAAATGAGATCCTAGAACCAGGGAGTCTGGAGAGCAATCATTTGTTAGGATTTTTTTTTTAGTTTACTTTTTTTAAGTGTATTTAATTAATTAATTTAGAATATTTTCCCATGATTCATGTTCTTTTCTTCCCCTCTTTCCACCCCTCTCCCATAGCCAAAGAGCAATTCCACTGGATTTTACATGTGTCATTGATCAAGACCTATTTCCATATTATTAATATTTGCACTGGGGTGATTGTTTAGAGCCTACATCTGCAATCATATCCCCATCAAACCATGTGGTCAAGCAGTTGTTTTAGTTCTGGGTTTCTGCTCCCACAGTTCTTTCTCTGGATGTGGATAGCATTCTTTCTCATAAGTCCCTCAGAATTGTCCTGGATCATTGCATTGCTGCTAGTAGAGAAGTCCATTACATTCAATTGTGTCATAGTATCAGTCTCTGTGTACAATGTTCTCCTGGTTCTGCTCCTTTCGCTCTGTATCAATTCCTAGAGGTTGTTCCAGTTCACATGGAATTCCTCCAGTTCATTATTCTTTTGAGCACAATAGTATTCCATCATCAACAGATACCACAATTTATTCAGTCATTCCCCAATTGAAGGGCATCCCCTCATTTTCCAATTTTTTTGCCACCACAAAGAGCATGGCTATAAATATTTTTGTACATGTGTTTTTCCTTATTATCTCTTTGGGGTACAAACCCAGCAGTGCTATGGCTGGATCAAAAGGCAGGTAGTCTTTTATCATCCTTTGAGCATAGTTCCAAATTGCCCTTCAGAATGGTTGGATCAATTCACAACTCCACCAGCAATGCATCAGTGTCCCAATTTTGCCACACCCCCTCCAACACTTATTATTTTCCTTTACTGTCATATTGGCCAATCTTCTAGGTATGAGGTGGTACCTCAGAATTGTTCTGATTTGTATTTCTCTAATTAGAAGAGATTTAGAACACTTTTTCATGTGTTTATTTATAGTTTTCTTTACCTGAAAATGCCTATTCAAGTCCCTTACCCATTTATCAATTGGGGGATGGCTTGATTTTTTTGTACATTTGTAAAGTCTACTTTTAAAAAATAATCTTAGCTGGGTAGAGACTTCCAGGTATGGAAAGTCCCCCACTTGAAGTACTTCAGCAAGTCATGTGTAACTTGTAGTAAGAGAGCTTCCTGGAACGTTGGGAAGGGGAGCAACTTGCTGGAGATCACACAGGCAGCATTTGTCAGAGGTAGAACTTGGTACAGGGTTTATCTGCTTTCCAATCCAGCCATGTTACCTCTCCCATGAAAGCTTTACTCTGTGAAAATCTCTTGAAGTAAGAGAACATATGTGTTTATAAAGGATTTCCTCTGAGTGTTCAATAGGTCCCCTACATTGGTTTTGTTCTAAAATTATTTTTAAAGATTACTCTATTACAAAAATGAATAATATGGAAATAGGATTTGAATAATAATATATGTACAACCCCGTGAAATTGTTTGTCAACTCTGGGAGGAGGGAGGGAGACAAGAAGGATCATGGAACCATGGGAATTTTAAAAAAAATAAAAATAAATAAAATGATTTTTTTTAAGGAAAAAAATGAGATTGTGAGGATTTGGGTTTGTTTGTTTATGGACTATCTGCTCTTTTGAATGAATAATTTCCCTGACTAGTTTTTAACCTAGGAGGAAGCTCTTCAATCTGATAGGAAATGTCATGTTCAAACACTTGTGAAGAAATTCTCTTCAAGCATAATGAAGCTAAAATAATCTGAGATGGCAGCATGATTGAGCAGGAATCTGCCTGCAGCCACAGTTCTCATGCTGATTGGACTCCCCAGTGATGCACACAGCTACAGTGGAAAATGCTTCCCAGGGCACTCTAGGACAAGAAGATGTTCTCCCCCCCACCCCAGTCACATTAAAGACATTTTTATAGGGAGAATGAGCCAGGTAAACGTGCTCTGAGGCCATCACACAAAAGGAGTCATCTGCTCGAGGCATCTTTAAAGGGCATGGTTTCCTGAAAATAGAAAATGGGCAACAGAATGAGTGATCCAGGCTCATCTGCAGGTGTACCGGAGAAAGAAGCATCACTACTTATAATACCCAGGAGGTCTAAAAGTAATCATTATTCTATTGGGTGATGGAGGAGGAGGTGGTGTGTGTGTGTGTGTGTGTGTGTGTGTGTGTGTGGTGGGAATGTGGTAGAGGAATCTAGGCTGATGCTCACATCCCAATCTTGCTGAAAAAAAAATCTCTTTGAATTTGAGAAATTGACTTTGACAGTTGCCCACTCTGGGAAAGCTTTGGGAAGCTATAGCTAGTTTAAGTTGTGGCTACCGCAAAAAAAATCTTACATCTTAATTCCTTAATAGTTGGGCTTATGTTATTCCTGACTTGGTCAAAGCTTTTTCTCCTGGGATACAGAAGAGGCATCAAACCAATTATAAGAGTACAGATATTAAGCGAATAAACATACCAGAATGGTTTTGATATTGCAGGAGTCATTTTTTTTAATTCTATGTAACTACAACTGATTTATGCCTTGGGAACTTATTGTGTGCTGTTACTGTTGTTTTAAATCACATCAACAATCAAATTGCGAATGTCTAAAAAAGTCACTAAATTTGATGGTCATAGGTTAACAGTGCTCCATAAGAAAAGACAAATGTGAGCAATTCAGAGAAACTTTTAAAATGTGCACATGATGCAAAGAGAAGTAAGAAGAACCAGGAGAAAATTTACATGATGCCTACAGTACTGCAAGGGAAAATAATATTAAAGGAGCGGCTAGGTAGCAATGTGAATAGAGGAGGACCTGGGTTCAAATTTGATCTCAGGCACATCCTAGCTATGTGGCTCTGGGCAAGCCACTTAACCCTAATTGTCTAACCTTTACCATTCTTCTGCCTTTCTAGAACTGATTCTAAAAAGGTAAGAGTTTAAAAACAATAAAAAGAGAAAAATAAAACTGTGCTGAAAAATATCAGAGCTCTGATTGGTGCAGTTAATGGTCATGACTTGATGATGACTAAAGATAAAGTATGCCTCTAGGGAGGGGAGGTGCTGAATCCATCACCATATGCAGTTAATGGGTGGCTTGGCTTGGCTTAATGGGGCACCTTGATTGCAAGGCTCATAGATCACAGGATCACAGATTTGGAATGGAAAGAGATCTTTGAATACAGCTACTCCAAACCTTTTGCAGATAGGTAAACTGAGGCCCAGAGAGGCTAAGTGACTTGCTCAAGATTATAGAGATTATAAGTGACAAAGATAGGATCTGAACCCAAAAGTCAGTGATCTATAATAATGGTACTTGGAAGGCAATAGTAATTTTTTATCCATTAAAAGAGCATCAATTTTATTAACTTTTAACATTTTAAAAGAAAATTTTTAATTCTTTATTACTTTTTTAATTAAAAAAAAAACATCGTTGCATTATTGATTCAGTCAATCAGCACATTACCATGGGACTTTAAAAATCAATGTTGAATCAGGCCTCAGATGCTTCCTAGCTGTGCTACCCTGGGCAAGTCACACAACCCTGTTTGCCTAGCCCTTGCTCTTCTTGGAAGTCTTACTAAAACAGAATGTAAGGGTCTTAAAAAAATCGATATTGTCTGTAGAACAATGTGTTTGGTTTCTGCTTGTAGATATGAGATCTATTTTTTCATACTTCAAAGAGCTATGATTTCACCAAAGGACTTCTTTCTGCAACACACACAAAATTTGAACCTCTCCATGCTTTAGTGGACAGTTTCCTGAGCTGTTATAATTAGAAAAAAATCATCACCTGGTGGTCAGATTTCTGAATGAGATTCTCAGACCTTGACAAGGCTAGTCTTTGGGCACTCTGTCACAATTTCCAGGATGGCAGGACCTGCTGGAGCTTAGGCTCTTCTGGAATAGTTTTTAAATCACGGGCACTTCAATGGTTCAGTGGATAGAGCAACTGGAGTCAGGAGGATCTGGGTTCAAAGCTTCATACTCTTCCTACCTGTATGACCCTGGGCAAGTCACTTAACTGCCATTTGCTTAGACTTCACCCTTCTGTCTTCCAGTTGCTACCAAGACAGAAAGTAGAGATTGAAGAGGGGGAAAAGTACACTGTCACTTTCATGGTGTGGCACCTCTTCAGAACACTCACTGGCATTGTTTTCAAAATACAATGATGAGAATAAAACCTGCCTCCCTCACAGCAAGGGGATGATGGACCATTAGGATAAAATAGTGCAGTTATTAGCAGAGAATGTTCCTGTACTTGATATTTTTCACTTAATTGTTTTTCTTTGTTGCAAGAAGAGGGTTTAGTATGGGTTTCAGATGGAAAATGACTCTCATGTAAAGACAAACAACAACAAAACTTTTAAAAGTGAAATGACCAAAAACAAGCCTTTAACAATACTTGGAATTTTGTGTTGCTTTAATTGTTTTAAGTTGTCTTAATTTCAGGAATTTATTTCAAATTATTTTTCCTTTAAAAAAAAAAAGAAAGTAGTGGTTTTTAGCTTTCACGGTTTCCAAATCTTGTTTTATCTTTTCTCAGATGGTTGAAGGCTTATAAGCAAAGAAAAAGAACCTGAATTAAATATGATATATTCAGTATATTAGTTTCATGAAATGAATGGGGCTTTCTGCAGATTGTTTTCTAGTGTTTTTTTTTCTTTTTTGCAATGAAGGCAAAATCATTTCCTGAACTACACAATTCAGTATAGTGATGTGATGTTGCTACTATTCAATGAACCTTAGCATCACAGTGCTAGTAAAAATGCATGGGATTTTAAAATTTGAATAGTCTATGGACATTTGACAAAACTTGGATAGTCTATGGAAATTTGACAGAAACTACTAGGACATTCAGAAGCTAATTTTCTCTAAATATATTGTGGGTTCCAAGAATTGGGCTTGGAATAAATTGTAGTTATAGTTTTGAAATTATTTCTCTTCTTCTCCCCAAGGAAAATAGAGCTGTCCAAAACATTCTTCAAGAAGGTACAGTGATAAATTCCTTTATCCACTTAAAATCATATTGAAATTTCAGTTATACTTCATCATCATCATCTTCAGTCTAGAACTGGAAGGGATCTTCAAGGTCATCTAGTCCAATTTTCTCATTTTGCAACCAAAGAAACGAGGCCCAGAGGGCTCAAGTGACTTGCCCATGAGTGGTCAGTAAAGTGGTCAGTACCATCTAGGGTATGGAAAACTGCATCATATAAAGCTGTTAAGAGAGCTGAGCATGTTTAGCCTGGGAAAGAGGAGATTTGTAGGATGAGGGAAATGGGTAGCTATGGGGAATATTTTAATTTCCTGACCATTAATGTCATCTAACTGTAGAATGGACTGGCACTAGAGACAATTGGGTCTCTCTCATTGGAGGTATTCAAATAAAAATTCAACTGATCATTGCTGGAGATATTATAGAATGGAGTTTTAGTCAGATATGGCTGGGAATGATGGTTTCTGAGATCCATCCTAGTTCTTGGATCCTGTCATCCTGCAAAATTTAAGTAGGGCATCTAAGAACATAGATATGAAGAGAAATACTTTAAGCTGAAGCATAGTTTTAACCCATGCAGTAGATTTGTGGGCAGATCAGGCTGAGTATATCAAAACTCTAGACTCAAAGTTATGACTGTGAGCCCATTGCCTAACCCTTACAGTTCTTCTTCTTGGAACCAATACATAGTATTGATTCTAAGATGGAAGATAAGGTTTTTTTTTTAAATTCAAAGGTATTTTATTTTCCCAATTATGTATAATAACAATTTTCAACATACATTTCCTGAAATTATAAGACCTAAATTATGTCCCTCCATTCCCTCCTCCCTCTTGGAGATGGTAAAGAATTTAGAGTTACACAGGTATTATCATGCAAAGCATACTTCCATATTGGTCATTGTTGTAAGAGAATATTTATATGACATCAAAACTCCAAAATAAAAATATAAACTAATGTGGGAAATAGTATGCTTTGATCTGCATCATTCTGATTCCAATGATTTTTACTCTTGAGGTGGATAGCTTTCTTTGTCATAATTCCCTCAGAATCTTCCTGAATCATTATATTGCAATGAGTACCTAAGTCTTCCACAGTTGATCATTCCACAATATTGCTGTTACTCTGAACAATGTTCTCCTGGTTCTGATTATTTCATACTGCATCATTTCATGGAGGTCTTTTGAGCTCTTTCTGAAATCTTGCTTACCATTTCTTATAGTACAATAGTATTCCTTCACCATCATATACAACAATTTGTTCAGCCATTCCCCAGTTAATGGACATCCTTCTAATTTCCAATTCTTTGCCACCACAAGTACTAGTAGGTCTTTTTCCTTTTTTTAAAGATCTCTTTGGGCTACACACCTAGCAGTAGTATTACAGGATCAAAAGGTATGCACAATTTTATAACCTTTTGGGTATAGTTCCAAATTGCCCTTCAAAATGGTTGGATTAATTAACAACACCAAGGTAAGGGTTTTTTTTTATTTTTAGAAAAAATTTTAGTCAATTTAGAACATTATTCCTTGGTTACAAGAATCATATTCTATTCTGCCCTCCCCTCCCTCTGCTCTTCTTGTAGCCTATGCGCAATTCTACTGGGTATTACATGTGTCCTTGATCAAAACCTATTTCCATGTTCTTGGTGTTTGCATTAGGATGTTCATTTAGAGTCTACATCCCCAGCCATATCCCCATTGACCCATGTATTCAAGCAGTTGTTTTTCTTCTGCATTTCTACTCCCACAGTTTTTCCTCTGGATGTAGATAGTGTTCTTTCTCATAGATCCCTCCAGGTTATTCAGGATCATTGCATTGCCACTAATGGAGAAGTCCATTACATTCGATTGTAAGGTAAGGGTTTTTAAAATAAATTAATAAAAATAAAAATAAGGGGCCAAATGCAGGAGTTTATTTCACTTTATGTGGGTCCATTAACTCATGGCATCTAATTTATAAATGCTTATTCATGAATGAAAATGAAAAAGTTCAGAGAATAGGACTATTATCAGCTTTGGTAATAGTCCTCCATCTTGGTAATTTTCACAATGACACAAACATTGACTATTGTTTTATATACTTTTGTCATCCCTCTTCCATAATCATAGATGTATGTATTGTTCCCTTCTAAAAATTAATGTTGATTTCATTTGCCCTGAGTTCCACAACAAAAAATGCAGTAATAACAGAAATAAATAATTTTTCAATGTGGTAAAGCAGATAAAACATTGGAACTGAACTCAGGAATGACATGGGTTCAATTCCCATGAGTGGTGTTTATTAATTTTATGATCTTGGACAAGTCACAACTAATGTGTGCTGTAGTTTCTTCATTTCTAAGTTAAGGCTAATGATTCTCTTTCACCTGCCACACAGGCTACATACACTCTATGCAGTGTGCCCTTAGCTTGCTATCTCTGTTATGAACATGTTTGATAAGTGAAGGTTGTTCATTCATTTGACTCTTCATCACCCCTTTAGGGTTTTCTTGGAAAAGATACTGAGTGGTTTCTCCTTCTCCAGCTCATTTTACAGATGAGGGAACTGAGGACAACAAGGTTAAGGCTTGCCCAGGGTCACACAGCTAGTAAGTGTCTGAGGCCAGATCTGAATCTAGGATGATGAGTTTTCTGGATTCTAGGTCCAGTACTCTATCCACTGAGCCTCCTAACTATACCAATATCAAAACTGATAATTGGTACCCTATAGATATTTGAATGAGGAAGAGCCAGTAGAATAATTCAGGGTATCCACAAGGCAGCAGTCTTATAAGAGTTCTCTGTCCTAGGTTCCTCCTCTGCTAAAAGATGGAATTCCATGGGAACCTAGGAGACAGCTTCCTACCCAACCTCAGCTTTATTTGGGTCGAGGTAGACAGGAAGGTGCTATTTTGATGAGCAGAGGAGTGATCAGAAGGTGGAGCAAGGCAATCAGGAAGACTTCAGTTGAATCGTGCCTTGGACCCTTACTATTTGTGTGACCCTGGACAACTCACTTGACCACTCTCAGCCTCACTTTCCTTATCTGTATGATGGGGATTATAACAGCAACTACTTGATAGGGTTATCCAATGAGATAATATATGTAAAGTGCTTTGAAAATCTTAAAGCTCTATATAAATAATAGCTATTCTCTCTGTCTCTATCTATCTCTGCCTCCTTTCCCCTCCCAGGTTAATTATTTCCTGAAGGTCACATTGGAACCCAGGTAAAAACCACTGAAGGTGGGATTTAAACTCAAGCTCTCTATTAAGATTTAGTGTTCTTGCTTCAATCCCAAGTTGCTCCCATGGCGTTTAAATGCCATTTTGTGGAAATCTCCTGGGGCAGGGTAGCAAAGGGGGAGAGGAGACAAAGACAATCACATCTTACCTTCATTAAAGACCAGTAGACTATGGAACATGTATTCCTGAAGTGTTGGTTAACAGAATTAAATTGTAAGAGTGTGTGTGTGTTTATTTGCTTTATTTACGCAATGAAGAGAGTGCAGCATTGTTCCATGAAGTAGAGACTCAGGATGGTGGAAAGGACTGATCACCCCACTCATCTTTGCTAATGCTAAACATAGGGTCTGCTGGTCACCATGATAAATGTATATAGACTGAACTTCTTTCTGGAACGTAGTATAATTTGGACCAATATATATGAGTTGGGAAATGTCAGGAAAGAAGCAAGCTGACTAACCTGACTGTAAACTGACCCCCCGCCTTCCAATTCCATCCCATGGAGAGAGAGATATAATTTGGTTTTCTTTCTTTCATTCTTTTTTAAAAACCCTTCCTTTCTGTCTTAGAATTGCTATTAAGTGTTAGTTGCAAAGCAGAAGAGCGGTAAGGGCTAAGCAATGGGGATTAGGTGAGTTATGCAGGGTCACACCGCTAGGAAAGTGTCTAAGGCTCACATTGGAACCCAGGACCTTCCATCTCCAGGCTTGGCTCTCCAGCCACTGAGTCACCTGGCTGTCCCCACATAATTGGTTTTTGAACAGCCTTCAATATAGGTTCCAGATTCTGCAACCAGACCAAATCCCCTCAGGTGGATGATAGATAGGTTCTCTGCTTTGTCTTCTATCCCATTCTATCCCTACTTGGTTCCTCTTTCCCTTCTTATCAGGAACCTAAGAGGGGGAAAAAGTCAAAATCAGCTGGCTGAAGGAAGTACCTGTCCTTCACACTTCCTCAGTCCAATTACATATTTGTTATAAAAGTTGAAGCATGAAAAATATTTTGATCTATAATCCTTAATGGTATATAATAGATAATAGTTACATGATCTATATATAATATATAGATAGAATGAGCTATGCTAATATATAGTGATGTATAATAGATAATAAATAAATATCAGTACTTTGGACTTTGGGGAGCAAGAAGTTTACTTTTGTTTCTTTTCCTTCTGAAAATGACTATCCAAATGAAACATCATCCTATGAGGATTAAAAAAAACAACCTATATTAGTTCATACACTGTAAAAGTTAGATCTTTTTAAAAAATTTATTGATTCTATTCATTTTTTTACACCTCAGACACTTTCCCATCACCATCCCCCCTCTACCCTCTGTAATAACAAAAAAAAAATAGTTAAGCAAAATAAACTCTCAGAATGTTTGCAAAGGGAAGAGTGTTTCATTGTTGGTGCTGGGATGCGGAAGAAGAATATTTCTTGCATTTCTTCTGGATTCTTGTCATTTTTTGTGTTGATTTCTTCTACATTATTATGAGATTGTGCATGTAGTCTTCTTGATTATGTTTTCTTCATCTGGATAAGCTAATATGTATTTTAATGTTTCTCTTAATTCTACTAAAGATTAACTTTATTTAGAGTCCAACCAATCTTAGTTCTCAACCAACAGCACTGGCTGTTTGCCATTTACAGTGATACCTGACATTCTTAACAATGACCCTGAGGCACTGCGAGGTCCTGTTATCTTCAAAGAAAGTCTAAATGGTGTCTAGTAGAATGTTAGTACAAAGTACACATTATTATATTTTTATATGTTAAAATCCACCCATGTGTAATAAGGTGGCCCATGTATAATATGCACTTATTTTTATTAACATCAACCAGCTACTAGTTCAAATAATCATTTCTTTACTATACGTTTTTACTCTGAAAAGACCTATGGAAAATCTCTTTGGGACCCTTAAGGTGTCCAAAATATTTTATCCCAAAGTTAGCAATTCAGAATATTACAAATATAGTAAAACTTAAGCAATATGAATAACCAGAAGTGCCATTTTGAGTTACATTTTTTAAAAGAAATGAACTTTATTTCCTTTAAGCACGTAGGATAACTTGAAGTAACTACTAGGATGTTTCCATCTTAAGATCCTGGTAAGTTTGTTTACTAATGAATAAGACTCTTCTGTAACTAAAAATATATGTATGCACATAATGAATGACTAAAACCCTAAAAAGCAGTTTGTTCTCTGAAGTGGGTTAATTGTCATTAATTTGCTTAGGAGGGGAAAAAACATTTCTTCATGGAATGATGGGCTTAAAGCTAAAAAAAGGGACTAGGAGATCATCTACCAGGCATTTACTGGTAAATGTTTAATAACCAGCTTTCTCTCTCTGTCTCTCTATCTCTGTCTCTGTCTCTGTCTCTCTCTGTCTCTCTCTGTCTCTCTCTCTCTCTGTTTCTCTGTCTCTCTCTCTCTCTCTGTCTCTCTGTTTCTCTCTCTGTCTCTCTCTCTGTCTGTCTGTCTCTCTCTCTCTCTCTCCACAGTTTTAGTTTAATTTGCATTTTTAACATTTTCACCATCACCTGCTTAAGTCTAGACAATCAATACAGCAATAAATCAAGCCATGGTTGGTAGCACTTGCCAATTTCTGCACTTTGCTGAAAATTTAACAGTTGGCTCTTTGAGCTGACTCTACTACCCCACAAGAGTCCAACCCCTCATTTCATAGAAGACATCCTAACTAGTGAAGGTAAAATTCATCCCAGCCCAATTCTAATTATCATAAATTTTAATTACCACAAATTGTCACAAGGGCTCTAACTATTGTCCAAATTAATCAGTTTTAACTCTACTTAAGAAAAAGTGGTTCTAATGTACCAATTTTCATTCCTGTGCTATTTTGAGGAAGAGAAAAAATATATATTATTTTAGTACTTTGCTAATATAACAAACACATTTCTATGAAAGACACAGATTGGTACAAAGGTTCATTTAAATCAATGTCATGCAAATGTGCAGCATTGGAAAATAGCTGAAAAACAATTGTAATTCATTGTATTCATGTTTAATGTTGTTTATAGTGAATCATTCTCAAATAAAATTAAAATACCTTTAGAATAGCACAGTATGAAGGAAGATGGACTCTATTAAAGGGTTGCTCATGATTGTTCTACTGGAAATTACTCCATTCACAAATATTATATAAAGGAGATTATGATACTTTCCTAGTCTAAATACTGTAATTAGAAATCATTTATCATGGGGGGGGCATAACATTAGGAGCCTGGCCATGTGAGTTCTTGTCCAGATCTGCCACTCACTCACTCACTGTATGGCTTTGGGCAAGTCACTTAATCCTGACAGGATTCAGTTCTCCAAGTGCACTTGACAAAGGAAGCCAAATTCTAGTGTATGATTCTGAATAATAATAGATGACATTTATATAGTGTCTTAAGGTTTGAACAATATTTTCGAGATATCATTTCATTTGATCACCATTAATTTCAAAAGTTATTCCAACTGGATAAAATGAACAGCTTTGATTTATTTCCTCCTAATTTGCCCAATCAGAGGAAGGTATGGGTGCAGCAGTTGCCTGGGGTGCAATACTGAAGAGGGCACAATGCCTGACCCTTTTTTTTTTAAGCCCATGTTTTTAATACTGGAAAAATTCCACCTTCCTCAGCACATAGGTATTTATTTTGTGATTAATGAAGTCACCTGTATAACAGTGAACGCTCAAAGCCTCCAGGGGACAGTAGCACCCATGGGGCTTACTTTCTGAACCTAGCTTGGAGCAGGCATACAAACACTTTCTTTGTCTCCCTTCCCCTACTAGGAAGGAGAAAAAGCCATAGAGTAAGGGCTCTTAACCTTGGGTCCATGGATACACATAAAACATATGTACACGTGCACACATATATGTATATACACACATGCACATATATGTATATTTGTTGTTGTTGTTCAGTTATTTTCCAGTCAGGACCTCATTGGGGGTTTTCTTAGCAAAGATACTGGAATGGTTTGCCATTTCCTTCTCTAGCCCATTTTACAGATGGGGAACTGAGGCCAACAGGGTTAAGTAACTCGCCCAGGGTCACATAACTAGTAAGTGTCCGAGGCTGGAACTGAACTCGGGGAGACGAGTCCTCCTGACTCCAGGCCCATTGCTGTCTCCACTGCACCATCTAACTGCCTGTACACATAGAGATAACTATACTTTGATATAATTGGTTCCATTTGTAATCCTCTATATTTTGTTTTATTCATTTAAAACATTCTAAGGAAGTCAGAGGCTTCATCAGATTATAACACTACAGAGGTTGGGGAATGTCCTAGGAAATGTCTCCTCTGAGATTAGAGAATGAGGGAAGCACAGCAGTTGGGAATCTCAGGTCCAGATGATCTATCTCTAAGGCTCCTTTTAACTCTAGAGTTGCAAGCAAAAGCTGTATTACCATTTGTTGGGAATAATTATAAATAGGATTCTTGTTCATTTTGAGGTTGGACTAGAAGTTCTTTGAGTCCCTTCTTACTCCGAGATTTCATGAAACTTATTTTACTGCAAGCTATGCAGGCCACCAACTCTAGAGGAATTATTCTTCCCTCTTACTTATGCCATCCCAGGCCACAGGGAAAATAAGCAGGAGGGGTGTTGGAGATGGCAGATTATCTCCCCCTTTTTCTCTTAGATAGGGCTGACATACTCCTCCAGTCAGAGAGGAAAAGTGGGCTTATTATTATAAATAACAAGGGTTTTGAAAAGCTAAAAAGGTTATAGCATTATAGGTTTTGAGCTGGAATTAACCTTGGGGATCATCTAGGCTAACTCCTCTCATTTTACAGAAGAGAAAACTGAGGCTCAAAAAAGTAAAAAGACCTGCCTATGGTCATATAGGTATTAAAGTGCCAGTAAGGACCAAGCTTGGATCCTCCAAACCCAATACTTTCTATTATATAAGTTCTAGTATTCCTCCATCGTGTCTCTTCACATAGTGAAGAGCTCAGGATGCAGTGCCTTGTACATCCTAGGTACATAAGAAGTTCTGTTTGAATTGGATTGAAAAACACCATTAAAACAGATTCTACTTCCTTTCATTATTTAGATATTTTAGCAATTTATTTTTAGAGACAGTAAGAGCCCTCACTCAAGAATTTTTACACACAAGTGAAAATCAAAATGCACTTGGGTGAGGAATGTAATTGGCTCATAGCCAACTATATGACTGCTTTATAGGAAATTTATTTTTAGTTTTTAGACTCGGTGCCCCAAGTCCCAAACCTGTAGTAGTATATTTGCATTGAAGGGAAAGAAATATATCAAGCTATGTCATTTAACACAGAGAAGCTGGAAAGATGAGTTGAGAGAGTGGGGTAGAATGATTTCAGTTGAGATAAGACAGTGGAAATAGAGGCAGTACCAGTATTCCCAAGACCATAAAATGTGCACGTTTCCATCTCTATAACTATTAGTAGAATAAATTTGGAAACCATAAAAATGTTCACTAATTTCACTGACTTGATTTCAGATTCAGAGAGAGCCACTCACTCTATCCAGATCCATTTGGCAGAACGAGATTTAACTGTTTGAAATTAAAAGAAATTTGGGATTATATAGATAGGTAATTGTAGTCATTTGGAATGTGAAAAAGAAAAACATTAGTAGAGCAGATTTTTCCCCATGACCTTCCCAGTTACTGTGCTTCCCTCATTCTCTAATCTCAGAGGAGACATTTCCTGGGACATTTACCAAATGCATTCCCCAAATCCATCAATTGACTCTATAATTCTTTAAAGTCCATTCAACTGTTGAGAAAGTAACCTTGAATGAACAGTTATTCTTCCTGGAATTTACACATAACTGGCCCACATTCTGACATCTTTACTGGCCTGGTGGGATTTTTTTTTTTTAGAAGCATACTGAGATTAAGGTTACCCTTTGGGTTGAGGCAGCCTCAGGCCTTGGGAGGGTTTCTTCCTATAACTCAGCCTCTGCACAAGTTTCAGTTTCAGGGGGAGATTTCTTTTCTTCCTCTATTTCAGTATCTGCAGCTAAGGCTTCTTCGGCCTCTGGAGCTTTATCACTGACCTCAGCTGCCTCCAGCATTGCTGCATCTGTGACCTCTGGCTCTGATTCTGCACTGACTATAGCAGCTTCACTGATCTCTGGATCAGTTTTGACACTGACTTCAGGAGCCTCCTCTGGACCAGCTTCTTCACTGGTTGCTGGAGCCTCCTCTTGACCAGCTTCTTCACTGGTTGCTGGAGCCTCCTCTGGACCAGCTTCTTCACTGGTTGCTAGAGCCTCCTCTGGACCTGATTCTTCACTGGTTGCTGGAGCCTCCTCTGGACCTGATTCTTCACTGGTTGCTGGAGCCTCTTCTGGACCAGCTTCTTCACTGGTTGCTGGAGCCTCCTCTGGACCAGCTTCTTCACTGGTTGCTGGAGCCTCCTCTGGACCAGCTTCTTCACTGGTTGCTGGAGCCTCCTCCAGAGCTGCATCTTTCAAATCTACGTTTTCTTCAACTGTTGCCAAACCAGCCTCCAAAGTAGAAGCATCATTAGGGGCTTCTGAACAGGCTTCACTGGTTTCCATTGGCTTTACTTCCTCATCTGTTGAGATTAATTTCATTAAAAGACATAGAAAAGAAAAAAAACAGTTGCAGGAATATCAAAATCTACTTTCACTATAAACATTTCAAAATAATATTTAGCCGATGAAATCTTATTGCTTCTGTTCTGCATAAACAGAAGACAAAAATCCATTCAGTTAACAATTGCTATCTTAGTTCCTGAAAATATGATCATTCAAATTCACCGAATCTCCGAGATGAAAGGGACTTCTGAAATCATCATTTTATCCACTTCCTGCTCTTTGCACAAGTGGTTCCTGAATCCCTCCCCCGCTATGTATATTTCATGCATCCTTTTCCAGTGCAGAATGTCTAGCCACCTTCAAAACAGCCCTGCTGCCATCTCCTATGAGAGTTATTTTCCCGCTGCCTGCAGATTGTATAGCTCCCTCCCTCTCAAAATCACTTCATATTACTTTGTATGTACTTTGTGGTAACATTATTGGTCTACATGGTTTATCACCCAGAGAGTAGACTATAAACCCATAATAGAGTATAAATGCCTTGAACTTGGTGACTGCTTTGTTTTTGTCTTCATACAAAGATTACTTCCCATAGTAGGGGCTACATAAGAGTTTACTGAAAGGAGCAGAATGGAAAAGCCACTTCTATGGGACTCTGTTTTGGGATGTTTTTTTGGGAAAAGCCTTGGCCGTGAAATTAGAACTAGCTCTGTGACCCCATCTGTAAAATGAGATGGTACTACCTCACAGAGCTGTAGTGGGACCTAAGAGACATATATTTAAAGTACTCTCCAATCTTCACTTGCTATAGAGTCCCAAAAGACATGGTGCAGTTTTAAGCTTTAGCTTTATTTTGCTGAAAATTTTATCTGAATCTAAGCTAGAAGAAGAAGAAGAAGAAGAAGAAGAAGAAGAAGAAGAAGAAGAAGAAGAAGAAGAAGAAGAAGAAGAAGAAGAAGAAGAAGAAGAAGAAGAAGAAGAAGAAGAAGAAGAAGAAGAAGAAGAAGAAAGAAGAAGAAGAAGAAGAAGAAGAAGAAGAGAAGAAGAAGAAGAAGAAGAAGAAGAAGAAGAAGAAGAAGAAGAAGAAGAAGAAGAAGAAGAAGAAGAAGAAGAAGAAGAAGAAGAAGAAGAAGAAGAAGAGAAGAAGAAGAAGAAGAAGAAGAAGAAGAAGAAGAAGAAGAAGAAGAAGAAGAAGAAGAAGAAGAAGAAGAAGAAGAAGAAGAAGAAGAAGAAGAAGAAGAAGAAGAAGAAGAAGAAGAAGAAGAAGAAGAAGAAGAAGAAGAAGAAGAAGAAGAAGAAGAAGAAGAAGAAGAAGAAGAAGAAGAAGAAGAAGAAGAAGAAGAAGAAGAAGAAGAAGAAGAAGAGAAGAAGAAGAAGAAGAAGAAGAAGAAGAAGAAGAAGAAGAAGAAGAAGAAGAAGAAGAAGAAGAAGAAGAAGAAGAAGCTTAGAGATTTAGCTTTAAAATTGCACAAGGGACAGCTAGGTGGTTCAGCCAGACCTAGAGATGGGAGGTCCTGGATTTAAATCTGGCCTCAGATACTTCCTAAAGGTGTGACCCTGAGCAAGTCACTTAATCCCCACTTCCTAGCCCTTACTGCTCTTCTGCTTTGGAACCAATATGTAGAATTGATTCTAAAACAGAAGGTAAGAATTTAAAATAATTTAAATAAAGAAATAAATAAAACCATACTAAGGTGGTTCCATTGATAGAGAATCTGGGTTTAAATGTGACCTCATATACTTTTTTTTTTTTTAAGTTCAGGTCCTTCTTCTTACTCATGCTCTTCATATACTTTCTAAGCTGTGTGATCCTGGACAAGTCATCTACCCCCAATTGCCTAGCACCTTACTTAGTATTGATTCTTAGACAGAAGGTAAGGGTTTAAAAAGAAAACTTATCTAAGTTTTTTTGGGACACTGTGTATAAATATCAGCTGCTATTTTTATTATCCTTTACAAGCATCCCAGGTAGCTCATTCCATCACTGACAAAATATTGACTGCTCCATCTGAAAACTGCCTATTCATATCCTTTGACCATTTGTCAATTGGGGAATGGCTTGATTTCTTATACATTTGACTTAGTTCCTTATATATTTGGGAAAGTAGACTTTTATTAGAGAATTTTGTTATAAAGTTTTTTTTGTCCCAGTTTCTTGCTTCCCTTCTAATTTTGGTTGCATTGGTTTTGTTTGTACAAAACCTTTTGTACTAAATAAATTTTGTAAAAAAATTATTGTAATTTAATATAATAAAGATTATTCATTTTATATTTTGTAAACGTTCTCCATCTCTTGCTTGATCTTAAATTCTTTCCTTTCCCATAGATCTGACAGGTATACTATTCTATAGTCACCTAATTTATTTATGATTTCACTCTTTATATTTAAACTGAAAAAATTTTGGAAGGGAAAAGCATATAATTACCAATTTCTTAGCACAGTGCCTTTGCCCATTAACTTATCCATTCTCCCCTCTCTCCTTTCATAACAATAATATTGTATATTTGTATAGCATTTTGTAG